>NC_088242.1:43378512-43736012 GCF_036934945.1 Oncorhynchus masou masou
GTGTTTGTCTTCACATCCCAGAGTTAATGTTCGGTGGAAAGACCTTTGTCAGAAATTACAGCTGTGAATCATTTTGAATAAGATTCTACAAACTTTGCACAACTTTTAGGCCAACATTTATTCACCGTTTTTATTCTCCAAAAATTGCTCAAGCTCAGTAAATGTGGTTGGGAGACAATGATGGACAGCAATGTTCATAAATAAAATTATCCCAGGGTAAGGTATTTCGAAGACTGAGGCAGGGTTTAATTTAACTTTTTACCTGGGCTTTGCTCCTTTCATATTTATTTTGATAATTACAAACTCCACAGTCCCTGTTGGTAAAATGCTCTGTATTTTCAAGTATTGTGGTAGTAGCATCATGTTATGGGTATGCTTGTCAACAGCAGGGACTTAGGAGTTTGTCAGGATCAAAAGAAATATGAAAGCCCAGATAAAACGTTAGAGGAAACCCTGCCTCAGTCTTCTGAATCCCTAACCTTGGGATAGATTTGTATTTTTCAGCAGGACAATTACACACATTTTAAGGATAAATACACACCAATGTCTTTCCAATGGGCGTTGAGTATTCCTGAATGGCCCAGTTTCAGTCCTGACTTAAATTGGCCTGAAAATCAGAAGCAAGGTAAATTGCTGTCCATGACTCCCCACCAAATGTATGAGCGTGAGCAATTTTGGCAAAATTGAGCAATTTTGGCCCTCACCTCTTCCCTGTAGGCCGTCTCGTCGTTACCAACAACGACGAGACGGCCTACATGGAGGAGGTGAGGGCCCTCGGATTGTGGTGTCAGGAAAATAACCTCACACTCAACGTCAACAAAACTAAGGAGATGATTGTGGACTTCAGGAAACAGCAGAGGGAACACCCCCCTATCCACATCGATGGAACAGTAGTGGAGAGGGTAGTAAGTTTTAAGTTCCTCGGCATACACATCACAGACAAACTGAATTGGTCCACCCACACAGACAGCATCGTGAAGAAGGCGCAGTAGCACCTCTTCAACCTCAGGAGGCTGAAGAAATTCGGCTTGTCACCAAAAGCACTCACAAACTTCTACAGATGCACAATCGAGTGCATCCTGGCGGGCTGTATCACCGCCTGGTACGGCAACTGCTCCGCCCACAACCGCAAGGCTCTCCAGAGGGTAGTGAGGTCTGCACAACACATCACCTGCCCTCCAGGACACCTACACCACCCGATGTTACAGGAAGGCCATAAAGATCATCAAGGACAACAGCCACCCGAGCCACTGCCTGTTCACCCCGCTATCATCCAGAAGGCGAGGTCAGTACAGGTGCATCAAAGCTGGGACCGAGAGACTGAAAAACAGCTTCTATCTCAAGGCCATCAGACTGTTAAACAGCAACCACTAACATTGAGTGGCTGCTGCCAACACACTGACTCAACTCCAGCCACTTTAATAATGGGAATTGATGGGAAATGATGTAAAATATATCACTAGCCACTTTAAACAACGCTACCTAATATAATGTTTACATACCCTACATTATTCATCTCATATGTATACGTATATACTGTACTCTATATCATCTACTGCATCTTTATGTAATACATGTATCACTAGCCACTTTAACTATGCCACTTTGTTTACATACTCATCTCATATGTATATACTGTACTCGATACCATCTACTGTATCTTGCCTATGCTGCTCTGTACCATCACTCATTCATATATCTTTATGTACATATTCTTTATCCCCTTACACTTGTGTGTATAAGACAGTAGTTTTGGAATTGCTAGTTAGATTACTTGTTGGTTATTACTGCATTGTCGGAACTAGAAGCACAAGCATTTCGCTACACTCACATTAACATCTGCTAACCATGTGTATGTGACAAATAAAATTTGATTTGATTTGATTTAAAAGTTGTGCAAAGTTGGTTGAATGTTGTGTGAAATGATTCAAAGTGTCACACCCTGACCTTAGAGATCCTTTTTATGTCTCTATTTGGTTTGGTCAGGGTGTGATTTGGAGTGGGTATCCTATGTTCATTTATTTGTATTTCTATGTTTTGGCCGGGTACGGTTCTCAATCAGGGACAGCTGTCTATCGTTGTCTCTGATTGAGAACCATACATAGGTAGCCTTTTTCCCACCTGTCTTTGTGGGAAGTTGACTTTGTTTAGGGCACGTAGCCTTTAGCTTCACGGTTTGTTTTGTTGTGTTTATTGTTTTGTTCTGCGTCATTTTCCAAATAAAGAGAAAATGTACTCTCACCACGCTGCACCTTGGTCCTCTTCTTTTAACGGCCGTAACAGAACTTCCCACCAAAAACGGACCAAGCAGTGTGGTAAGGAGGAGCAGCGTGTTCAGGAGGACAGGACATGGGAGGACATCCTAAATGGCAAAGGATCCTGGACGTGGGAGGAGATCCTGGCCGGGAAGGATCACCTGCCCTGGGAGCAGGTAGAACCAGAGAGGAAGGCGAAGGCAGCAGCTAAAGCAGAGAGGCAGCGTTATGAGGGAACACGGCTAGCAAGGAAGCCCGAGAGGCAGCCCCAAAAATATGTTTGGGGGGCACACGGGGAGTGTGGCAGAGTCAGGATTCAGACCTGAGCCAATTCCCCATGCTTACCGTGGCGAGCATGTGAATGGTCAGGCACCGTGCTATGGCGTGATGTACACGTGTCCCGGTTGAGCATTCACTGGCCAGTGTGCTCTGTGCCAGCGTCCCGCATTTCCCGGGGCGAAGTGGGCATCCAGCCAGAACGGGTTGTGCTAGGTCTCCGCTCGAGACCGCCAGTACGCCTCCACGGCCCAGTGTATCCGGTGCCTCGGTCAAAGAACTAAGCCTCTTGTATGTCTCCCCAGCCTGGTGATTCCTGTGCCTGCTCCCAGACCCAGGCCTCCTGTGTGTCTCTCCACTCCAGTGATGATCCATGGCACGAAGCCTCCAATGATGATCCATGGCACAAAGCCTCCAGTGATGATCCATGGCACGAAGCCTCCAGTGATTACCCATGGCACGAAGCCTCCAGTGATGATCCATGGCACAAAGCCTCCAGTGATTATCCATGGCAAGAAGCCTCCAGTGATGATCCATGGCAAGAAGCCTCCAGTGATGATCCATGGCAAGAAGCCTCCAGTGAGGAGTCATGGCACGAAGCCTCGAGCAACGGTCTCCGGTCTGGGGCCCGCAGCGAGGGTCCCCGGTCCTGGGCCCGCAGCGAGGGTCCTCGGTCTGGGGTCGGCGACGAGGGTCCCCGGCACCAGAGGTGCCACCAAAGTGGGGTGAACCAATGGTGGAGCGTGGTCTGCGTCCCACACCTGAGCCGCCACCGCGGATAGATGCCCACCCAGACCCTCCCCTATAGGTTCAGGTTTTGCGGCCGGAGTCCGCACCTTTGGGCAGAGGGGGTACTGTCACGCCCTGACCTTAGAGATCCTTTTTATGTCTCTATTTTTTTTGGTCAGGTGTGATTTGGGGTGGTTATTCTATATTCTATTATTTGTATTTCTATGTTTTGGCCGGGTAGGGGTCTCAATCAGGGACAGCTGTCTATCGTTGTCTCTGATTGAGAACCATACTTAGGTAGCCCTTTTCCCACCTGTCTTTGTGGGAAGCTGTTATAGATACAAAAGGGGGTTCCAGTATTAACTCTGTTTTAACATGCACAATCTTCGTTCTAGTTTTTATTCATTTGGAAAAAATTATATGATTTTTTTCTTTACTTTAGAAATGTGGAGTAGGTTGTGTAAGTCGGTAGGACAAAAATGTAATTTAATAAACGTTTTGATTTAATTTTTAGGACTGTGCAAGGGGTGTTTAGACTTTCACTAGGCACTGTATGCAAGCTGGACGCTATTTGTGGCTCATTATAACTTAGTGGAGGGTCTGAGTACACTCTATTACACAGGATGAATGGGAGCTTTCACACTCCAGCGATGTCCAAGAGCTTGGCTCACTGTCACAGCTTCACATGCCACCGGGGTGGGGGTGTGAGGGACGGTAGGCTACCGAACGCAGGCCTTTTTCTCGACTCAAACAGAATAAAAAGAATAAGTGCCCAACAACAACTGGATGCTCAACTTTAGTTATTTCTTGACCCCACTTAAAACTCTGTGTTAGTCCTTCAACTACAATATAAATTCAAATAGCTTTCGCGAGACTCACCAGTTTCATTTGTAGGATATGAATTTGTCTCAGTACAGTAGCACTGTATAATTTCCATTCATTGCAATAACATATGGGTAAAGTTGCAGTAGCGTTCTGCTGACCATTTTGTCTAACCCTAAACCGAAATGTGTCTTCCACGTTTAGCCCAACCCCTCTGAATCACAGAGGTGCAGGGGGCTGCCTTAATCCCCGTCCATGGGTTAACTGTCTTAACGGTCTTGCTCATGGGCAGAATTGCAGATTAACCACTAGGCTACCCACCGTCCCAATATCAACCCTTATAGTGGTATTGTACAGGTAACACTCCAGCAGCATTCTGACAATGTTCAATCTAACCCGGTGTCCTTTACCTCCACTTGCATTTTCCGGTCACAACTAGCAGACTTGTTTACGTGTAGCTGTGCGTTTTGTTGCCTACCTTACCTTGCTACCTGACAACTTTACGTTTTTTACTTTTTAATTACCGTTTATATTTTTTGTATTTTCCTCACTCAACTTTTTTTTCATTCAACTTTTTCACTCCGGACGCTTTATCTGAACGTGGTTCGTCAGGACCTCCAACAGCCGAAGCTGCCGAAGATGCCTTCTAATTGCAGTCGCTGTACTCATAATATACAGGAGAACGATCGCCTTATGGAGAGGATAGCTGTGCTGCAAACCCAGCTTCAGACCCAATTGTTAGGCAAGGGTAATTTCAGTGTAGGAAAGGATGAAACAGCGTCTGTGCCACCAGTAAGTACAGATAGTAACATTAGTATAAATCCCCGCAGCTGGACAACTTTCTCATGGCTTCTGGAGAGAAATGATGGAGGGAAATGCTGTTGGAATGCTCAACCAGTGTCGCTCATTCAGCCGACAGAAACTTTCAGTGGGTCGGAGTCTGAGGCCAAGCCTTCTCTTGTCTTTACTCCTCCCGTTTCGGGTCTGAGACGCCGAAGCTTCCCACCATTAGCTCTGACAAATTGAAAACCCTAGTCATTGACGATTCCATTACCTGCAGTAGTAGACTTAAAACGAATCATCCAGCGATTATACACTGTTTACCAGGGGGCAGGGCTACCGACGTTAAGACTAATCTGAAGATGGTGCTGGCTAAAGCTAAAACTGCGAGTGTAGAGAGTATAGAGATATTGTTATCCACGTCGGCACAAACGATGTTAGGATGAAACAGTCAGAGGTCACCAAGCCCAACATAGCTTCAGCGTGTACATCAGCTAGAAAGATGTGTCGGCATCGAGGAATTGTTTCTGGCCCCCTCCCAGTTAGGGGGAGTGATGAGCTCTACAGCAGAGTCTCACAACTCAATCGCTGGTTGAAAACTGTTTTCTGATCTCCCAAAAGATAGAATTTGTAGATAATTGGCCCTCTTTCTGGGACTCACCCACAAACAGGACCAAGCCTGGCCTGCTGAGGAGTGACGGACTCCATCCTAGCTGGAGGGGTGCTCTCATCTTATCTACCAACATAGATAGGGCTCTAACTCCTCTAACTCCACAATGACCAGCCAGGCAGCAGTCTGTTAGCCAACCTGCCAGCTTAGTGGAGTCTGCCACTAGCACAGTCAGTGTAGTCAGCTCAGCTATCCCCATTGAGACCGTGTCTGTGCCTCGACCGAGGTTGGTCAGAACTAAACATGGCGGTGTTCGCCTTAGCAATCTCACTAGGATAAAGACCTCCTCCATTCCTGCCATTATTGAAAGAGATAGGGATACCTCCCATTTCAAAATAGGGCTACTTAATGTTAGATCCCTCACTTCAAAGGCAGTTATCGTCAATGAACTAATCACTGATCATAATCTTGATGTGATTGGCCTGACTGAAACATGGCTTAAGCCTTATGAATTTACTGTGTTAAATGAGGCCTCACCTCCTGGCTACACGAGTGATCATATCCCCCGTGCATCCCGCAAAGGCGGAGGTGTTGCTAACATTTACGATAGCAAATTTCAATCTACAAAAAAAATAATGTTTTTTGTCTTTGAGCTTCTGGTAATACTCAATCACTTTTTATAGCTACTGTTTACAGGCCTCCTGGGCCATATACAGCGTTCCTCACTGAGTTCCCTGAATTCCTATCGGACCTTGTAGTCATAGCAGATAATATTCTCATTTTTGGTGATTATCATATTCACATGGAAAAGTCCACAGACCCACTCTAAAAGGCTTTTGGAGCCATCATCGACTCAGTGGGTTTTGTCCAACATGTCTCTGGACCTACTCACTGTCACAGTCATACTCTGGACCTAGTTTTGTCCCGTAGAATAAATGTTGTGGATCTTAATGTTTTTCCTCATAATCCTGGAATATCGGACCACCATTTTATTAAATTTGCAATCGCAACAAATAATCTGCTCAGACTCCAACCAAAGAGCATCAAAAGTCATGCTAGATATTCTCAGACAACACAAAATCAAATCAAATCAAATTTATTTATATAGCCCTTCATACATCAGCTGATATCTCAAAGTGCTGTACAGAAACCCAGCCAAAAACACCAAACAGCAAGCAATGCAGGTGTAGAAGCACGTTGGCTAGGAAAAACTCCCTAGAAAGGCCAAAACCTAGGAAGAATCCTAGAGAGGAACTAGGCTATGTGGGGTGGCCAATCCTCTTCTGGCTGTGCCGGGTGGAGATTATAACAGAACATGGCCAAGATGTTCAAATGTTCATAAATGACCAGCATGGTCCAATAATAATAAGGCAGAACAGTTGAAACTGGAGCAGCAGCACGGCCAAGTGGACTGGGGACAGCAAGGAGTCATCATGTCAGGTAGTCCTGAGGCATGGTCCTAGGGCTCAGGTCCTCCGAGAGAGAGAAAGAAAGAGAGAAAGAGAGAATTAGAGAGAGCACACTTAAATTCACACAGGACACCGAATAGGACAGGAGCAGTACTCCAGATATTTTTTCAAACTGACCCTATCCCCCCGACACATAAACTACTGCAGCATAAATACTGGAGGCTGAGACAGGAGGGGTCAGGAGACTCTGTGGCCCCATCCGAGGACACCCCCGGACAGGGCCAAACAGGAAGGATATAACCCCACCCACTTTGCAAAAGCACAGCCCCCACACCACTAGAGGGATATCTTCAACCACCAACTTACCATCCTGAGACAAGGCTGAGTTTCACCCACAAAGATCTCCGCCACGGCACAACCCAAGGGGGGGCGCCAACCCAGACAGAATGATCACATCAGTGACTCAACCCACTCAGGTGACGCACCCCTCCCAGGGACGGTATGAGAGAGCCCCAGTAAGTCAGTGACGCAGCCCCTGTAATAGGGTTAGAGGCAGAGAATCCCGGTGGAAAGAGGGGAACCGGCCAGGCAGAGAGAGCAAGGGGGGTTCGTTGCTCCAGAGCCTTTCCGTTCACCTTCCCACTCCTGGGCCAGACTACACTCAATCATATGACCCACTGAAGAGATGAGTCTTGAGAAAAGACTTAAAGGTTGAGTCCGAGTTTGCGTCTCTGACATGGGTAGGCAGACCGTTCCATAAAAATGGAGCTCTATAGGAGAAAGCCCTGCCTCCAGCTGTTTGCTTAGAAATTCTAGGGACAGTAAGGAGCCCTGCGTCTTGTGACCGTAGCGTACGTGTAGGTATGTAAGGCAGGACCAAATCAGAGAGATAGGTAGGAGCAAGCCCATGTAAATGCTTTGTAGGTTAGCAGTAAAACCTTGAAATCAGCCCTTGCTTTGACAGGAAGCCAGTGTAGGGAGGCTAGCACAGGAGTAATATGATCAAATTTTGGGGTTCTAGTCAGGATTCTAGCAGCCGTATTTAGCACGAACTGAAGTTTATTTAGTGCTTTATCCGGGTAGCTGGAAAGTAGAGCATTGCAGTAGTCTAACCTAGAAGTGACAAAAGCATGGATACATTTTTCTGCATAATTTTTGGACAGAAAGTTTCTGATTTTTGCAATTTTGCAATGTTACATAGATGGAAAAAAGCTGTCCTTGAAATGGTCTTGCTATGTTCTTCAAAAGAGAGATCAGGGTCCAGAGTAACGCCGAGGTCCTTCACAGTTTTATTTGAGACGACTGTACAACCATTAAGATTTAATTGTCAGATTCAACAGAAGATCTCTTTGTTTCTTGGGACCTAGAACAAGCATCTCTGTTTTGTCCGAGTTTAAAAGTAGAAAGTTTGCAGCCATCCATTTCCTTATGTCTGAAACACATGCTTCTAGCGAGGGCAATTTTGGGGCTTCACCATGTTTCAATGAAATGTACAGCTGTGTGTCATCCACATAGCAGTGAAAGTTAACATTATGTTTTCGAATGACATCCCCAAGAGGTAAACTATATAGTGAAAACAATAGTGGTCCTAAAACAGAACCTTGAGGAACACCGGAATTTACAGTTGATTTGTCAGAAGACAAACCATTCACAGAGACAAACTGATATCTTTCAGACAGACAAGATCTAAACCAGGCCAGAACTTGTCCGTGTAGACCAATTTGGGTTTCCAATGTCTCCAAAAGAATGTGGTGATCGATGGTTTCAAAAGCAGCACTAAGGTCTAGGAGCACGAGGACCAATGCAGAGCCTCGGTCTGATGCCATTAAAAGATCATTTACCACCTTCACAAGTGCAGTCTCATTGCTATGATGTGGTCTAAAACCAGACTGAAGCATTTCGTATACATTGTTTGTCTTCAGGAAGGCAGTGAGTTGCTGCGCAACAGCCTTTTATAAAATTTTTGAGAGGAATGGAAGATTCGATATAGGTCGATAGTTTTTTATATGTTCTTGGTCAAGGTTTTTTTTTTTAAGAGAGGCTTTATTACTGCCACTTTTAGTGAGTTTGGTACGCATCCTGTGGATAGAGAACAGTTTATGTTCAACAAAGGAGGGCCAAGCACAGGAAGCAGCTCTTTCAGTACTTTAGTTGGAATAGGGTCCAGTATGCAGCTTGAAGGTTTAGAGGCCATGATTATTTTCATCATTGTGTCAAGAGATTTAGTACTAAAACACTTGAGTGCGTCTCTCTTGATCCTAGGTCCTGGCAGAGTTGTGCAGACTCAGGACAACTGAGCTTTGAAGGAATACGCAGATTTAAAGAGTCAGTAATTTGCTTTCTAATAATCATGATCTTTTCCTCAAAGAAGTTCATGAATTTATCACTGCTAAAGAGAAAGCCATCCTCTCTTGGGGAATGCTGCTTTTTAGTTAGCTTTGCGACAGTATCAAAAAGGAATTTTGGAATTTCCTTGATTCCCTTCCAGACTCCTTCTGCCTACCCAAGGACGTCAGAGGACAAAAATCAGTTAGCCACCTAACAGAGGAACTCAATTTCACCTTGTGCAATACCCTAGATGCAGTTGCACCCCTAAAAACTAAAAACATTTGTCATAAGAAACTAGCTCCCTGGTATACAGAAAATTCCCGAGCTCTGAAGCTTCCAGAAAATTGGAACTGAAATGTCGCCACACCAAACTGGAAGTCTTCCGACAAGCTTGGAAAGACAGTACCATGCAGTATCGAAGAGCCCTCACTGCTACACCACCAAACTGGAAGTCTTCCGACTAGCTTGGAAAGACAGTACCGTGCAGTATCGAAGAGCTCTCACTGCTGCTCCATCAAACTGGAAGTCTTCCGACTAGCTTGGAAAGACAGTACCGTGCAGTATCGAAGAGCCCTCACTGCTACACCACCAAACTGGAAGTCTTCCGACTAGCTTGGAAAGACAGTACCGTGCAGTATCGAAGAGCCCTCACTGCTACACCACCAAACTGGAAGTCTTCCGACTAGCTTGGAAAGACAGTACCGTGCAGTATCGAAGAGCTCTCACTGCTGCTCCATCAAACTGGAAGTCTTCCGACTAGCTTGGAAAGACAATACCGTGCAGTATCAAAGAGCCCTCACTGCTACACCACCAAACTGGAAGTCTTCCGACTAGCTTGGAAAGACAGTACCGTGCAGTATTGAAGAGCCCTCACTGCTGCTCCATCAAACTGGAAGTCTTCTGACTAGCTTGGAAAGACAGTACCGTGCAGTATCGAAGAGCCCTCACTGCTACACCACCAAACTGGAAGTCTTCCGACTAGCTTGGAAAGACAGTACCGTGCAGTATAGAAGAGCCCTCACTGCTGCTCCATCAAACTGGAAGTCTTCCGACTAGCTTGGAAAGACAGTACCGTGCAGTATCGAAGAGCCCTCACTGCTACACCACCAAACTGGAAGTCTTCCGACTAGCTTGGAAAGACAGTACCGTGCAGTATCGAAGAGCCCTCACTGCTGCTCCATCAATCTGGAAGTCTTCCGACTTGCTTGGAGAGACAGTATCGTGCAGTATCGAAGAGCCCTCACTGCTGCTCCACCAAACTGGAAGTCTTCCGACTATCTTGGAAAGACAGTCCCATGCAGTATCGAAGAGCCCTTACTGCTGCTCGATCATCCTATTTATCCAACTTAATTGAATAAAATAAGAACGATCCGAAATTTATTTTTGGTACTAACTAAAAAGCTAACTAAAAAGCAGCATTCCCCAAGAGAGGATGGCTTTCACTTCAGCAGTAATACATTTTTGAACTTCTTTGAGGAAAAGATCATGATCATTAGAAAGCCAATTACGGACTCCTCTTTAAATCTGCATATTCCTCCAAAGCTCAGTTGTCCTGAGTCTGCACAACTCTGCCAGGACCTAGGATCAAGAGACACACTCAAGTGTTTTAGTACTGTATCTCTTGACACAATGATGAAAATAATCATGGCCTCTAAACCTTCAAGCTGCATACTAGACACTATTCCAACTAAACTACTGAAAGAGTTGCTTCCTGTGCTTGGCCCTCCTATGTTGAACATAATAAACGGCACTCTATCCACCAGATGTGTACCAAACTCACTAAAAGTGGCAGTAATAAAGCCTCTCTTGAAAAAGCCAAACCTTGACCCAGAAAATATAAAAAACTATCAGCTTAAATCGAATCTTCCATTCCTCTCAAAATTGCGCAGCAACTCACTGCCTTCCTGAAGACAAACAATGTATACGAAATGCTTCAGTCTGGTTTTAGACCACATCATAGCAATGAGACTGCACGTGTGAAGGTGGTAAATGACCTTTTAATGGCATCAGACCGAGGCTCTGCATTGGTCCTCGTGCTCCTAGACCTTAGTGCTGCTTTTGAAACAATCGATCACCACATTCATTTGGAGAGATTGGAAACCCAAATTGGTCTACACGGACAAGTTCTGGCCTGGTTTAGATCTTATCTATCGGAAAGATATCAGTTTGTCTCTGTGAATGGTTTGTCCTCTGACAAATCAACTGTAAATTCCGGTGTTCCTCAAGGTTACGTTTTAGGACCACAGTTGTTTTCACTATATATTTTACCTCTTGGGGATGTCATTCGAAAACATAATGTTAACTTTCACTGCTATGCGGATGACACACAGCTGTACATTTCATTGAAACATGGTGAAGCCCCAAAATTGCCCTAGCTAGAAGCATGTGTTTCAGACATAAGGAAGTGGATGGCTTCAAACTTTCTACTTTTAAACTTGGACAAAACAGAGATGTTTGTTCTAGGTCCCAAGAAACAAAGAGATCTTCTGTTGAATCTGACGATTAATCTTGATGGTTGTACAGTTGTCTCAAATAAAACTGTGAAGGACCTTGTCGTTACTCTGGACCCTGATCTCTCATTTGACGAACATAGCAAGACTGCTTCAAGGACAGCATTTTTCCATCTACGTAACATTGCAAAAATCAGAAACGTTCTGTCCAAAAATGATGCAGAAAAAATAATCCATGCTTTTGTTACTTCTGGTTAGACTACTGCAATGCTCTACTTTCCGGCTACCCGGATAAAGCACTAAATAAACTTCAGTTCGTGCTAAATACGGCTGCTAGAATCCTGACTAGAACCAAACATTTTATCATATTAATCCAGTGCTAGCCTCCCTACACTGGCTTCCTGTTAAGGCAAGGGCTGATTTCAAGGTTTTACTGCTAACCTACAAAACATTACATGGGCTTGCTCCTACCTATCTTTCCGATTTGGTCCTGCCGTACATACCTACATGTACACTGCGATCACAAGACGTAGGCCTCCTAATTGTCCCTAGAATTTCTAAGCAAACAGCTTGAGGCAGGGCTTTCTCCTATAGAGCTCCATTTTTATTGAATGGCTCTGGAGCAACGAACCGCCCTTGCTGTCTCAGGCTGGTTCCCCTCTCTCCACGGGGATTCTCTGCCTCTAACCCTATTACAGGAGCTGAGTCACTGGCTTACTGGTGCTCTTCCATGCCGTCCCTGGGAGGGGTGCGTCACTTGAGTGGGTTGAGTCACTGACGTGATCTTCCTGTCTGGGTTGGCGCCCTCCCTTCGGTTGTGCCGTGGTGGAGATCTTTGTGGGCTATACTCGGCCTTGTCTCAGGATGGTAAATTTAGTGGTTGAAGATATCCCTCTAGTGGTGTGGGGGCTGTGCTTTGGCAAAGTGGGTGGGGTTATATCCTTCCTGTTTGGCCCTGTCTGGGGGTATCATCAGATGGAGCCACAGTGTCTCCTGACCCCTCCTGTCTCATCCTCCAGTATTTATGCTGCAGTAGTTTATGTGTCGGGGGGCTAGGGTCAGTTTGTTATATCTGGAGTACTTTTCCTGTCTTATCCAGTGTCCTGTTTGAATGTAAGTATGCTCTCTCTAATTCTCTCTCTCTCTTTCTTCCTCTCTCTCCGAGGACCTGAGCCCTAGGACCATGCCTCAGGACTACTTGACATGATGACTCCTTGCTGTCCCCAGTCCACCTGGCCGTGCTGCTGCTCCAGTTTCAACTGTTCTGCCTGTTGCTATGGAACCCTGACCTGTTCACCGGACGTGCTACCTGTCCCAGACCTGCTGTTTTCAACTCTCTGGAGACAGGAGAGTGTAGAGGAGGAGGAGATGTAGAGATACTCTTAATGATTGGCTATGAAAAGCCAACTGACACTTACTTCTGAGGTGCTGAATTGCTGCACTACTGTGATTATTATTATTTGACCGTGCCGGTCAATTATGAACTTTTGAACATCTTGGCCATGTTCTGTCATAATCTCCACCCGGCACAGCCAGAAGAGGACTTGCCAGCCCTCATAGCCTGGTTCCTCTCTAGGTTTCTTCCTAGGTTTTGGCCTTTCTAGGGAGTTTTTCCTAGCCACCGTGCTTCTACACCTGCATTGCTTGCTGTTTGGGGTTTTATGCAGGGTTTCTGTACAGCACTTTGAGATATCAGCTGATGTAAGAAGGGCCATATGAATAAATTTGATTTGATTTGTATTCAGGGCTTCCTAATTATCTAATGGGCTGTAATGTGATAGGTTGTGTCTAGGGTTCACTCTGGCCCGATGCTGACACCCAAGATTGAGAGAAAAGCTCCCGCCTGTCTGTCCACAGACAGCCGCCCCCGGGTGTGTGAAAAATAATAGTCTCAGGATCCTGTGTCCCCTCTAGCACCCTTCAACCCTGGTGCCTCTCCTTCTCTCCTGACCCTGACCTCTGACCTTGACTGGCTGGAAGGATGCATTTTCTTCCTTCTAATCTTAAATCGTCCAGATTCAACTGATGCTTTAAAAGTCTCAGTTGAACAACAGTAGATGAGTTGTGTTGTATGTATGGAACTGGATTACATCAATCACTGTTCAAATATTTTGCCCCACATACAGCAGGGACATTACCAGGACTTGACAAATGATTTTGGGCCCCGAATCTTTTGCGTTGCTGTGATGGTGTAAAACAAATTGTGTCGACTATAGACATGTGGTTATATTAAACTCCTGAAATCATCCAACCGTTATAATCGGGGTAGTGCTGCCAGTGCACAGCAGAGGACTCTCGGATACTTCTCAAAATGTTGCTCGCACGATTGCTTGTCTCGCAAGATTGCTTAATTATTCATTACTATTCTACATAACAAACTAAATATAATAGAATC
Source organism: Oncorhynchus masou masou (assembly GCF_036934945.1). Classification (NCBI taxonomy): domain Eukaryota; kingdom Metazoa; phylum Chordata; class Actinopteri; order Salmoniformes; family Salmonidae; genus Oncorhynchus; species Oncorhynchus masou. The sequence goes on from NC_088242.1 coordinate 43,392,567, forward strand.
GATAATGTTAGGCTACTGCTATATAAAAAAAACGCCACAAAATTTCTCTTGACAATTTAGGATGATTGTGATGAAATGCTGAACTTTTTTCTCATGCAGACAGAAGTCTAAACAGTAGTTAGGCTACTTAACCCACATCATCCAAAAAGATTAAAATGCGTATTTCCATTAAACTGATTGGGATCAAATGGTTGGTAGGCATTCAGTATGGACGATTCACCTGTAAAATGTGAAGACTTATCATTCACGATTGACAGTGATGGCCTAATTTATAATAAGGAAGGCCTAATTTGGTCTTTTAGGACATGTTTAGCACATGTGTAGTGATACGCAATTACAATTTGGATGATGTTTTTATGTAACTATCAGGAATCAAGGTAAGACCCAGATGCAGACACGTCGAATTGACAATGGTTTAATATTCCCACAGGGGCAGGCGATATTCAGGTCAAGGCAGGCAGGGGTCAGTAAACCAGAGGTGGTGCAAAGGTACAGGTCGGCAGGCAGGTTCAGGGTCAGGGGCAGGCAGAATGGTCAGGCAGGCGGGCTCAGAGTCTGGACAGGCAAGGGTCAAAACCAGGAGGGCGAGAAAAAGAGCCGATAACAAGGAGCCGATAACAAAAACGCTGGTTGACTTGACAAACAAGCCGCTAATAAGCTGTAGAAAGAATATATCAATTTCTAAGACTTGTTCATAAATGAAAGAAATAATTGTTTATAAGAAGGGCCTGAGATCAAAGTCAATATTCAGATCACTAGGGGTCAATGTTTTTAGATAGGATATCCAGTAAGCCCCCCTTTGTAGTTGTCAGATCTCGATGTTACCTTTCTCTTCTTGGTAGAGCAACATTCTCAATGCCTGTGTATTTGAGAGATGAGACTGAATGGTTTGATTCAACAAAGTAAGCTGCTACTGGATAGTCAATGTTCTTACACCTGATTGAGCTGCGGTGTTCAGCTATTTGTTGTTTTAATTGTCTTTTCGTTTGTCCTACGTAGGCTTTTCCACAAGAACAGGTGGTGAGATTACTTCCTTGGTCTTTCATGAGATGATACCCTGAAGATGGTGTCTGAAGAAGGATGTTTTGATAGTGCTATTGCACTGTGTGCTTTTGACACCCATTTGGAATGGGTGTCAAGAGTGTCTGAGTGGGCTCAGGGGGCATGTCAGATCTCACCAAGTTATCTCCAATATTGCGACCACGCTTATAGACCACCAGTGGGGGTTCCTTGAAGAGGTGTGCAATTTCTTTGTCTGATTGCAGAATATGCCAGTGATTTTTCAGGATTGCTTTCATTTTCTCCGAATACTTGGTTGAATTTTTAGTAATTCCTATCTTGGTTTTTAAGATATTTTCATCATTGCAGCATGAAGAGTTTTGTCTTTGTAGCCTCATTTTGAATTTACCTGTCATTTTTTTAGCATTACGGTCAAAATCTGTCTGGTGGCCACAGATTCATTTAACCCTGTATAACTGGCTATATGGTAGACCATTCTTGAGGGGAAGGGGATGCATATTATCTGCACATAGCAAGGTATTGTGGTCTGTGGGCTTTGTGTATAAGTCTGTGTGTAATGCATCATTGTCTTTGAGTCCAGGTAGTTTATTTATCTCATCAGTCTGCATGGTGAATGTGAGGTATTCAGACCTCTCGTTTAGTAGAGTTTGGAATTAATTTCAATCCTGCTGACTTCCTTCCCAGAGCACAAAGACATCATCTATGTATCTCTTCCATAGAAGGATTTTTGAAAGTAGCGGGTGTGTCTCTGTTTTGAAAAGGAGTGCTTCCTCAAATTGTCTCACATACTGTACGGGTTTGCATAGTTGGGGGAAACGGGGGAGCCCATGGCTACACCCCGAATTTTAAGGAAAAAGTCTGACTCAAGATGAAGTAGTTATTGGATAATACCAGATCAGTAAGATATTATGTAAGATGCAATCATTGGATGGAGCAAGGGTAGAGTCTCTCTGCTGAAGGAAGTGTTGCAGCGCCTGCAAGCCTCCAGTGTGTGGAATGTTTGTGTACAAACCCTCCACAGCAAAAGTGGCCAGCAGGGTGCCCTCTTTTAACCTTCCGAAGCCCTCTATCAATGAGATCATGTGACTAGTGTCTTTGATATAAGATGGGAACATCTCAACCATCGGTTTAATGTGGTAATCCACAAATTTAGAAATGTTGGATGTCACAGAGTAGATTGCTGATACAATGGGTCTACCTGGAGGAGGAGACACTTGTTTGTGTAATTTAGTGACTGTATAGAAAGTTGGTAAATTTCACACCTAGAAATTCAACTTATTTTTTGGTGAAATGTCCTGATTCCAAACAGCTTTCCACTGTGGTTGAGATATTATGCTGGAATTCTAGGGTAGGGTCACAATTCAGTTTGTGACAGAAGTCACCTTTAGATAGTTGTCGGTGACATTCATTCACATAGTCACATTTGTTTTGTATACAAATTCCTCCTTCTTTGTGACATTTTTTTATGATAACTGAAGGATCTGACTTTAAGTCCTTAAGAGCCATTCTCTCGTCTCAGGTTATCATTAGATTTGTGTTTCTTTTTGTCTTTCAGTAGGTCACCTACATCATTTTCAGCAATCCTACAGAAAGTTTCTATGGACGCATTGCGTTTGGGGGGAGGTACAAAATAACTTTTGCTCTAAATTGGTTCTCTCAGAGTTCTGAGGTACCTCAGCTGGGTTAATGGCTCCATCTCCTCCTCGACTCACAGTAGGACAGGTAAGTCTATTGATTAGCGTGGTAGACCTGTGTATACATCTCACGGAGGATGATATTTCAAGTGGAGTCATGTAAGTTTCACTCTTATCGAAGAACTCACGCAATCAGATTACGGAAAAATTTGAATAGATCTATCTGGACGTCAAAGTCATTAATGTATGCAGTGGGTACAAATGATAACCCTTTATTGAGAACACTGAGATGTCAAGGTCTTACTTGATAAGTTGAAGACATTTAGCTCCTGTTGGACTGGGGGCCCATCTTGGGTCTCAATTGGTGGGTGTCGCGGGGTGGTAGTGGATGTCTTCTTCCCCCCGACATATGCGCCGAACCCTCTTACGTGCTTGGGGTGTTAGCCTCGACATTGTCCCCGGTGTCCCCGCCCTCTGTTGTAGAATAAACGCTCACCGTTAGTAGAGGAGCCAGACTTAGGGCAGTCTGTGGATAGTTGATCTGACAGGAACATCCATAACAATGAGCTAATGCATCTTGATTTTGCCTGGCGTAGAAAATGTGCTCACTTGTCAGGACACTATTGGTCAAAAGGAGCTAGCCAACAACACAGCTAACAGAATCACTTCAAACTGAAGCTAGAAAGACTGCAAACTAGCTGCACTTCGTTTCGTTTTTTTTACACTATAGACCCTGGAAATACGATGTCGTTGCTAAATTAGTCAAATATTTAGTAGAAAACAACTTTGCTAGCATTATTATTTTGTCACATTTACTTTAGACAGGTGGAAATGTTGTCATTAACTGGCAAAGTTAGTCAAAAATAGCTAGCAGCGCTAAAGTTAGCTAACTAAAATGTAGAGGCCTCCCCTAAATCTTAGTTAGCGAACGTTATACAGCATCTAAAGTCAATCTAGCAACTTCAAAATGATGACAGAAAGTTGTTCTAGTAATTATTTGCCTCCTTTTGAATGTCATTGTATTTCCAAGTCACTGAAATGCACTTTTGATGAAATCTTCATCAGTTGTCATTGATGATAGATTGAGTACGAATGTTCAAAACAATATTGTGATGAAACATGTAATCCATGAATTTGGCCAATATACCAATGCTAAGAGCAAACCATGAAACAAGCAAAGCGTTAATACACGATTAAGATTGAATCCTACTACAATGACTCAGACGCTCGTCGGATGTGGCATGGCTTGAAAACTATTATGGACCAAAAAGGGAAAAACAGACGCGAGTGTACCAGACGAGCAAAATGCCTTTTATGCTCGCTTCGAGAGGCAAGCAACACTGAAGCATGCATGAGAGCACCAGCTGTTCTGGATGACAACTCTTTCGGTAGCCAATGTGAGCAAGACCTTGAAACAGGTCAACATTTACGAATCCGCAGGGCCAGACGGATTACCAGGACGTGTACTCAAAGCATGCACGGACCAACTGGCAAGTGTCTTCACTGACATTTTCAACCTCTCCCTGACCGAGTCTGTAATACCTACATGTTTCAAGAAAACCACCATAGTCCCTGTGCCAAAGGAAGCGAAAGTAACCTGCCTAAATTATTTCTGCCCCATAGCACTCATGTCGGTAGCTATGAAGTGCTTTGAAAGGCTGGTCATGGCTTACATCAACAGCATCCTCCTGGATACCCTAGACCCACTCCAATTTGCATACCGCCCCAACAGATCCACAGATGACGCAATCTCAATCGCACTCCACACTGCTTTTCCCCACCTGGACAGAAGGAACACCTATGTGAGAATGTTGTTCATTGACTTCAGCTCAGCATTCCACACCATAGCGCACACAAAGCTCATCACTAAGCTAAGGACCCTGGGACTAAACAGCTCCCTCTGCAACTGGATCCTGGACTTCCTGACGGGATCTGGGGCCCCTGAGGGGTGTGTACTTAGACCACTCCTGTATTCCCTGTTCACCCACGACTGTGTGGCCAAACACGACTCCAACACCATCGTTAAGTTTTCTGACGACACAACAGTGGTAGGCCTGATCATTGACAACGCTGAGACAGACATTAGGGAGGAGGTCAGAGACCTGGCAGTGTGGTGCCGGGACAACAACCTCTCCCTTAATGTGAACAAGACAAAGGAGCTGATCACGGACTACAGGAAAAGTCTGGCCTAACAAGCCCCCATTAACATCGACAGGGCTGTAGTGGAGCGGGTTGATTGTTTCAAGTTCCCTGGTGTCCACATCACCAACAAACTATCATGGTCCAAACACACCAAGTTAATTGTCCCCCTCTTTCCACCCTGAAACTACATCATTTTATGTAATTGATGAGAATCATCAATGAAATATATTGGAATCACCAAACCAGAAACCGTGGATTGATGGCAGCATTCGCGCGAACCACTGCTTTTAACCAGGGCAAGGTGACGGGTGTTACGTTCTGACCATAGTTCTTTTGTGTTTTCCTTGTTTTAGATTTGGTCAGGACGTGAGCTGGGTGGGCATTCTATGTTGTGTGTCTGGTTTGTCTATTTCTATGTTTAGCCTGATATGGTTCTCAATCAGAGGCAGGTGTTAGTCATTGTCTCTGATTGGGAACCATATTTAGGTAGCCTGTTTTTGTGTTGGGTTTTGTGGGTGGTTGTTTCCGGTCTTTGTGTTTTCTGCACCGGATAGGGCTGTTTCGGTTTTCACGTTTATTATTTTGTATCCTGTTCATGTTTGAGTTACCTTATTAAATTACCATGAACTATGACAACGCTGCATTTTGGTCCGCCTACCCTTCCCAGGAAGAAAGCCGTTACAACCGGAAACATGACCAAATACAAACAGTGTAGCTATTCCCTCCACAAGGCAATCAAACAAGTGTCAGTATAGAGACAAAGTAGAGTCGCAATTCAATGGCTCAGACATAAGAGGTATGTGGCCTGGTCTACAGTCAATCATGGATTACAAAAAGAAAACTAGCCCCATCGCGGACCAGGATGTCTTGCTCCCAGACAGACTAACTAACTTTTTTGCTCGCTTTGAGGACAATACAGTGCCACTGACCTGGCCCGCTACCAAACCTGCAGGCTCTCCTTCACTGCAGCCGACGTGAGTAAAACATTTAAACGTGTTAATCCTCGCAAGGCTGCAGGCCCAGACGGCATCCCCAGCCGCATCCTCAGAGCATGCGCAGACCAGCTGGCTGGTGTGTTTACGGACAAATTCAATCAATCCTTATCCCAGTCTGCTGTTACCACATGCTTCAAGAGGGCCACCATTGTTCCTGTTCCCAAGAAAGCTAAGGCTACTGACCTAAATGACTACCGCCCCTTAGCACTCACTTCCGTCATCATGAAGTGCTTTGAGAGACTAGTCAAGGACCATATCACCTCCACCCTACCTGACACCTAATACCCACTCTCATTTGCTTACCGCCCCAATAGGTCCACAGACGACGCATTCACAACCACACTGCACACTGCCCTAACCCAACTGGACAAGAGGAATACCTATGTGAGAATGCTGTTCATCGACTACAGCTCAGCATTTAACACCATAGTACCCTCCAAACTCATCATCAAGCTCAACACCCTTGGTCTCGACCCCGCCCTGAGCAACTGGGTACTGGACTTCCTGACGGGCCGCCCCAAGGTGGTGAGGGTAGGTAGCAACATCTCCACCTCGCTGATCCTCAACACTGGGGCCGCACAAGGGTGCGTTCTGAGCCCTCTCCTGTACTCCCTGTTCACCCACGACTGCGTGGCCATGCACGCCTCCAACTCAATCATCAAGTTTGCGGGCGACACTACAGTGGTAGGCTTGATTACCAACAACGACGAGATGGCCTACAGGGAGGAGGTGAGGGCCCTCGGATTGTGGTGTCAGGAAAATAACCTCACACTCAACATCAACAAAACAAAGGAGATGATTGTGGACTTCAGGAAACAGCAGAGGGAGCACCCCCCTATCCACATCGATGGAACAGTAGTGGAGAGGGTAGTAAGTTTTAAGTTCCTCGGCGTACACATCACGGACAAACTGAATTGGTCCACCCACACAGAGAGCATTGTGAAGAAGGCGCAGCAGCGCCTCATCAACCTCAGGAGGCTGAAGAAATTCGGCACTCACAAACTTCTACAGATGCACAATCGAGAGCATCCTGTCGGGCTGTATCACCGTACGCAACCGCAAGGCTCTGCAGAGGGTAGTGAGGACTGCACAACACATCACCGGGGGCAAACTACCTGCCCTCCAGGACACCTACACCACCCGATGTCACTGGAAGGCCATAAAGATCATCAAAGACAACTACCACCCGAGCCACTGCCTGTTTACCCCACTGTCATCAAGAAGGCGAGGTCAGTACAGGTGCATCAAAGCAGGGACCGAGAGACTGAAAACACCTCCTATCTCAAGGCCATCAGTCTGTTAAACAGCCACCACTAACATTGAGTGGCCGCTGCCAACTTACTGACTCAACTCCAGCCACTTTAATAATGGAAATGAATGGAAATTGATGTAAAAATACATCACTTGCCACTTTAAACAATGCTACTTAATATAATGTTTACATACCCTACATTATTCATCTCATATGTATACGTATATACTGTACTCTATATCATCTACTGCATCTTTATGTAATACATGTATCACTAGCCACTTTAACTATGCCACTTTGTTTACATACTCATCTCATATGTATATACTGTACTCGATACCATCTACTGTATCTTGCCTATGCTGCTCTGTACCATCACTCATTCATATATCTTTATGTACATATTCTTTATCCCCTTACACTTGTGTGTATAAGACAGTAGTTTTGGAATTGTTAGTTAGATTACTTGTTGGTTATTACTGCATTGTCGGAACTAGAAGCACAAGCATTTCGCTACACTCGCATTAACATCTGCTAACCATGTGTATGTGACAAATAAAATTTGATTTGATTTGAATTTATTTCTATATCATCTACTGCATCTTGCCATCTTTATGTAATACATGTATCACTAGCCACTTTAAACTATGCCACTTTATGTTTATATACCCTACATTACTCATCTCACGTGTATATACTGTACTCTATACCATCTACTGCATCTTGCCTCTGTTGCTCTGTACCATCACTCATTCATATACCTTTATGTACATATTCTTTATCACTTTACACTTGTGTGTATAAGGTAGTAGTTGTGGAATTGTTAGGTTACTCGTTGGTTATTACTGCATTGTCGGAACTAGAAGTACAAGCATTTTGCTACACTCGCATTAATTAACATCTGCTAACCATGTGTATGTGACAAATAACATTTGATTTGATTTATTATTAATGATGTGTTTAGTCTTATTAAAATAAAAATAAATGAGATGTGTAGTTTTAGTCAGAATTAGGGTAAAACAATATAACTATACAATATGTCTCCATGGTATCTTAAACACAGACTGTCTTTGCAGAATTCAGTGCCACCCTGGCTAGGGGCCTCTGAAAGATTGAGGAAAGGACAGGAGGTACATCCCACGGTAGGGGAGTGATTCTCACGGCCTCCCCTAATCTTTGTAGGCTGGGTAGTGGGACAGTGTGTGCGTGGAATACCTAATGTTTGTGTGTATGTATGTACGTATGATATCTACTGTTTGTGTGCAAAAGTATGTGCATAAGGGGCTAGTATAAAATGAATGGTTTTGTACAATGAACCAAAGTTCTTGTAAATAAACTTTCTGACTTTCGTAGCTGGGCATCCGTCTGTTTCATTCAACCAGTATCTTACATATTCTGGGTTGCAGACTGAGTAGTTTAATTGAATTGGGTTATGAACACTGAGAGCATAATTCTCATAACACACCCCTACATCCATGAACAAATTACCTCAACTAACCTGTACCCCCGCACATTGACGCGGTACAGGTACCCCCTGTATATAGCATCGTTAATGTTATTTTATTGTGTTACTTTTAGTTATTTTTTATTTTAGTTTATTTGCTAAATATTTGCTTAACCTCTTACATCTATGGGGGCGCTATTTCATTTTTGGATGAAAAACGTTCCCGTTTTAAACAAGATATTTTGTCACAAAAAGATGCTCGACTATGCATATAATTGATAGCATTCGAAAGAAAACACTCTGACGTGTCCAGAAATACCAAGATATTCTCTGTGCGTGCCCTAGAACGTGAGCTTCAGGCAAAACCAAGATGAGATGGCATCCAGGAAATGACAAGGATTTTTGAGGCTCTGTTTTCCATTGTCTCCTTATATGGCTGTGAATGCGAGAGGAATGAGCCTGCCCTTTCTGTCGTTTCCCCAAGGTGTCTGCAGCATTGTGACGTATTTGTAGGCAGATCATTGGAAGATTGACCATAAGAGACCACATTTACCAGGTGTCCGCCCGGTGTCCTGCGCCGAAATTGGTGCGCAAAAGTCACCTGCCAGTATTTTTCCATGGGATACAGAGAGGAAAGCAAGCTTCCACGAACTGCATATCAATGAAGAGATATGTGAAAAAACACCTTGAGGATTGATTCCAAACAACGTTTGCCATGTTTCGGTCGATATTATGGAGTTAATCCGGAAAAAGTTTTACGTTGTAGGTGACTGAATTTTCGGTTCGTTTCGGTAGCCAGACGCAATGTAGAAAACGGAACGATTTCTCCTACACACAGATGCTTTCAGGAAAAACTGCGCATTTGGTATGTAACTGAGAGTCTCCTCATTGAAAACATCAGAAGCTCTTCAAAGGTAAATGATTTTATTTATTTGGTTATCTGGTTTTTGTGAAAATGTTGCGTGCTAAATGCTACTCAAAATGCTATGCTAGCTTTGCATACTCTTACACAAATTAGTCAATTTCTATGGTTCAAAAGCATATTTTGAAAATCTGAGATGACAGTGTTGTTAAGAAAAGGCTAAGCTTGAGAGCAGACGCATTATTTTCATTTTATTTGCGATTTTCAGAAATCGTTAACGTTGCGTTATGCTAATGAGCCTGAGGCTTTAGTCACAAACCCGGATCCGGGATGGGGAGTTTCAAGAAGTTAACTCATTTTTGAACTGCACTGTTGGTTAATGGCTTGTAAGTAAGCATTTCACGGTAAGGTCTACACTTGTTGTATTAGGCGCATGTCACAAATAAAGTTTGATTTGTTATTACGCACGACCCAACGCAGAATGCCTGGATACAGCCATTAGCCGTGGTATATTGGCCATACACCACCAACCCCAGATGTTCCTTATTGCTGTTATAAACTGGCTGCAAACGTAATTAGAACAGTAAAAATAAATGCTTTTTCATACCCGTAGTACACAGTCTGATATACCACGGCCTTCAGCCAATCAGTATTCAGGGCTCGAACCACCCATTTTTATACTCTAAAATAACTTTATACAATAGGCTACACATCAGTAGCAACCTTTCTCCAGAAATGATGACATAATAATGATTACAAAAATTGCTCCAGTCGGCTACCTAAAAAAATAGCACAACACCACTGGTTATAATAGACGTAAAGCAATTGCCATGTGTGGTCAACAGATAATTCCAGCACCATTTTAATTGGGACAGCAATATTGTGCCGCTTTGAGACTAGCATGGGAACTCGTCTTTATAAATCAATCAATGTCCGATTTTTGTTTTGACATTTGGATATTTGGTTACAATTAGGCTGTGTTAGCTAGAAATGTTAGCTACGTTGAGGTGAATGCTCATGATCATTAGTCTAGCAATTGAAAGCAATGCAGATCTTCTGTACACACACACATTAGGCCTATTGTCACGTGTGCTCCCACTCCAGTCTCTAGGTCACCAGGCTGCTCATTATGGCGCACACCTGTCACCATCGTTACGGGCATCAGCACATTATGACACTCTGATCTGGACTCCATCACCTCCTTGATTACCTGCCCTATATATGTCACTCCCTTTTGTTCCTTCCCCAGACATCATTGTTTCTGTTTCATGTCTGTCTGCTGTTCGAGTTTCTTGTTTTGTATTATGTTCCGTTTATTTATTAAAACACTCACTCCCTGAACTTGCTTCCCGACTCTCAGTGCTCACCGTTACACATATAGCCTACCTGATGAGCTTCCCTGATCTTTTCTTGAACTTTCCAATACTGTTCTGATGCATTTCAGTTCCTTAGCCTACTGATGCAAATACACATTTGTACACGTTTCCCATAAGCTATTCAACTAATTTCCTATATTTTATAATTGGTTACAAAGGTCAAAAGGCCTACATCATTTTAATAACCATATAGCTGAAACGACTAGCCTATTTGATTCAGTGACTTATGAATGTATTTTCTCGTAACAATAGGCATACCTCATACACAATTACCTCATATGGGGTTACGCACCATAATCCATTGAATTAATAATAAGAAGTGTTGATTATTTGGCCTTTTGGAGAGCACAGCACATAGAAGAAAACATAGTGCCTCATGGCAAATATCAAACAGCGTTTTTTTGTTGTGGCTGTCAATGTGGTTGTCAATGAATAGCAAGCCACAGGTAAGCCACAGATAAAAGGTATTTTGCAATATTTCAAAATACAATTGTGGGAAAAAACTGTTTGGATAAGTGAGTGTCACTGGAAAGTTGGTTGACTATAATTTCCTCCTCATATTGTAGGCCTAAGATCTGTGTATCCACTCCTTTCATTGTGTCACGCCCTGACCGTAGAGAGCCTCTTAATGTCTCTATTTGGTTTGGACAGGGTGTGATTTGGGGTGGGCATTCTATGTTTCGTTTTCTATGATTTGGTGTTTTGGCCGGGTATGGTTCTCAATCAGGGACAGCTGTCTATCGTTGTCTCTGATTGGGAACCATACTTAGGTATCCCTTTTTCCCTCCTTTCTTTGGGGGAAGTTGACTTTGTTTATGGCACATAGCCTTTAGCTTCAAGTTTGCTTTGTAGTGTTTTGTAGCTCCCTTCAGTAACCACGAGCACAACCGTTCCTTGATTTTAACTGGCGGCGTTATTCTGTAGTTTTAGTCAGAATTATCACTTTCGTGAGAACTATAAAGTAAATGAAAAATACAGTTAAGCACACTCTACAACCTTATCTTACGAGTGACTTATTAGCTTGGTATAACTCTGAAGTGCTTACATACATAACAGTTTAACGGGCGTTATAACGGGTTCAGATTAAATACATGAATAAAGGAAAAAATACCTGATTGGCTGCTTATTACAGAAGGGAGGAAATCAAACTTTACACTTATTATTCCTGGTATGAATTCACACTTCATTCTAACATACACTCTTCAACCTTTATGAACTCCACCCGATGACATGAAAACTTAGCTAAGGCAGCGCAGGATTGCCTTCCCTCCAAAGGTGTGTTGCTACAATAAGGATGCCCGTTACAACAGTATTAGCTACGTAGTTCCGCTTGTATTATCATTTCCCCCGCACAGCTGGACACGTAAACAATTCAAACAAAAGACAATGACATAACCTGTAAGTCTAACTGTCAGTTACAGTGTTTCTTGTTTCATTTGGCGTCTTTTCTAATAAATAGCATATTTATTCACCACGCTGCACCCTGGTCCAGTTCCTTCAACAGCCATGACACATTGGCATTTAGCTTCATGGTTTGTCCATGGTACGAAGCCTCCAGTGATGATCCATGGCAAGAAGCCTCCAGTGATGATCCATGGCACGAAGCCAACCAGTGATGAAGATCCAGTGATGATCCGGCAAGAAGCCTCCAGTGAAGATCCATGGCAAGAAGCCTCCATTGATGATCCATGGCACGAAGCCTCCAGGGATGATCCATGGCACGAAGCCTCCAGTGATGATCCATGGCATGAAGCCTCCAGTGATGATCCATGGCAAGAAGCCTCCAGTGATGATCCATGGCATGAAGCCTCCAGTGATGATCCATGGCAAGAAGCCTCCAGTGAGTAGTCATGGTACGAAGCCTCCAGTGAGGAGTCATGGCACGAAGCCTCCAGCGACGGTTACCAGTCCGGAGCCTCCAGAGACATCCTTCAGTCCGGAGCCTCTAGAGACGTCCTTCAGTCCGGAGCCTGCAGCGACAGGCTCCAATCCGGAGCCTCCAGAGACGGTCTCCAGTCTGGGGCCCGCAACGAGGGTGCCCAGTCCGGGGCCCGTAACGAGGGTGCCCAGTACCTAGGCACGAAGTCTCCAGTGAGTAGTCATGGCACGAAGCCTCCAGCGACGGTCTCCAGTCCGGAGCCACCAGCGACATCCTTCAGTCCGGAGCCTCCAGAGACAAGCCCCCAGAGACATCCTTCAGTCCGGAGCCCCCAGAGATGCCCTTCAGTCCGGAGCCTCCAGAGACATTCTTCAGTCCGGAGCCTCCAGAGACATCCTTCATTCCGGAGCCTCCAGAGACGTCCTTCAGACCGTAGCCTCCAGAGACGGTCTCCAGTCCGGAGCCTCCAGAGACGGTCTCCAGTCCGGAGCCTCCAGAGACATCCTTCAGTCCGGAGTCTCCAGAGACGGTCTCCAGTCCGGAGCCTCCAGAGAAGTCCTTCAGTTCGGAGCCTCCAGAAATGTCCTTCAGTTCGGAGCCTCCAGAGACGTCCTTCAGTTCGGAGCCTCCAGAGACGTCCTTCAGACCGGAGCCTCCAGAGACGTCCTTCAAACTGGAGCCTCCAGCGACCGTCTCCAGTCCGGAGCCTCCAGAGACGGTTTCCAGTCCGGAGCCTCCAGAGACGTCCTTCAGTCCGGAGCCTCCAGAGACGTCCTCCAGTCCTGAGCCGCCAGAGACATCCTTCAGTCCGGAGCCTCCAGCGACGGTCTCCAGTCCAGAGACTCCAGTGATGGTCTCCAGTTCCGAGCCTCCAGAGACGTCCTCTAGTACTGAGCCTCCAGAGACATCCTTCAGTCCGGAGCCTCCAGATATATCCTTCAGACCGGAGCCTCCAGAGACGTCCTTCAGTCCGGAGCCTCCAGAGACGTCCTTCAGTCCGGAGCCCCCAGCGATGGTCTCCAGTAGGGATCCTCCTGCGACGGTCTCCAGTCTGGGGCCCGCAATGAGGGTGCCCAGTCCGGGGGGGGGGGGGGCGGTGAGGTCTCCCACGCCAGAGGCGTCACCAAAGTGGGGTGAGCCAAAGGTGGAGCGGGGTCTGCGTCCCGCACCTGAGCCGCCACCGTGGATGGATGCCCACCCAGACCCTCCCCTATAGGTTCAGGTTTTGCAGCCGGAGTCCGCACCTTTGGGGGGGTACACTCACGCCCTGACCGTAGAGAGCCTTTTAATGTCTCTATTTGGTTTAGTCAGGGTGTGATTTGGGGTGGGCATTCTATGTTTCATTTTCTGTGATTTGGTGTTTCTATGTTTTGGCCAGGTATGGTTCTCAATCAGGTACAGCTGTCTATCGTTGTCTCTGATTGGGAACCATACTTAGGTAGCCCCTTTTCCCTCCTTTCTTTGTGGGAAGTTGACTTTGTTTATGGCACATAGCCTTTAGCTTCAAGTTTGTTTTGTAGTCTTTATTGTTTTGTTTGGCGTCTTTTCTAATAAATAGAATATGTATGCTCACCACGCTGCACCTTGGTCCAGTTCCTTCAAGATCCATGACACATTTGCCTATGCTATTGGTTGCAATTAAATCATGGGTTGTTCATTTTTTTTATCTTAGTATGTCAATGTCAGAGTAGCTTGTCATTTTGTGTAGTATAAAACATATTTGTGTAATGTCTCCAGTCATGTAGAATTGCAATAAATTATTTTTGACAAGGCAATTTTTTCTCAGATCTGCAATCCCTCAGCCCCTGGTATCAGGACTAAGCCCCAAATGTTAGGAAAATCAGGTGACGGCCCTGACATACAGTACTTAGTTCAGAGCTGGCAAGTTAAGCATTTCACTGTACTTGAGCATAAAGCAATCGAACTTGAACTTTACAGTGACTTTTTAAGTAAAGGTTTTACATGTGTCTCGTCTCAAATCATATCCACAATTTAGCTAAAGTAGTCTGGGGCAGGCAGCCCTTACTGTATGTGTAATGCTGATCGTTGTAAGGATGGTCGGACCAAGATGCAGTGTGGGGTAGGTTCATCATTTTTTTATTAATGATAACCAGCAACAAAACAAGAAAGAGTAACCAACGAAACATACAGCCTCGTAAGGCTCAAAAACAACAATACAAAAACAAGATCACACAAACAACAGGTGGGAAAAGGCTGCCTAAATATGATCCCCAATCAGAGACAACGATATACAGCTGCCTCTGATTGGGAACCATACCAGGCCAACAAAGAAATAAATAGAAAACATAGTTTGCCCACCCTAGTCATACCCTGACCTAACCAAATAGAGAATTAAAAGGATCTCTAAGGTCAGGGCGCACAGTACATAAGGACAGAGACATTTACCTGAATGCTCACAATCATGACAGTATCATTTACAGTAATACAGTGTATAACCACAAAGCATAAATACAGTACCAGTTGACGTTATTTCCCCTCTGTGGCTTGGTGGCTTCTCCTATTCATTATATTAGATGTTGTCACTCATGGCATGCATTAAACCTTTCTCTACTGACTCTCCCTTTAGGCATTTCTGCATGCTATTATTGGAGCAGAATTCAACATAAACATGCTCATTTCAGTGTTTTCTCACGCAAGCACGTGTTTCCCACCTCTTCCGATGAACAAGTGCTGTATCATTATTCTAAAACTGTCTCTGCCTACGACTGAGGAGTGAAGCATGAAGGTGTGACAATGTACAATGTATTTCTGGACAAAATGTTAGGAACAAATTGATGCACTTATTCAATGGATAATGCAAACAAACATACAACCGTAGGGCTTCAGGATATCAGCCCAATGTATAACCAGGACAGGGGATTGAGTCGTGGTGTCGTGAGGCCACCAGAGTTTTGTGTTCCTCCTGTCTCTCTGCCCTAACCTTGACGGCTTAGCTGCGATATGATTGGACAGCTCCTGTGGAGCCCCCAGAACTGGGCTCAGGAAGAGGGACTGTCACAGCGGCAGCCTCAGGAAATCAGGCAAAGCCAGACAAAACCAGGCCAGGTCTGTCTGAGAACCGGAGGTTATCTGATTCTGCATTAAATTTGTATTAATAGTCAAGTCCCTAGCTGCCAATGGAAGCCGTAATAGTCAGATAACACACTGAGTTTGTGATTGTGACAGGATTGGCAGCTATAGACTACCTGCTGTCTTCTGCTTAGGTACCATTGTATGTGTGTGTGTGTGTGTGTGTGTGTGTGTGTGTGTGTGTGTGTGTGTGTGTGTGTGTGTGTGTGTGTGTGTGTGTGTGTGTGTGTGTGTGTGTGTGTGTGTGTGTGTGTGTGTGTGTGTGTGTGTGTGTGTGTGTGTGTGTGTGTGTGTGCATGTGTGTGGGTGCTAGTATGCTTGATTCTGTCTGTGTGTGTGCTTGCATGTGTGTAGAGCTATTTGTGGCGGTCTGGGCTCTCTGGGAACCATTTCTCCATCTGTCGGTACCATAGAGCCTCGCTCAGTGCAGAGGACAGGCCTAATTTTACCAACAACTGACCCCGTTTCACACGGGCACTATGGAGTGCCTGCATACTATTGTGTGTTAGCATCTAACCAGCCCTTTCGCTCTCTCTATGACTCTCTCTCTCTCTCTTTCTCGCTCTCTCTCTTGCTCTCCATCTCTTTCTATCTATCTTATAAGCACACA
The DNA here is from genome assembly GCF_036934945.1 of Oncorhynchus masou masou. Classification (NCBI taxonomy): domain Eukaryota; kingdom Metazoa; phylum Chordata; class Actinopteri; order Salmoniformes; family Salmonidae; genus Oncorhynchus; species Oncorhynchus masou. Next base: position 43,408,871 of record NC_088242.1, read on the forward strand.
CCACACACGCAAGAATGCATGCACACACAGGCACACACACACACAGTCAGTAATGAGACTAGAGAAAGGGCAGGGGATTTAAAAATGTAATTACACAGGGCATTTTTATTTAATTAACCTTATGGATTTAGTGACATTGAGAGACTCAAGAGAATGGAATATAACATTTATATTATGATTTATACAAGACAGGATTAAATTCTAACTATTTTATCACACCTAACTGAGTTATACTGTTGTAGTCATGCACTGTTTAGTTTATTATGCACTGGTTTGACATTGTAAAAAATTGTGATATGATGAAAAAGAAAACCGACACAATGCCTAACAAGAATGAATTAACCAGTGAGGCATATGGCCGTTTTGTTCAGGCATATGGTGGTGTGCCACACTCCACTCTTGCTCAGGGCCTTTCTGGAGCAGGAGAACAGGGGCCATTCATAAGACTGGGCTAACAAGCCTTGGCACAGGACAGTCAGAGAACAACTGACAATGACTGGGAATGACCCGTTTCCTTCTCCAGGATAGGTCTACCAATGCAGAACTGAATAAAATATTATGTATTTTTTTCTCACTTTTTCAACAGATCTTAATCACAGAACTAATGCTAAGATGCTAATGTTAAAACAATGTTACATACAAGGCATATAATTTTATCCAAAATAAGTGAATCCATTATTTTACTAATTAACTCACAAATTGCTAAAACTATCCAACATCAGACCTGTATGAACCTCCTAAGTATAATATTATTTAATCAGTCCGTTTACCATACTATTACATCACATTCTCTCTATGCCCCCTCTAGATGACAACATACACTCATAACACTTCCTCTCCGTTATATGATCTTTATCCTATAGCCATATGGATCCACAACAGGGGACCAGTGGAGAGGTGGTCGAGGGTTGGGTCGAGCCATGTTGCGTGGCAGTTAGCTGAAACCACGGCAGGGGCCATAGCTGACCGTCGTGTCAGCCCTTTTCTCACAGAGGCTTTACACTAATTCACTGCATCCGATCCCGTAGCGGGGCCGCTCAATGGCTCCAATCATTGGCCCCAATGTCCAAATATGTCCCCCATTGTTCCAGGAAGAGAAGCCGGATTTAAAGGATGGTCCGGGAATAGGTGAGGATGCTCAGCAATTATTTTGGCCTGCTAGTATTTACATGGAGGTCGAAGAGGCGCAATTAACTTTTTTGTGAATTGCGTTTGCAGTGAGTTACTAATAATTGTCAGGTGTGCGTTTCAATGCTTTGTTAATGCTCTAGTGTGCCACTAAAATCCAATCTAGATGCCAATGATCCAGGATAAACCCATAGATTCACTTTATAAGTCAGGACTTGAGTTCTAGCGGAACTGTCTTTAGCTCACTGCCTTCTGTTTGTGGATGTCACAGCATGAGGCAACAAAGTTTCAACATAAATGAACAGAAGGCAAAAACATGGGAGAGAAAGAAATATGCCTTGTCACTAATTTAACATCATTATGTATCATCTACAGTGCTCATCAAGATTAAATTATTAAAAGAGTCATCAGCTACCATTGTCAACTTGAACTAACTATCAAGACTCTGTAATCATGGGGGGGGGGGGGGGGTGCTTAGCGGAATCTCTAAACTGCTGTCTGTGACTTTGGTAATTTAGTTATTTTTTTTGCGTTTTGTGAAGCTTATTTTTTTACTTATTGTGTACATAATGTTACTGCTACTATCTCTCATGCCCAAAAATAACTTCTGGACATCAGAATAACCTTGGTTTCTCAAAGGACTGCCTCGCCTGGTTCACCAACTACTTCTCAAACAGAGTTCAGTGTGTCAAATCGGAGGGCCTGTTGTCCGGACCTTTGGCAGTCTCTATGGGGGTAACCACAGGGTTCAATTCTCAGGCCGTCTCTTTTCTCTGAATATATTAACGATGTCGCTCTTGCTGCGGGTGATTCCCTGATCCATATATCCTGAGGCTGCATTCATTGTAGCTGGGGATTTTAACAAGGCTAATCTGAAAACAAGACTCCCTAAATTGTATCAGCATATCGATTGCGCAACCAGGGCTGGATAAACCTTGGATCATTGCTATTCTAACTTCCGCGACGCATATAAGGCCCTGCCGCGCTCTCCTTTCGGAAAGCTGACCACGACTCCATTTTGTTGATCCCTGCCTACAGACAGAAACTAAAGCAAGAAGCTCCCGCGCTGAGATCTGTTCAACGCTGGTCCGACCAATCTGATTCCACACTCCAAGACTGCTTCCATCACGTGGACTGGGATATGTTTCGTATTGCATCAAACAACAACATTGACGAATACGCTGATTCGGTGAGCGAGTTCATTAGAACGTGCGTTGAAGATGTCGTTCCCATAGCAACGATTAAAACATTCCCAAACCAGAAACTGTGGATTGATGGCAGCATTCGCGTGAAACTGAAAGCGCAAACCACTGCTTTTAATCAGGGCAAGGGGACCGGAAACATGACCGAAAAAAAACAGTGTAGCTTTTCCCTCTGCAAGGCAATCAAACAAGCTAAATGTCAGTATAGAGACAAAGTAGAATCTCAATTCAACGGCTCAGACACAAGAGGTATGTGGCAGGGTCTACAGTCAATCACGGATTACAAAAAGAAAACCAGCCCCGTCACGGACCAGGATGTCTTGCTCCCAGGCAGACTAAATAACTTTTTTGCCCGCTTTGAGGACAATACAGTGCCACTGACACAGCCCGCAACCAAAACATGCGGACTCTCCTTCACTGCAGCCGACGTGAGGAAAACATTTAAACGTGTTAACCCTCGCAAGGCTGCAGGCCCAGACAGCATCCCCAGCCGCGCCCGCAGAGCATGCGCAGACCAGCTGGCTGGTGTGTTTACGGACATATTCAATCAATCCCTAACCCAGTCTGTTGTTCCCACATGCTTCAAGAGGGCCACCATTGTTCCTGTTCCCAAGACAGCTAAGGTAACTGAGCTAAACAACTTCCGCCCCGTAGCACTCACTTCCGTCATCATGAAATGCTTTGAGAGACTAGTCAAGGACCATATCACCTCCACCCTACCTGACAACCGAGACCCACTCCAATTTGCTTACCGCCCAAATAGGTCCACAGACGATGCAATCTCAACCACACTGCCCTAACCCATCTGGACAAGAGGAATACCTATGTGAGAATGCTGTTCATCGACTACAGCTCGGCATTTAACACCATAGTGCCCTCCAAGCTCGTCATCAAGCTCGAGACCCTGGGTCTCGACCCCACCCTGTGCAACTGGGTACTAGACTTCCTGACGGGCCGCCCCCAGGTGGTGAGGGTAGGCAACAACATCTCCACCCCGCTGATCCTCAACACTGGGGCCCCACACGGGTGCGTTCTGAGCCCTCTCCTGTACTCCCTGTTCACCCACGACTGCGTGGCCATGCACGCCTCCAACTCAATCATCAAGTTTGCGGACGACACAACAGTGGTAGGCTTGATTACCAACAACGACGAGACAGCCTACAGGGAGGAGGTGAGGGCCCTCGGAGTGTGGTGTCAGGAAAATAACCTCACACTCAACGTCAACAAAACTAAGGAGATGATTGTGGACTTCAGGAAACAGCAGAGGGAACACCCCCCTATCCACATCGATGGAACAGTAGTGGAGAGGGAGGTAAGCTTTAAGTTCCTCGGCGTACACATCATCGTTTTGTCACCAAAGTCCCTTATTCCACCCACCACTGCGACCTGTATGCTCTGTATGGTTTTCGATACATATTCGTCGCCAGACCCACTGGCTCCAGGTCATCTATAAGTCTATGCTAGGTAAAGCTCCGCCTTATCTCAGCTCACTGGTCACGATAACAACACCCACCAGTAGCACACGCTCCAGCAGGTATATCTCACTGGTCATCCCCAAAGCTAATAGCTCCTTTTGCCGCCTTTCCTTCCAGTTCTCTGCTGTCAATGACTGGAACGAATTGCAAAGATCGCTGAAGCTGGAGACTTATTATTCCTACCTCATCTCCATAGTGTTTTTATGTACTTTTCTGCTCTTTTGCACACCAGTATTTCTACTTGCACATAATCATCTGCTGATCTATCACTCCAGTGTTAATTTGCAAAATTGTAATTACTTCACTGCTATGGCCTATTTATTGCCTTACATCCTCACGCCATTTGCACACACTGTATATAGACTTCTTTTTTTTCTATTGTGTTATTGACTGTACACTTGTTTATTCCATGTGTCACACTGCTCCATGTGTCACACTGCTCCACTATTCCATGTGTCACACTGTTGTTTGTGTCACACTGCTTTGCTTTATCTTGGCCAGGTTGTAAATGAGAACATGTTCTCAACTAGCTTACCTGGTTAAATAAAGGTGAAATTTAAAAAATAAATAAAATAAAAAAATAAAGCAAAGAAGAAAATGCTCATCCAGAAGCGGCACTCCTATTGGCCCGGGACTTTAATGCAGGCAAACTTAAATCAGTTTAAACAAATTTCTATCAGCATGTCACATGTGCAACCAGGGGGGGAAAATCCTAGACCACCTTTACTCCACACAGAGATGCATACAAATCTCTCCCCGCCCACCATTTGTCAAATCTGACCACAATTCTATCCTCCTGATTCCTGCATACAAGCAAAAACTAAATCAGGAATTACCAGTGACTCGTTCAATACGGAAGTGGTCATATGATGCGGATGCTACACTACAGGACTGTTTTGCTAGCACAGACTGGAATATGTTCAGGGATTCATCCAATGGCATTGAGGAATACACCACCTCAGTCATAGGCTTCATCAATAAGTGCATCGATGACGTCGTCTCCACAGTGACCGTATGTACATTTCCCAGCCAGAACCAATGGATTACAGGCAACATCCGCATGAGCTAAAGGCTAGAGTTGCCGCTTTCAAGGAGCAGGAGACTAACACGGACGCTTATCAGAAATCCCGCTACGCCCTCAGATGAACCATCAAACAAGCAAAGCGTCAATACAGGATTAAGATTGAATCCTACTACACCGGCTCTGATGCTCATCGGATGTGGCAGGGCTTAAAGGCTATTACGGACTACAAAGGAAAACACAGACGTGAGCTGCCCAGTGACGTGAGCCTACCAGACGAGCTAAATGCCTTTCATGCTTGCTTCGAGTCAAGTAACACTGAAGCATGCCTGAGAGCACCAGCTGTTCTGGATAACTGTGTAATAATGCTCTCGGTAGCCGATGTGAACAAAAACTTTAAAACAGGTCAACATTCACGAAGCAGCATGGTCAGATGGATTACCAGGAAGTGTTCTCAAAGCATGCACGGACCAACTGTCAAGTGTCTTCACTGACATTTTCAACCTCTCCCTGACCGAGTCTGTAATACCTAGATGTTTCAAGCAGACCACCATAGTCCCTGTGCCCAAGAAAGCAAAGGTAACCTGGCTAAATGACAACCGCCCCGTGTCACTCACGTCAGTAGCCATGAAATGCTTTGAAAGGCTGGTCATGACTCACATCAACAGCATCCTCCCGGACACCCTAGATCCACTCCAATTTGTATACCACCCCAATAGATCCACAGATGACGCAATCTCAATCACATTCCACTCCGCCCTTTCTCATCTGGACAAATGGAACACCTATGTGAGAATGCAACTGCAGCTCAGCGTTCAACACCATAGTGCCCTCAAAGCTCATCACTAAGCTAAGGACTCTGGGACTAAATATCTCCCTCACGACTGCGTGGCCAAACACGACACCAACACCATCATCAAGTTTCCTGACGACACAAAAGTGTTGGCCTGATCACCGACAACGATGAGACAGCCTATAGGGAGGAGGTCAGAGACCTGGCTGTGTGGTACCAGGACAACAACCTCTCCCTCAATTTGAGCAAGAGAAAGGAGCTGATTGTGGACTCCATGAATAGGCGGGCTGAACCGTCCCCCATTAACATTGGCGGGGCTGTAGTGGAGCGGGTCGAAAGTTTCAAGTTCCTTGGTGTCCACATCACCAATGAACTATCACGGTCCAAACATATCAATACAGTCGTGAAGAGGGCACGACAAAACCTTTTCCCCCTCAGGAGACTGAAAAGATTTGGCATGGGCCCCCAGATCCTCAAAAGGTTCTACAGCTGCACCATTGAAAGCATCCTGACCGGTTGCATCACCGCCTGGTATGGCAACTGCTCGGCATCTGACCTTAAGGAGCTATAGAGGGTAGTGCGAACATCCCAGTACATCACTGGGGCCACCCTTCCTGCCATCCAGGACCTATATAAGGTGTCAGAGGAAAACCCATAACATTGTCAGAGACTCCAGTCATCCAAGTTATGGACTGTTTCCTCTGCTATCGCACGGTAAGCGGAACTGGAGCGGCACGTCTAGGACCAAAAGGCTCCTCAACAGCTTCTACCCCAAAGCCTTTAGACTGCTGAACAGTTCATAAATATCGCCACCGGACAATTTACATTGACACCCCCCACTTGCTGTTACTCGCTGTTTGTTTGTTATCTAGTCACTTCGCCCTCACCTACATGTACATGTACAGATTACCTCAACTAGCCTGTACCCCTGCACACTGACTCAGTACCGGTGCCCCCTCTATATAGGCTCGTTACTGTTATTCTTATTGTGTTACTTTTTATTGTGACTTTATTTTAGCCTACTTGGTAAATATTTTCTACTTCTTGAACTGCACTGTTGGTTAAGGGCTTGCAAGTAAGCATTTCATGCTAAAGTCTACACTTGTTGTATTCAGCTCATGTGGCAAATAAAGTTTGATTTCATTTGATTTGAATCTGACCCCTGGGTCAGTGTTAGTGACATCACCCTCCGAGCAGGATTAGGGCGGAAGGTAGCCTAGCGATCAAGAGCATTGGGCCAGTAATCGAAAGGTCACTGGGTTGAATCCTGAAGCAACTTTCTGAAAAATCTAATTTCTCCTGTAAGTCTGCTAAGAGTGTCTGCTAAATGACAAAAATAAAAACAATTGCTACATAATCAAAATTAGATAACTTCCGTCATATGGAAGAAAACGGGTGCTTAGCGAGCTGTCAGACCTGAAAGGGATCAGCAAAAGTATGTTTCCTTGCATCTTGTTAGATTCCTAAATTGTCTGTTATTTTAATTCACAGTGACATCTTGATATCCCCAACTACAACAGTGGACCTGAACTAAACCCACATATTATGTAAACCATCACACTTCCCTCCAAAACATTTCTTCGATCTCTACAGTTCCTTTCCTCACCAAATAAAAACTCCTAACCTGTTTCCTAATATATTTTTTAAAGGCATCAACCACCTCTACAGCCATTGAGGACTGGGGAGGTGCAGTGCACCTTGAACACAGCCAAACACAGCAGGAGTCATCGGGGTGGACCGGTGCTGTGGTGCTTATTACCAAATTGAGCCTCGCCAAGGTTAGTCCTCATGTCACCATTAGGTTCAGGCTTAAGAGGTATGAAAGAGGAGGTGCCAACGGATAGTGGACAGTGAGCTCCATTACACACTAAAGGGAAGAGGCTGCCATTAAAGCCACAATAGATGGTGGACAAGACCCAGGAAACAGAACACCCTCCGAGGTTTGTCTCACCTCTTATACCTCCTGACCTTTTGTAAACCCCTTAATTGAATTGCTGCTAAGCTTACAAATTGATGTGGTCCCCGGAATGGGTGGGGTTAGGGCCCTGAGTTTTTCCTGACTGAATAGACCTGACAAGGAAGAACATAGGGCCCTAGTAATGAGACAGTTGGAGTAATATTACATTGGTACACTCTTAGAAAAAAGGTTTCCATAAGGTTTCTTCGGCGGTCTCCATGGGAGAAACGTTTTTGGTTTGAGGTGAAACCCTTTTTAGTTCCAGGTAGAACTCTTTTGTGGAAAGGGTTTTACATGGAACCAAAAGGGTTCTTCAAAGGGTTATCTTATGGCGATAGCACCTTTTTTTCTAAAAGTTTATGACTCATGTAATCTGACCATTGGTAACTTAATGTAACTAATAATTATGAGCCAGACATCTTTGGATGAGCAGCTTAATACAATGCAATAGAATACTGGACAGTAGATCTCTATGGCATTACTGGCGAGCAGGTTTTGTCCTGGTTTTCCATTATAATGTTTCACCAAATGTGCACTTCAAAAGTAGTGGTTGGCAGAATCATTGCCATTCCTTGCACCCCCCTGTGCCTTCTACCCCAGGTCTCTCTGTGAAACTCAGGTGCAGACCTAATTGAAAACCTCTACTCTATCCACTATGCCCTCAGTCTATCATTCTACTACCCACATCACCTCTCCTCTCTGTTGGGGTCACTCGCTCATTAATGGGCCTTCCTCTTCCCAGGTGTCAGCTGATTTAATGTATCTGTACCACTATCTCATTCTATCCATCTGGACAGCATTCGTTTTTCATCTCCTATTTCTAGAACATGTACAGTCCAAGCCTGGTCCCTATTTTGTTGATGCTGCCTTGACAACTCATATGGTCTTTCTCACGCCAAGGCTAGGACACAGTTTGGGAAAAATGTGCAGTACCAGCTTTGTTCCAAGAGTATTATCCACCCCTTCCATTGTTGCTTCAGAACCTTTTGGTACGTGCCAATAACAGTGTAGGACAGAAAGCGCCCCAGCGACGTTGCTCCATGCTCACGAGGATTTAGCTTTATTTTTGGCTTTGTCCTCCATGCACAAAAGCACTCAAGTGCCCATACTGATTGCACTATACAGTGAGCGACCTCATTGGTCCGTTCATTAAGGCGTGACAGATGGGGGCTCGCTATACCATGAAGTATCATGTGTCATTTTGGGACGCTTGGCGTATTCTAACTGCCGGAAGGTCTAAATACTGTAAGTACTGACACCAGTGACACTAAAGCACAATGAAAGTGAACGTGGTTATAGCTATACTGTACATTGTTGTTTTCATCCAGAAAATTATGTTCAAAATTGCACGACTGCACTGCTAATAAGTTGCGTCAAGTTTCATGCATGCTAACTTTAAAAGACCATAATATTACAGCATATTATCTATATATGTATATTCCTCACATAACACCTTATGTTATAACAATGTTATATCATATATGTTAAGATCTAACAATACAACACACTGTTATAACAACATTATTACAAAGTCACTACAAAACAGAAAAACCTCTAAGATCACTCTGAACATTCAGAGGCATGAACCAACAGAGTCAGGCCACGGCATGTCATCGCGTTTCATCCCTCAACGACTATAAAATATCCTCTAATTAGTCTAATTGCAGTGAGAGGAAAGAGAGGGCTGAGGTGGCAATGAGGGCTCTTTGTCCCAGCCCTGACACTCCATCCACCATCATCACCTCCACAGCTTTGTCAGAGCCATGTCAGCAAGTACCAACTCTATCCATTAGATATTCTTCCCTAAAAGCCATCTCCTCTCTCCTGCTGAGCGTGTGGCTTTAACCCCACTTGGAGTCCCCATAGTGAGGGTTTAGTGATGGTGATAGGGATAGTGAGTATTTGTAGTTTCGTCAGCAACTGCTTGAATGATGATATTGATAACTACTGGTCCAAACCCTTTCAGTTATGTCAGAATATTTTATCATGTTTGTTCAAAATTAACACAATCTTTCTCTTTCACTGTTCCATTCACTAGCTACTTGAGAAAGACACATAACTTTCATTAGTGGAATGGATATTTCCACGGAGTAGCAACACAAGGAAATACAAAACATATAACTAGCCTATATTAGCCTATAACTGTTCCAATTATTGTCCACTCTTGCAGTTGAAGACCGATAAATAAAACCTTGCATTGATTTCAGAGTCCATGCACACCCAAAGAGTAAGAGATGAAACATACCCATTGATGCTGCTCTGGAGGCAACTCTGCAAAGTGGTCACTAGCTGGCACATCCAAAGAGTAATGAAATCAGATTTTAAACCTAACCCATATCTTAATCTAAAACCTAACCTTAACCACACTGCTAACCCTAATGCCTAACCCTAACCTTAAATTAAGACCAAAAAGCAATACTATATAACCAATTTTGACTTTGCAGCTGGCCTATCGAAGGGGAAATTGCTCAGTTCTGCCTCCAGGACAAGACTCCTGACAAAAACGTCAATCTGCGACCATTTATATCAGATGTCAACTTGAGTGTAGCATATTGTAGTAACTTGACAAGGAATGCCCACACATAATTGAATATTACTTTCCTTTACTTTCAACCTAATAAATAAAAGGTGTACGGTACAAACACAGCAAAGTGATTCAGCCCACTCAACCTGTGGTAGAGTCGCACTGAACAGGCACAACTCTGGGTGATGACATCATCAAAGGGGAAAGGTCATGGTCAAGGCCAATGCCAATAATAACCATGAACACATGAATAGTAATCATACTATACTGTTGGTAAGTACAATAACATATTCAATGTCATTATTTATATAGTGTCCACTATAACACATATATTATCTACAGAAACATATGTACTATTATTAAATGAACATGAATGGCAGATAATGAATTCAGTGAAAAATGTATTGCTGTTGTTGCTAATTACAGTCTATAGTGTATTGTTTTTTGTTACCAATTCCTTTTATCTGAGCCTGAAATCCCTCAAAAGCAAACTAGGGGGCCCAGTATCACATAGAAAGAGAGGAGAAGAAATTAAAACATATATGAAGTCTGAAAGAAACTGTAAAATTTCTGTTCATCCTCAACTTCATCCCAAACTCTTCTGAGTCATTGGGACATTTCCTTTTAACCCCAAAGCAATCTAGAGAGTTTTAAAAGGTAAAAATGGACAAAGAGAGGGAGAAAGACAGAGAGAGAGCAGAGAGAGAGAGAGATGGCAATATACGGTGCTGTCATTGAGGCTCAATGTCTCTGTGTGGTGTGCTTTGCGGACGGAGCCTCGTGTCACATTGAGTCTCTGAGGCAGCAGGACACCAGCATGGAGCCTGGGGATTGGCCGAGCCCCCACTGATAGACCACTGTCTCTACTGGCCACTCAAGACATGTGACCTTTAGCAAGAGTTACTGTTTTGAAAGAATATCAATATGACTTTTAGGGATACTTCGGGATTTTGGCAATGTACTTCCCCAGAGCCAGATGAACTCATGGATACCATTTTTATGTCTCTGTGTATGCAGTTCGAAGGAACTTCCAGTCATTGTGCTAACGCTAGTTAGCATTGGCTGGTAAAACTACCAATAACTTCCTTCGTGCTGGATGCAGAGACATGATTCTGGGGAAATAGATTAAGAGCTTAATTGCCAAAATCCCAAAGTACCCCTTTAATGTCGTTATTCTTCTAAGACTTCTTTAATAGTATATTTTACAATGGTGAATACCATTTATCCTGTCTTTGATAATGATTTTTTACAAAGCTTAATTGGCCAAAATTGATAGAAAACTGTTTTGTTCACGAATAGATATAAATCTCCTTGCCAGTGGGCATGGCGATGCTGCAAGACAACATTGGCAAGTGTTTATTAAAAAGAATGCATCTGGCAAGGTCAAATCTCTGTGGGAGACAAAGACCCAGACAAAGGCAAACATCTTAACGCGCTAAACATGCTGAAACTTTACTACTTACTTTTATGCTGAAACTTTACTATCTTTACAACTGTAGCTTTTGCGTTTCCTGTTCCTCTCCTTTTCACTCCAGGGAACATTGTGTGATCTCGTGGGTAATTGTAGCTCTGCTGAGGAGATGATCTGTAGGCGTGGGTGTTCAGGTCTAATCACACACACACTGCCAACACGCTGGGAGTCTAGTGAGGGCAATTATGACTTCAACAGCAGCAGCGCCCAAACTTGCTTCAGTGCTTTGTTTCAACTTTGCCTCAAACCTATCCACCTTTAGGCAAATGCATATCCTGTGTTTAAAAAAAAATAATAAAAAAAATAATGCTTATAAAATAATTAAAAAAATAATGCTTATTTAACTAGGCAAGACAGTTAAATTCTTAATTACAATGACGGTCTATCCCGGCCAAACCCTAACCCGGATGACGCTGGGCCAATTGTGCGCTGCCCTAAGGAACTCTCAATCACGGCCGGTTGTGATACAGCCTGGAATCGAACCAGGGTCTGTAGTGACACCTCTAGCACTGAGATGCAGTGCCTTAGACAGCTGTGCCACTCGGCGCAAAGTCTCACTCAGAGCAGAGTACTGATCTAGGATCAGTTAAGTGTTTTAGATCATAATGAATAAGATCATATAGGGGGAACCTTTTCCTAGATCAGCACTTTTTTACTGCTGGATTTTGTGCAGATCTTATGCAACATAAATGCTTGGTAATACTCTTTCTGCTCAGGATTCAGCCCACTTATCTATAAAGAGGCTTTGTAACAACTTCAAACACATGATGCTGCAGCATACTCTCAGAAGAAAATGGTGCTATGTAGAATCATCCCGCTGGGCACAAGCTGGTTGTATCAACGTTGTTTCAACATAATATGCCAACGTATTGCGATGTGGAATCTACATGGAAAATAGTTTTTCTCCCCAATTTCGTGATATCCAATTGGTAGTTACAGTCTTGTTCCATCACTGCAACTCCTGTACGGATTCGGGAGAGGCGAAGGTCGAGAGCCATGCGTCCTCCGAAACACGAATCTGTTGTGACGCCTCTAGTACTGAGATGCAGTGCCTTAGTCCGCTGTTGTTATGAGGGTGAAATTTCAACCACAGGATTACAGTGTGATCTTGGTAACCAAATTTCAACATAGACAAACCAAGGATAAAATGTGTTGAATTTTGTACCTTTAAAACAACATCAGATCTTCAACATTATATCCACTATCATAGAAAATACTATAGGCTGGGCAGCAAATACTATAGGCTGAGCAGCAACAAATTGCTATAGCTAACCTTAGGTCGTCCATCCGGGGTTTTAACCAAGAATAGCCCAGCTTAGATATTTGTCACTGACTATTACCAATGTGCTATCGTTGGAATTCCAAAGGGTAGGTTTAACAGAGGAAATGAAATGTGACCATACTTTATTACTCATATATCATCAAGGATGCTATTTAGGCCTATGTAGCATATGCAAAGTCATCAACAGCTATTGTTTCAATTCAACCCAGGATTCAACAAAAGATAGACGGTCACGATTGTTGGAAGCATACTCGGACCAATGGGCAGCGTGATCTGGGTGCCACATCTTTTTTTATTTAAAGTAAGTGAACCACACTACAAAACAATAAAGAATAAACGAGTGGTGCCGACAATGGCGTGCTAACATGCAACTACACATAAAAAATATCCCACAAAACACAGGTGGAAAAAAGCTACCTAAATATGATCCCCAATTAGAGACAACGATTACCAGCTGCCTCTAATTGGGAATCATACAAAATCACCAACATAGAAAAACAAAACTAGAACCCCACATAGAAATAATAAACTAGACTAACCCCCAGTCACGCCCTGACCTACTAAGGGCTCTCTATGGTCAGGACGTGACATAGACAACACCTATAGGCCTAGGGTGTCAAGATTTGGTTGATGTCAAATGTAATCTTCAGTTTAATATATAATATGTCCATCTCAAACAAAAATCAATTCAATTAAATCAAACTTTATTTATAGTGCATTTAAAGTCCTGTTCTTTAACTTGGGTTTTTGGTTGAGATAAATAAGTATGTACGCTTGGCACTAATTTCTGTATTCTTTGGAAACGTGGAGCTGCATGGCAAATGGTCCAGGAACACAAGGAAAGCACAAAGGACAATGCCCAAGGACTCGTCAGCCCACAATGTATCTCTGTTACAGTATCCAGAGGACTGACTATTGTGACAGGAAAATGCTATAGTGTCCATGTTTGGTATCTACGTATCTGAAACTTGTTAAATGAGGATAACTCTGATGTTATCTATATGGATGTATTATCTCTGTGGTTACTTGTATCTGTACAGGGTGAACATTGAATTACTCTTACATTGGTCTCATCCCCCACACAAGCTTAGACGTTGTGACACCCTGCAAAGATTTGGCCTAGGAGTGTTTAGGTTACTGTAAACTTGGTATCGTATCATTGGATTGGTCAATGGTGGTTGGTTTTTGGTTGAAAGGATACACCAAGGAGGAAGGTTGTATGATCCAAGGAGGAAGGTTGTATGATCAATTCTCCTTTCCTAGGCTTCTAGGCCTCTGGCCTAATAGGCATCTCTTTGTTCATGCTTTGTCTTCTAAGTTAACCTAACCTTAGGATCTATATGCCTAGAAGTATGCTTTGTAATGCTTGTTAATGCTTTGTAACTTAAGCTTCATGCCTTGTATGTGGATCCATTCACTGTACAATGTTAATTAAATATCTGCCTTTGATATAGACAATTCTCAGACCTATTCTTACTAGTCAATGTCAACACATTGCCTAATAATTGCTTGTATATTTTAATTATCTTTATGGAGTCAGATAAAGATTTTAATAGGCTAATTGATTGGTCTTATTACTATTCACATATATATGTATATACACATATCAATTATTACTGCCCACTACATGCAAATCAACAATTATTATTTTGTTGACAAACTGGATATTGAATTGTATTTGGTTGTCAACACAACCAAATATCAACATTTGAAGAATATGTGTCTTCCATCTGAGCCACTGGCATTAATTGTAGTTTGTTTACAAATTAATTGATGTATATGTTGGAGAAAGTTCTAGAATAAGATTAAATCAAATTTTACTTGCATGGATTTAGTCAAATTCTTTACATTTTGTTCAACACTTTTAAAAGCAATAAAAATGCACGTTCTCCCGACTTCTACTCACGGTACAACCAGTACTGCAGCTACAATGGATGAATATGGAAGTGTTCCGATAAGCTTGCAAAGTTATTATTAGCGACTTGTGTCTTTTTCAATATCAAGGAATATTTCACTTTTTCTGGTCATGGGAGTAACAACATAAATTGGTGAATGATGCAGCAATAATGCAGTGCGACTTCAGTTTCACTATCAGATGGAAGACTGTGTCCCCTGTTCTCAGCAGAGGGAGGGAGAGCGGAGGGACGGTGAGTCGGGTGAGAAGCAGCCTCACTGCTGCTCCTTCTCTCCCATCAGACTGAACAGGCCACCAGTCCAGTAAAAAAATATTTACAAAAATGTAATATTTAACAAAATATGCTCGATCAGCTATGCTTCACAGGTAATACAACAAATGATCTATCACCAGTGTGATATACCTAATTTAAAAAACATTGGCAGGGCAATTCAAGCATAGCCAATTCAAGAATAGCCAGTGATATAATACATTGGGCCTATAGCCTACCGCACAAACCTCAATGCTACAGAACTGTTTTTGAAATGGTTTAATGTTCCATGGCTTCCTTTTTTTGCCTTCTTTTTCTCCCCAATTTAGTGATGTCCAATTATGATCTGGTTTCATCGCTGCAACTCCCCAAAAGGCTCGGGAGAGGCAAAGGTCGAGTCATGCATCCTCTGAAAGATGACCCGCCAAACCGCACTTCTTTACACCCGCTCGCTTAACCCTGAAGCCAGCTGCAGCAATGTGCCGGAGGAAACACCATTCAACTGACGACCGAAGTCAGCCTGCAGGCACCCGACCCGCCACAAGGAGTCACTAGAGCGCAATGAGCCAAGTAAAGCCTCGAACCCGGGTCTGTAGTGAAGCCTCAAGCCAAGTGATACAGTGCCTAAGACCGCTGCACCACTCGGGATGCAAGGCTTATGTTTATTAAGTTAAGTTTAAAAGAAATCTGATCCCGGCTTGCATTTTGACTCAGAAAGTGATCTTGACTCTGAAAAGTTTGGTTACCATGGCTTTACTGTATACCCATTTGATGTTGTTACCTTTCTGATGACTCATTTATACTCATTTACAGCCTGTGTGTGAAATTCAAAGGGAGGAAGATGTAAATATTGTAGTTTTTTTAAAGCTACATATACAGTACTTATGAAATCTACATATACTTATATAATGAACGTGCAGTATTAATCTCCAGTCTCTCCTCTCCCCCGCTCCTCCAGACTCCACTATCCACTCCTCTCCAATCACGCTGTGTAATCTAGTTACCTCACTAATTATGCGCCATAGATATTTTTAGCAACTAGGTCGTCATCGCCATGCAGTCCTATGACCCGTATAGACTGACTGATTGTAATGTCCAGCCTAGTCCAACATACTAGCTAGTTCTGTCTTTACTGCAGTTTGATGGTGCACAGCACATTCATTCTTACATTCATATTCATGTAAATACATCAAATTCACACAAAGACAAGATTCAAAGTTCCAATTTCTTGTTCTTATTAATTTGATTCAGAGATGGCACATTTTCAGGGAGCTAGCATTGGAATGACTATTCATTCTGGAGCAGGGGTCTTCCACTCTTACCCTATGTCGTGACGTGACTATCATTAATGTGATGACTGCTATTGGTGCATATATCCTTGAGTTAATTCGGGAAATGGCAACTCATTAAACAAACTGTTCCCATGTGTAATGATTTGCACTGAGAGTCGGGAAGCAAGTTCAGGGAGTGAGTGTTTTAATAAAATAAACGGAACATAATACAAAACAAGAAACTCGAACAGCAGACAGACATGAAACAGAAACAATGATGTCTGGGGAAGGAACAAAAGGGAGTGACATATATAGGGCAGGTAATCAAGGAGGTGATGGAGTCCAGATCAGAGTGTCATAATGTGCTGATGCCCGTAACGATGGTGACAGGTGTGCGCCATAATGAGCAGCCTGGTGACCTAGAGGCGGAGAGGGAGAACACGTGACACGTGGTGCCTCAAATTCCTAGTGAGTTAATTGTTAAATGATTAATTTAATAGAGTAATAATTCAATGTAGTAGGTGACTTTCGATGAATAGCAGTCATCATATTAATGATAGTCATGTCACGACATATTGGTGCCCCCTGTGAGTAATGGAAATATCCGCTTGAGTCAGATTCTGTAC
Source organism: Oncorhynchus masou masou (assembly GCF_036934945.1). Lineage (NCBI taxonomy): Eukaryota > Metazoa > Chordata > Actinopteri > Salmoniformes > Salmonidae > Oncorhynchus > Oncorhynchus masou. The sequence continues at coordinate 43,425,786 of NC_088242.1, forward strand.
CAAGAGGTAATTGGATCTAGCGTTTAGTTCCAACAGCGAGTTACCATTTATAGTTAGCCTCAAGTCGAACAGTCGCGGAGAGGGTTGGAAGAACACAGTGGTGCCTTCCATCAGGTAGATGGGTGCCAGGTTCAGTCTTACAGAAACCTCTGTGGTTCTTGCCGGTATCATCACGGCGGCCTCAGTAATCATTTTGCAAGCTTCAGGAATAGTCTGCCCAGATGCCATTCACACAGGGTCAAAAGACAAGGTATGTTGGGCTGGCTGCGACAAAGACCAAATAACTTTGTGTATGATATTGAGTTTAACACCAGATCTCACCAAAATGTCCGCTCCCACATAGACTGTATGGGGGAGGTTTGCATTGACCAGTAGGTAGTGAGATACTTCCTGTGTCATCTGGGGAGTCATTCCCAGTGGGAATCTGAACGTATTCGTAACAAAGGGGTGGCAGTTAGCCGCTTTTGAAATGTCCTTGAACATTTCAAAACTGATTGCAGATTTTTCGGACCAGGTTGCCAGTATGGCATCCTCAACCATAGTGACGTTTAGGCACATGCCACCTATCAAAGGAGGGTGGTATGTGTCGACTGGTGAATCAACCAAGCCACACAGGAAAACCTCACGTTTGGTTCATTTCCGAGTTGAACTTGTCACCCTGCCATTTGCCACCAGTGTCGGACTCATGATCAAGTTCACCGGTGGGACGTCAGTTGATGACTTCGAACCCTCTTCATTGCACAATGTACGGCATGTAGCCTTTGAAGAATACTGTGACACCAACGGAGTTGGAATTGTTTTTTTGTGAACAGACTTGGTTGGTTTTCCAATCCATTAGTGGTACCAAACGGTCAATTAAATCGATCCCAATCAGCGTCTGTTCGGTGTCAATGCTAGTCACGTACACAGGGTGGATAAGTGACACACTTTTGTTGTTCAGTTTTAGTAGGAAAGGCTTGGTTAGAGGCGAGGTTGACTGAGTGAATCCTCAAAGTGTCGTGTCGCAGCTTTACGTTTTTAACCATAGTTTTGCTGGGTCCACTGCCCTTTTTGAGTTCATCCAGCAAAGTTTGAGATATGAGAGAAATAGTCGAACCCGAATCTTTCAGTGCATTACAGGTCAAACTGTCCTCTAAGACTGGGCTTCCTCTATGTCAGTGTTCTTTGGCTTTCCTGAAACGGGGTCAAAGATGCAGTAGTTTGACAATTTTGTCAAGGCGAACCCTGCCAAGTGCGCAGAGAGCATCTGCTCCCACCGGTGGGGAATTCTGGGCTGAAAGGCCAAGAAGAAAAGCCAAGCTTTGGTTGTCGGCGAGAAGCCGCCATGTTATTCTGGGACGAATGGCCAGGAGGAAAAGACTGAGGGACCCCTAAGAGAGGTGAAGTCTGAAATCTGTCGTTCCTTCGTTCCCTGAGCTCCGGAAGCGAGCTAGGTTGCTCTGTTGGGTAGTCCCTTGATAGCTTGTGACTGTTCTGGAGTTCCTCCAGATGGTACCTAAGGGTGGTATTTTGCTGCATCGCAGAGTCCACCTGGAAGCCTATGATATTTATCTTAGACACGTGAGTGTCGCACTTGCTCAGGTCGGCCTCATACTTATCTGTCATTGTTTGCAGGGAGAGGTCTCAAGTGCGGAGAGATTCAGGGATGAGATGTCCTCCGATTGCTTAGAGGTCACTTTCTCACCTGGGTTCTCTCATCGTTCATTTGATCAGCGATTTCAATGAGTTCTGCTGTTTTGTCATCCAAATTGGTTATTGTGTTCAATAACTGATTGTCTTTGGTCTGCAGCTTTTGGAATAGAACATTATTGTTTGACTGGTGTCATTCTAATCTGCTTTCAGGGCATCAAGTTACTTGCCCTTGTTTTTAGCTCGTCAGATTCATCTAGTTTTGCATGGATTTCATCACACTTAAATGAGACTTTATCAAGAGTTTGTTCACTTTCATTGTCATAAGTGTTTGCCAGATATTTCAATTGATCTGTTCTCAAATGCAGTTCCTCGGCTTGCAGTATCTTGTCTTTGTCGGCATTTATCGTCAACTTCCTGGTTCACTCCACCTGTACCCTTCATTTCCACTGCTTCCTGCTCGTGCCTCTGCTGGGCGCTGAGGTTTTGGACCACTTTCCATCTCTGCTGGTGGGCATAGTTTAGGGCTAAACTGAAGAGAAGGCCTGTGCCTGATGGTCTATTTTGGAGGGCGTGTCACCATTTCTGCAGTTTTTTAATTTATGACATTGTAATCTAACATTCTCAGCCCTTCGGCATAATTAGGATTTGCGTCACTGCAGAGGTCAGCGATCAATCTTACCGTGGGTGAGGATTCACTTATTAGCGGGGGAATGGGTGACACCATATCTGATAGCTTGATCATTATAATGATTACAAGTTATTTAAATGTATGTAAAGTTTGTTTTTTGAGTCGCTGGAAGTTGCAAACACGATTTTAATCAGTTTATCGATGTCAATGAATCATCAATACTGGATCAGTAATGTGAGATTTGGGCTATTAATGAACTTGCAAAATCTCAATTGATTAATCAAGTTATGATAAATCAAACCTGTATAGGCTATTTGGGAATACAACTTTAGTTAACCTGAAAGCGTTGCTGTATCTACAGTCGTGGCCAAAAGTTTTGAGAATGACACAAATATTAATTTCCACAAAGTCTGCAGCCTCATTGTCTTTATATACAGTGCCTTGCGAAAGTATTCGGCCCCCTTGAACTTTGCAACCTTTTGCCACATTTCAGGCTTCAAACATAAAGATATAAAACTGTATTTTTTGTGAAGAATCAACAAGTGGGACACAATCATTAATATGATGACTGCTATTCACGCCCAGTTTTTCAGTTTTTGATTTGATAAAAAAGTTTGAAATATCCAATAAATGTCGTTCCACTTCATGATTGTGTTCCACTTGTTGTTGATTCTTCACACAAAAATACAATTTTATATCTTTACATGCTGTCAATTAACTTCTGGGCCACATCCTGACTGATGGCAGCCCATTCTTGCATAATCAATGCTTGGAGTTTGTCAGAATGTGTGGGTTTTTGTTTGTCCACCTGCCTCTTGAGGATTGACCACCAGTCAATGGGATTAAGGTCTGGGGAGTTTCCTGGCCATGGACCCAAAATATCGATGTTTTGTTAGTCATCACTTTTGCCTTATGGCAAGGTGCTCCATCATGCTGGAAAAGGCATTGTTTGTCACCAAACTGTTCCTGGATGGTTGGAATAAGTTGCTCTCGGAAGATGTATTGGTACCAATCTAAATTCATGGCTGTGTTCTTAGGAAAAATTGTGAGTGAGCCCACTCCCTTGGCTGAGAAGCAACCCCACACATGAATGATCTCAGGATGCTTTACTGTTGGCATGACACAGGACTGATGGTAGTGCTCACATTGTCTTTTCTGGACAAGCTTTTTTGCCCCAAACAATCGGAAAACAATTTTTTGCCCCAAACAATGCCCCAAACAATCGGAAAGAGGATTCATCAGAGAAAATGACTTTACCCCAGTCCTCAGCAGTCCAATCCCTGTACCTTTTGCAGAATATCAGTCTGTCCCTGATGTTTGCCCTGGAGAGAAGTGGCTTCTTTGCTGCCCTTCTTGACACCAGGCCATCATCCAAAAGTCTGGAGGGGTGGTGGAGATAAGCACAAAGACAGGTGAAACAGATCAGGGTGTGACTCTAGGGTTAATGTTGAAATGTTTAGATGTCTCATTGGTTTTCCAATGTTATCCAAACGTCCTTGATAAATTGAACGAGACAACGATATCCAATCAATTGAGATCGGATGGATATCATATAGCGTTCCCTGTTGCAATAGGTGTGAGAAGACGTGTGGTATCACCTGAAATAAAAAAAATGTAATAAAAATGTTCTGGTGATACGGATGACCTGAAATATTCTGCTTTTACAAAACGTTATGCTGTTTTCAAATGAAACACAAACACTTGCTCTTGTTAAAGCTTTTAAAATTGATTGACTACAGTCAGCATATACAGTGCCTTGCGAAAGTATTCGGCCCCCTTGAACTTTGCGACCTTTTGCCACATTTCAGGCTTCAAACATAAAGATATAAAACTGTATTTTTTTGTGAAGAATCAACAACAAGTGGGACACAATCATGAAGTGGAACGACATTTATTGGATATTTCAAACTTTTTTAACAAATCAAAAACTGAAAAATTGGGCGTGCAAAATTATTCAGCCCCCTTAAGTTAATACTTTGTAGCGCCACCTTTTGCTGCGATTACAGCTGTAAGTCGCTTGGGGTGTGTCTCTATCAGTTTTGCACATCGAGAGACTGACATTTTTTCCCATTCCTCCTTGCAAAACAGCTCGAGCTCAGTGAGGTTGGATGGAGAGCATTTGTGAACAGCAGTTTTCAGTTCTTTCCACAGATTCTCGATTGGATTCAGGTCTGGACTTTGACTTGGCCATTCTAACACCTATATGTTTATTTTTGAACCATTCCATCGTAGATTTTGCTTTATGTTTTGGATCATTGTCTTGTTGGAAGACAAATCTCTGTCCCAGTGTCAGGTCTTTTGCAGACTCCATCAGGTTTTCTTCCAGAATGGTCCTGTATTTGGCTCCATCCATCTTCCCATCAATTTTAACCATCTTCCCTGTCCCTGCTGAAGAAAAGCAGGCCCAAACCATGATGCTGCCACCACCAGGTTTGACAGTGGGGATGGTGTGTTGCTTTTACGCCAAACATAACGTTTTGCATTGTTGCCAAAAAGTTCAATTTTGGTTTCATCTGACCAGAGCACCTTCTTCCACATGTTTGGTGTGTCTCCCAGGTGGCTTGTGGCAAACTTTACTACAACACTTTTTATGGATATCTTTAAGAAATGGCTTTCTTCTTGCCACTCTTCCATAAAGGCCAGATTTGTGCAATATACGACTGATTGTTGTCCTATGGAGAGAGTCTCCCACCTCAGCTGTAGATCTCTGCAGTTCATCCAGAGTAATCATGGGCCTCTTGGCTGCATCTCTGATCAGTCTTCTCCTTGTAAGAGCTGAAAGTTTAGAGGGACGGCCAGGTCTTTGCAGTGGTCTGATACTCCTTCCATTTCAATAGTATCGCTTGCACAGTGCTCCTTGGGATGTTTAAAGCTTGGGAAATCTTTTTGTATCCAAATCCGGCTTTAAACTTCTTCACAACAGTATCTCGGACCTGCCTGGTGTGTTCCTTGTTCTTCATGATGCTCTCTGCGCTTTTAACGGACCTCTGAGACTATCACAGTGCCGGTGCATTTATACGGAGACTTGATTACACACAGGTGGATTGTATTTATCATCATTAGTCATTTAGGTCAACATTGGATCATTCAGAGATCCTCACTGAACTTCTGGAGAGAGTTTGCTGCACTGAAAGTAAAGGGGCTGAATAATTTTGCACGCCCAATTTTTCAGTTTTTGATTTGTTAAAAAAGTTTGAAATATCCAATAAATGTCGTTCCACTTCATGATTGTGTCCCACTTGTTGTTGATTCTTCACAAAAAAATACAGTTTTATATCTTTATGTTTGAAGCCTGAAATTTGGCAAAAGGTCGCAAAGTTCAAGGGGGCCGAATACTTTCGCAAGGCACTGTATATATCACCTTTTATGCTCCTACTAGGATTCATCATAAGATGAGGCACTCATATTATACACCTCCTTCAACACCCACTTATCAAAAGAGGATTCCAGCAAAGGCAGGACTTCAACAAAACCAGATTAGTAATGTGGGAGTATTGAGCTCTAATGAGCTTGCAAAAAGCTCATTTAATTGATGAATCAATGTTAATGACTAATCATCCCTGTATAGGCTATTTGGGGATTTATATTTTCAATCAACCTGAAAAGTTGCTGTATCTAGGTTAATGTGGAAAAGTTGGAAAATATCAATTTGGACATTATCCAATGATTAACCAGAAAAGGTAAGTTAAATTACCAAGCTAATTTATACAATTGAATGAGACACTGCTATCCAATCAGTTGAGTTTGGTTGAATACCATCCAATGTACCCACGTGGAACCAGATGTGGCATAATACATGAGGGGGTGTCTAGTTTGCTGCCAGTTTCAACCCTCCAAGCCACTTCACAGAGCACCCTAACACCCCTGGAGCTCAATCCAGATCAACCTGGTCGGCAAGAAGCGACAAGTAACACAATGAAAAATGTGGCCGTTCTTTTGCTCAACCACGTTTGTCATTTTGGTCTGCCAGGAGAAACCGTGGACAGTGACAGAGGAAACCACTTTTCGGCTGCTGTAATGACCCAAATGTGGAGGCTCCTGGGAGTCAAAGCTAAACTCCACTTTGTGTACCACCCTAGGAGCTCCGGCAGGGTAGAAAGGAGCAACAAGACAATCGTCAGAATCCTGACCCACCTCCAGGCTACCATTGCATTTGCTCAAGGATGTTTAAAAGAAGTGCAGAACGTGACAAGACCCATTACGACAAAAAGGCCTCACACCAGGTGTTCGAGGTCGGGGATAAGGTGAGGTACTACATATACACCAAACTCGCGGGCGTCGCAAAAAGTTCCTGCCCCAGTGGACAGGGCCACACAAGATTGTGGTGAAGCTGTCATCTGTAGTTTATCAAATTAGAATCAGCAAAGGTCGACAAAACACCATGTTCAAGTGGGTCCACAGGAACCAAATCAAGTTGTACACAACCACCATGGGAATGGAAGGGGTGCAAGCCAGCACAGAATAGATAGAAACCTAGTACCTCTGACTTTGCTACGAAAATTCTTAGGTATCCTCAGCTGATCCCTTCCAGGTCAGTACGTTGTACCTAACATCTTACCTTCTCTTCCCAGCGACAAGATATACGTTCACTGTCACAGTTGATATTGCCCTGCACTGTGCTGTTCGAAATAGGAAAAGCAGCTAAATGTTGTCATAACATTTTCTTATTACAAAAACAAAACCACTAAAATAATCAAACAATCTCTCTAATTATGTGTTTTTACTAAACGTTCCCTTGAGTTGCCACAAGCAATTCAAAACCAAATCCAGTACAAGGGACCAATGACTGTTGATCTTAACGTACTGGAGGAGGCACTTTTAGTTGACCCAAATGACTACAAGCCAAAAGATTGGTCTGTCACCCACTCTTGGATGGTGCCGGACATTATCCTAACTGTTAACATGATCTTTGGTCTTATTGCCCTTGGTGTGTGCACCTACTATGTACACAGGCGCACACGTGCAATGGAAGACCTAATGAGTTCTTATACTAGGATCACTAGTGGGACTGAAGCAATCCCGACTTTCGGAAAGTTGAAATAGATCCTAAAACCCCATTAGGTGTTCCATCTACAGCATCCTCAGCCTCTTCTCCAGAGTTCGCTAGGTCAGCCCTGTAATGTCCCCAATGTAAGTTGTCATTCAGGGTGACACTTTTCAGAGTGCCTTAACTACCCAGCTTCAAGTAAGATGACCCTAGATATGACAGAGACAATGCCATGATAGAGTCATTTAGCAAAGATAATGGACTTCTCTAGAACATAGTCCGATTAGATGATTGAGGTGTGGTAGCTATATTTTGTATATCTTTTGTTTATGTATTTATTCATTTTTGTTTAATATTGCTTTGACCCTTAGGAAGTGAATGAGCGACAAACCCGTTCCCCATACAGCCAACAGTTATTGCTACGCTGCTAATTTGGGGAAGAAATGTAATTATGTATTGACTGAGTGTTGTGCGTTATTAACGTCTAGATCCACTAGCCGGGACAACCAAACGACGGGCCCGGAACAAAGAGTTCATTCTGGTGGTGGTCTGCAGCTTGCTGAAATCCTACCAGGTTAAACCACCAGGGGGAGACTGTTACGATGCTCTTCAAACTAGGACATCCAATAGTCATTTCTTATGTTAGGTTGCAACTTGCAGGATCCTTCCAAGGTTGAATCCACCAGAGGGGGACTGTCATGACTCTCCTGTGAGGATCCAAAGGATCATTTTACAGTGGATCATCTCTACAGAGCTCTCTCTCTCTCCCCCACAGAGGGGCAGAGGGATGGATAGGGGGGGTTATGACATCTCATGTTGATCGTAAACCATTGATTGTAAACCATGAGCCTAGTTTAGGTGATCGGAATGTCTGTGGGCCTTATGAATGGACAACCACACCAAAACTACAACATCAAACAATGGACACAGGGACAATAAAAATAATCCTCCGAATTTTGGTAATGATGAGAGTTGGAATGTGCAAGGTTAATGTCTATTAAGTGATGTCATTAAAAGTTAATAAATGAAGATGTTATAAAGAAAACATTAACTTGAAGTGATTTCATACGGTGTACATCATGTTAACATACTTTTTTGTGACGATAAAATTGTGATTTTAGTTCTCTAAATGAGATCATAGTAAATTCTGATACCTTGCCTAGGAAAGATCTACACCGCAGGGAACCCAGAGAGCGTGTCAACAAGACGGAAACGCCCCTTTTTACCTGAGGGTAGAAAGCATTTGAGTTAAGAATTAACATAGCAGACTAGGATGACCACGAGCTGCAGCCGAGGTCTAGGATTAGTTGCGACCCCGAACACGCAACACGATGTTGATTACAAAGGAACCTCTTAACAAATAACGCTACGGTTGAGTAGCTGTTTTAAGTTCTATATCTAAGATGGTGAATTTATGCTGGACCATCCCGTTAATTCTCTTCAAATCAAAATTTGTCTACATTGCTTTTACCCCCATGCTGGGATAATCTACACTGCTGATTAGCTGTCCTCAGAAGACCACTCTTCCAGAACGAGTACAAGGAAGCAGACAACTAAGAGAGAGGATGTTGTCACATCTTGTGGACAGAGACTTGCACATGAGAATGAAGGAGATGGCCATTCAAAGAACAAGGTCTCCGTCGAACCTTTCTCACGAAGCGGAACTCGGCCCACGAATGTCTGGGCCCAACAGAGATACTCAATAAAGTCCTTCAAAATGTAACTACATACATTACTTTTTACCCATAGGAGCGTGCAGTTTGGGGCAAGGTATTAGGGCTACTCTAAGTATACATGTAGTTTCTAAATGTATCACAGTGTTGCTTTTCTTGCTCCCTCTCACACGCTCTTTAAATATCCATTATATGTAACACATGTCATATTGTGTTGGTCCGCTAGGGACCTGTTGTCATTGTATTAAGTTCTAATCAATAACATATACCGTGTGTGTGTATATTATGTTATCATTTGGCTTGTTAGTAAATAAATAATATCAATTTGTGTGGTACGGAATGATTAGTGGGACCCGTGTTTGTGCAGATTTACAGAATCTACGACGTTCAGAATGAGACAGATTTGAAGAAATTATTCATTGATGACTGGTATGATATCTATACTCTTGAGTTAATTCGGGAAATAACTCATTAAAAGAACTTGTGGAATTTGTGGTGCCCCAAATTCGTAATAAGTTAATTGCTATATGATTAATTTAATCAAGTAATTATTAAATGTAGTAGGTAATTACTCAATGAATAGCAGTCATCACATTAATGATAGTCACGTCATGACACCTACAATGTCCAGAGCCTGCTGGTTGTCTGTTAAACCTGTTACTTAATTGCACTTACCTGGTGTCCCAGGTCTAATTCAGTCCCTGATTAGAGTGGAACAATGAAAAATGCATTGGAACTGGCTTCGAGGTCCAGATTTGAGTTTTAGGGATCTAGAGTGTTCATTCTAACCTGCTCCTCTTTGGACTCTGCAATTACACTCTAACCAAAGGAATCATCCTCTGATGGTTGAGTGACTTGTCCGTGACCAGGGTGCCCAGGCTACCAACAGCAGTAATCATGGAACCTAACCAACATTTCTCCGTAGGTTACAGGAGTAATAAAGGCCTAGTTCATTCATTTTGTGGGATTTTTTCAAATACATTTTTATTGTTATATATATATATTATCAGGGGGTGCTGCGACACACCTACAGTGCCTTGCGAAAGTATTCGGCCCCCTTGAACTTTGCGACCTTTTGCCACATTTCAGGCTTCAAACATAAAGATTTAAAACTGTATTTTTTTGAGAAGATTCAACAACAAGTGGGACACAATCATGAAGTGGAACGACATTTATTGGATATTTCAAACTTTTTTAACAAAGCAAAAACTGAAAAATTGGGCGTGCAAAATTATTCAGCCCCCTTAAGTTAATACTTGCCACCTTTTGCTGCGATTACAGCTGTATGTCGCTTGGGGTATGTCTCTATCAGTTTTGCACATCGAGAGTCTGAAATGTTAAAAGTCTGCAATGAAAAGACAGATTATCATTCCCAAAGAGTGGGCCGCAATGGAAAGTGAGGTGTCTTTCATTAGTTAAAATTCATGAGGGCCTCCCAGGTGGCAGTGGTCTAGGGCACTGCATCGCAGCACTAGCTGTGCCACCAGAGACTCTGGGTTCGCGCCCAGGCTCTGTCGCAGCCGGCGCCGACTGGGAGGTCCGTGGGGTGACGCACAATTAGCCTAGCGGGTTTGGGAGGGCTTGGCCGGTAGGGATATCCTTGTCTCATCGCACACCTGGCTTCCGGGTTGGATGCGTGCTGTGTTAAGAAGCAGTGCGGCTTGGTTGGGTTGTGTTTCGGCGGACGCATGACTCTTGACCTTCGTCTCTCCCGAGCCTGTACAGGAGTTGTAGCGATGAGACAATTAGTAGTTACTATTGGATACTATGAAATTGGGGGGGGGGGGGGAATGCATGAGCAGTTAAAATATCAAAAGCTTCCTCAACATCAGTCCTTGCCATGAACAACATGTGAGAGATAGAGGGAGCAGGACATTGTTTATATAATATTAACATTTTACAGACAATGTCCTCCTTCCTCTATCCATCATATATGATGTCATAAATGGGAAAGAAAAGCAAGATAGCATTATCATAGCCTGGTCCCATATCTGTTTATGCTGTCTTGCCAACTCCAGATAAACAGATACAGTATGACAAATATGCTGGGACCATCATGATTTCTGAATCCTGACTTTGTGAAAAGAGATATATAGGTGTGTCTTGGTTCTTTATCCTGTTCATCAGTGTGTGGTTTGAGCTTTGGCTTGACCAGCTGATGCTGTGTGACACCCTAGCCCAGTGAAGCCAAGGCTTGACAATGATCCTTTGATACAATGAAAATGTGTGGTAGTAACACAATGACAATGTGACAATTCTATTGATTTTTGCCTAAATTACAGTCGAGTTTCAGTGAATCTGAAACAAGCCTCTCTTACGCAAACATTACAGATAGGAGGACAAGCAGTCAAGTATCCATTTCGACTACAGACTCTGCCAGGGGGACACAACTCCAGTTACATCTCTGTGAGGCTGGGCCATGTGAGGCTGGTCACCTGAGACAGAGCACTTGCTGGCACCATGTAACCACTGAGTCACATGTCACTTTCACCATTCCACAAGGTGGACAGGTTAGGTACTTTCGAGATGACAAGTGTCTTATCAAACATTTGAAAGATATAGCTAATTAAGAATTTGGTGCATTGTATTTAATTATCGCACACGTTTTGTTTGCACCATCATAGAGCATAGGATTACAACAAATCACGTGTTTGGTCAGCTGTATCTATTTCAATACTTTAAAAAAAGGTTTTTAAAAGCAACAGCCTTTATCAAAATCTTATTTTAAGACCAAAATTCAAATCAAATTGTATTAGTCACATGCGCCGAATACAACAGGTGTAGAACTTACAGTGAAATGCTTACTTACAAGCCTTAACCAACTATGCAGTTATGAAAATACCCCCCAAAAAGTAAGCGATAAGAATTACAAATTATTAAGGAGGAGCAGTAAATAACAATAGCGGGGCTATATACAGGGGGTGTCGGCACAGAGTCAATGTGCAGGTCCACCAGTGTCGAGGTAATTGAGGTAATATGTACATGTAGGTAGAGTTATTAAAGTGACTATGCATAGATAATCAACAGAGAGTAGCGTAGAAGTGTGTGTGTGTGGGGGGGGGTGGCAATGCAAATAGTCTGGGTAGCCATTTGATTAGATGTTCAGGAGTCTTATGCCTTGGGGGTAGAAGCTCCGGTCCCACTTGCCGTGCAGAAGCAGAGGGAACAGTCTATGACTAGGACAATTTTTATGGCCTTCCTCTGACACCGCCTGGTATAGAGGTCCAGGATGGCAGGAAGCTTGGCCCCAGTGATGTACTGGGCCGTATGCGCTACCCTCTGTAGTGCCATGCGGTCGGAGGCCGAGCATTTGCCATACCAGGCAGCGATGCAACCCATCAGGATGCTCGCAATGATGCAGCTGTAAAACCTTTTGAGGATCCATGCCAAATCTTTTCAGTCGCCTGAGGGGGAATAGGTTTTGTGGTGCCCTCTTCATTACTGTCTTGCTGTGCTTGGACCATGTTAGTTTGTTGGTGATGTTGACACCAAGGACTTGAAGCTCTCAACCTACTCCCCTACAGCTCCGTCGATAAGAATGGGGGCATGCTTGGTCCTCCTTTCCTCTAGTACATGATAATTTCCTTTGTCTTGATCATGTTTAGGGAGAGGTTGTTGTCCTTGCACCACTCTCATCGTTGTCAGTGATCAGGCCTACTACTGTTGTGTCATCGGCAAACATAATGATGGTGTTGAAGTTGTGACTGGCCATGCAGTCATGAGTGAACAGGGAGTACAGGAGGGGACTAAGCACGCACCCCTGAGGAGCTCCTGTGTTGAGGATCAGCGTGGCGGATATGTTGTTTAACTACCCTTACGACTTGCTGGCGGCCCGTCAGGAAGTCCAGGATCCAGTTGCAGAGGGAGGTGTTTAGTCCCAGGTTCCTAAGCTTAATGATGAGCTTTGAGGGCACTATAGTGTTGAACGCTGAGCTGTAGTCAATAAACAGCATTCTCACATGGGTGTTTATTTTGTCCAGATGTGAAAGGGATGTGTGGAGTACAAGATAGATTGAGTCATCTGTGGATGTGTTGGTGCGGTATGCAAATTAGAGTGTGTCTAGGGTTTCTGGGATAATGGTGTTGCTGTGAGCCATGACCAGCCTTTCCATTTAGGCAGGTTACCTTAGTCTCTGTGCCCAATAACCCTATGGTGGTCTTCTTGAAATAGGTTGGTATTACAGACTCAGACAGGGAGAGGTTGAAAATGTCAGTGAAGATACTTGCCAGTTGGTCAGCGGATGCTCGGAGTACACGTCCTGGTATTCTGTCTGGCCAAATGCCTTGTGACTGTTGACCTGTTTTAAGGTCTTACATCGGCTGCGGAGAGCGTGATCACACAGTAGTCTGGAACAGCTGATGCTCTCATGCATGTTTCAGTCTTACTTGCCTCGAAGCGAGCATAGAAGTTATTTAGCTCATCTGGTAGGCTCGTGTCATTGGGCAGCTCTCGGCTGTGCTTCCCTTTTTAGTCTATAATAGTTTGCAAGCCATGCCACATCCGAAGACCTTCAGAGCCGGTGTAGTATGATTAAAATTAGATCTTAGTACTGTATTGACACTTTGCCTGTTTGATGGTTTGTCGGAGGGCATAGCGGGATTTCTTTTAAGCTACCGGGTTAGAGTCCCGCTCCTTAAAAGCGGCAGCCCTACCCTTTAGCTCAGTGCAAATGTTGCCTGTAATCCATGGCTTTTGGTATGTACGTACAGTCACTGTGGAGACAGCGTCACAGATGCACTTATTGGTGAAGCCAGTGACTGATGTGGTGTACTCCTCAATGGCATAGGAAAAATCCCGGAACATGCTCCACTCTATGCTAGCAGAACAGTCCTGTAGTTTAGCATCTGCTTCATCTGACCACTTTTTTACAGACCGAATCACTTGTGCATCCTGCTTTAATTTTTGCATGTAAGCAGGAATGAGGATAGAATTATGGTCAGATTTGCCAAATGGAGGGCAAGGGAGAGCTTTGTATGAGTCTGTGTGTGGAGTAAAAGGTGGTCCAGAGTTTTTTCCTTCTGGTTGCACATTTAACATGATAGAAACTGGGTTAAAACTGATTTATATTTCCCTGCATTAAAGTCCCCGGCCACAAGGAGCACAGCCTCTGAATGAGCGTTTTCCTGTTTGTTTATGGTGGTATACAGCGCATTGAGTGCTGTTTTAGTGCCAGTCTCGGTCTATGGTGGAATGTAGACAACTACGAAATATACAGATGAAAAAAACTCTAGGTAGATAGTGCTGTGTACAGTTTATCATGAGATACTCAACAGGCAAGCAAAACCTTGAGACTTTTAGATGTCCTGCACCTGCTGTGGTTTCAAATATGCATAGGCCAGCTACCGGTGTCTTACCAGACATTGCTGTTCTATCCTGCTGATAGAGTGTATAACCCGCCAACTGTAAATTATTGTCGTCATTCAGCCACGACTCGGTAAAACATAATGTTAATTTGTAGGATATGTGCTTTCAGTTCATCCCATTTATTTTCCAGCGATTGAACGTTAGCTACAGTACAGAGGGGAAAGGCACCCTGATTCACGTATCTGCGTCACCTCTTGAGTTGCAGTAAGCACTACTATTTTTTTCCTCTCTCTCAAATACAGGACAACAGAGGGTAGATTGTGTTTCTGTTGATGGCTGGCTGTGGTCACAGCTCCCTTGCAGACCCCGTGTTTTGGCTCAGTTTCTAACTGGCTAGCCAAGCCTTTTTCCATTTTTGACTGATGAGCCTAGCGATAGCTGGGCCTATCAGCATGGCCCTCTCCTTACTTTCACCTGGGGTGCTGAGCTGATATGGCCCTCTGCCTACCCTTCTCCCTAACTCGCTATGTCACTGTCTGCCCCCATGCCACCTCCCCACCTCTCCCATGGGAGCTAAAATGAAGACGTAAACCAAGCTACCACAAAACCAGCTCCCTCTAATTCATTATTCATTTCCCAACTTAATGAGTTTTCCATCCACTACACACCACTATCGCTGGCAATTAAATGGACAATAATGTTATTCTGTCCAATTGCTTTTATTTAATTGATCTGTATGAAGTAGGGGAAAGAGGAAGACGTGTGTAACAGACCAGGAAGTACAACTTGAGGTTAAATTGTTTAGCAGAGGTATGGCCATGCACTGTCATAAAATGGAATCAATTCAGCTATCAGATAATGGCTTACCTTACTGATAAAGTTGAGTGGCTTGGTATGGGAAAATGTATAATACTATAATAGTTCGCTTCTCCCCATGACATGACATACTGTAGGTGCACACTTAAAATAATGGTTCTACATAGCGCCAAATAAGGGTTATTTTGCGTGTAACAATAGCAGAACTTTTTTGTGCACTATAAAAACAAATATGCTGATACAATTCTACTTCCTAAGGCAACCAGCTCCAATAAGATTGAGAGTTTGCTCAACATTTGGGAATATAGCTGAACCTACCAACATAGTGGGGTTCAGAATTATTGGATCCTTTGATGAAGAGGATGAAAAAAAGATAGTATAAAATCAATACCCAAATCTGGCTGGCTGTAGCTCAGGACCTGAAGCAAGGATGTGCATATTCTTGGTACCATTTGAAAGGAAACACTTTGAAGTTTGTGGAAATGTGAAAGGAATGAAGGAGAATAAAACAATAGATTTGGTAAAAGACAATACAAAAAAATAATAATTGTACCATCATCTTTGAAATGCAAGAGAGGCCATAATGTATTATTCCAGCCAGGAGCAATTTAGATTTTGGCCACTAGATGGTAGCAGTGTATGTGCAACATTTTACACTGATCCAATGAATCATTGTATTTCTATTCAAAATGTTCTATCAAGACTGCCCAAATGTGCCTAATACTCAATACTGCAGGGGCAGTATTGAGTAGCTTGGATGAAAGGTGCCCATATCAAAATGGCCTGCTCATCAGTCATAGTTGCTAATATTTGCATATTATTAGTTTTGGATAGCAAACACTCTGAAGTTTCTAAAACTGTTTGAATTATGTCTGTGAGTATAACAGAACTCATATAGCAGGCAAAAACTTGAGAAATTCACTTCCTGTTTTTTTTCTAGAGGTGGCAGATCTTCAAACAAGCTCTCATTGAAATTACAGCGAGATATGGATGAGTTTTCACTTCCTACTCCTTCCACTAGATATCAGGAGTCAATAGAACTTTGTCTGATGACTATTGTGAAGGGGGGGGGCGTCGATGTGACTATTTCCTGTGTCACACAGCCATGAGTGGACCATGCTTTCACAGGTGAAGGACTTGCGTTCCACCGCTCATCTGAAGTAATTGTAATTCTCCGGTTGGAATGTTATTCAAGATATGTAAACAACATTCTAAAGATTGATTAAGTACATCGTTTGACATGTTTCTACTGACTGTTGAGACTTTTGGACATTTCGTCACGTTATAGTGGACGGGCTTTGTGACTTTGGAATTGTTTACCAAACGCGCTAGCCAAAGTAGCTAATTGGACATACAGTGCCTTGCGGAAAGTATTCGGCCCCCTTGAACTTTGCGACCTTTTGCCACATTTCAGGCTTCAAACAAAGATATAAAACTGTATTTTTTGTGAAGAATCAACAACAAGTGGGACACAATCATGAAGTGGAACGACATTTATTGGATATTTCAAACTTTAACAAATCAAAAACTGAAAAAATTGGGCGTGCAAAATTATTCAGCCCCTTTACTTTCAGTGCAGCAAACTCTCTCCAGAAGTTCAGTGAGGATCTCTGAATGATCCAATGTTGACCTAAATGACTAATGATAAATACAATCCACCTGTTTGTAATCAAGTCTCCGTATAAATGCACCGGCACTGTGATAGTCTCAGAGGTCCGTTAAAAGCGCAGAGAGCATCATGAAGAACAAGGAACACACCAGGCAGGTCCGAGATACTGTTGTGAAGAAGTTTAAAGCCGGATTTGGATACAAAAAGATTTCCCAAGCTTTAAACATCCCAAGGAGCACTGTGCAAGCGATAATATTGAAATGGAAGGAGTATCAGACCACTGCAAATCTACCAAGACCTGGCCGTCCCTCTAAACTTTCAGCTCATACAAGGAGAAGACTGATCAGAGATGCAGCCAAGAGGCCCATGATCACTCTGGATGAACTGCAGAGATCTACAGCTGAGGTGGGAGACTCTGTCCATAGGACAACAATCAGTCGTATATTGCACAAATCTGGCCTTTATGGAAGAGTGGCAAGAAGAAAGCCATTTCTTAAAGATATCCATAAAAAGTGTTGTTTAAAGTTTGCCACAAGCCACCTGGGAGACACCAAACATGTGGAAGAAGGTGCTCTGGTCAGATGAAACCAAAATGTAACTTTTTGGCAACAATGCAAAACGTTATGTTTGGCGTAAAAGCAACACAGCTCATCACCCTGAACACACCATACCCACTGTCAAACATGGTGGTGGCAGCATCATGGTTTGGGCCTGCTTTTCTTCAGCAGGGACAGGGAAGATGGTTAAAATTGATGGGAAGATGGATGGAGCCAAATACAGGACCATTCTGGAAGAAAACCTGGAGTCTGCAAAAGACCTGAGACTGGGACGGAGATTTGTCTTCCAACAAGACAATGATCCAAAACATAAAGCAAAATCTACAATGGAATGGTTCAAAAATAAACATCCCGGTGTTAGAATGGCCAAGTCAAAGTCCAGACCTGAATCCAATAGAGAATCTGTGGAAAGGGCTGAATAATTTGCATGCCCAATTTTTCAGTTTTTGATTTGTTCAAAAGGTAAGGAAACATTTATCATGTATTTTCTGGTTTCTGTTGACTCCAACATGGAGGCTAATTTCGCTACTGTTCTGAGTGCCGTCTCAGATTATTGCATGGGTTGCTTTTTCCATAAATTTATGAAATCTGACACAGCGGTTGCATTAAGGAGAGGTATATCTATAATTTCCATCTACATTTATGATGAGTATTTCTGTTGAAACGATGTGGCTATGCAAAATCACTTGATGTTTTCGGTACTAGTGGATCTAATACGCCAATATAAACTCAGATTTTTTTATATAAATATGAACTTTATCAAACAAAACATGCATGTATTGTGTACATGATGTCCTATGAGCATCATCTGGTGAAGATAAAATTAATCACTAACCTTGAATTATCTTTATTCATGCTTTTTGTGAATGCTATATTTTGCTGGAAAATGGCTGTGCTTATTGTGTTAGGTCTCCACCAAACCAATCGTTTGTAGTGCTTTCGCTGAAAAGCCTATTTGAAAATCGGACACTTTGGTGGGATTAACAATGAGAATAGCTTTAAAATGATATAAGACATGTATGTTTTTGGAATTGTAATTACGAGATTTGTGGTTTGAATTTGGCGCCCTCCATTTTCAATGGTAGTTGTCATATCGATCCCGATATCGGGATTGCAGTTATAACAGAACTTTGTTCACTTTCCTCAAACGATAGCATGGTATTCTTTCACTGTAATAGCTATTGTAAATTGGACAGTGCAGTTAGATTAACAAGAATTTAAGCTTCTGCCAATATCAGATATGTCTATGTCCTGGGAAATTTCTTGTTACTTACAAGCTCATGCTAATTGCATTAGCCTACGTTAGCATAACCGTCTCGTGGACGGGACAACGATCCCGAAGACGTTGTAATTAATTGAATTTAAAGTGTATTACAACTGGTTTCGTTGCAAAACGCTATACAGTGTATTCTCACCCTTTGGCTTTTTCCACATTTTGTTGTGTTACAGCCGGAGTTTAAAATTTATTCAATCGAGATGTTTTTGTCACTGGCCTACACACACACACAAAATACTCCATAATGTCAAAGTGGAATTGTTTGTCAAATTGTTTACAAATTAAAAATTAAAAGACAAAACGTATTGGGTCGATAAGTATCCATCCCCTTTGTTGTGGCAAGCCTAAATAGTTACAGGAGTAAAACATTGCTTAACTTCGATATAGGGGGCGCTCTTAATTTTTGGATAAAAATAAAATGTTCCCGTTTTAAACAGGATATTTTGTCACAAAAAGATGCTCGACTATGCATATAATTGACAGCTTTGGAAAGAAAACACTGACGTTTCCAAAACTGCAAAGATATTATCTGTGAGTGCCACAGAACTAATGCTACAGGCGAAACCAAGATGAAATTTCATACAGGAAATGCCCCAGATTTTGAATGCGCTGTGTTCCAATGTCTCCTTATATGGCTGTGAATGCACCAGGAATGAGCCTACACTTTCTGTCGTTTCCCCAAGGTGTCTGCAGCATTGTGACGTATTTGTAGGCATATCATTGGAAGATTGACCATAAGAGACTACATTTACCAGGTGTCCACTTGGTGTCCTCCGTCGAAATTATTGAGCAATCTCCAGCTGCGTCCACTTTTCCATTTGGTTCAGAGGAGAAAGGCAACTGCCACTAATGATTTATCATTGAATAGATATGTGAAAAACACATTGAGGATTGATTCTAAACAACGTTTGCCATGTTTGTCGATATTATAGAGTTAATTTGGAAAAAAGTTTGGCGTTGTAATGACTGAATTTTCGGGGGGTTTTCTTAGCCAAACGTGATAAACAAAACGGAGTGATTTCTCCTACACAAATAATATTTTTGGAAAACTGAACATTTGCTCTCTAACAGAGTCTCCTCATTGAAAACAGCCGAAGTTCTTCAAAGGTAAATTATTTTATTTGAATGCTTTTCTTGTTTTTGTGAAAATGTTGCTTGCTGAATGCTAGGCTTAATGCTATGCTAGCTATCAATACTCTTACACAAATGCTTGTGTAGCTATGGTTGAATAGCATATTTTGAAAATCTGAGATGACAGTGTTGTTAAAAGGCTAAGCTTGTGAGCCAATATTTATTTTATTTTATTTGCGATTTTCATGAATCGTTAACGTTGCGTTATGCTAATGAGCTTGAGGCTATGATTACGCTCCCGGATACGGGATTGCTCGACGCTAGAGGTTAAACCTCTTGGAACTATCCATCCCGGATCCAGGAGAACTACACTAATTAGCATAGCACAACGGTCAAAAAAGTTTACTAAAAAAATTCATATTCATGAAATCACAAGTGAAATAGTGAAACCTAGCTTAGCCCTTTGTTAATCACCCTGTCATCTCAGATTTTGAAATTATGCTTTACAGCCAAAGCAAGACAAGCGTTTGGGTAAGTTTATCGATAGCCTAGCATAGCATTATGTCCAGCCAGCAGCAGGAAGCTTGGTCACGAAAATCAGAAAAGCAATCAAGTTAACCGTTTACCTTTGATCTTCGGAGGTTTTCACTGACAAGACTCCCAGTTAGGCAGCAAATGTTCCTTTTGTTCCATAAAGATTATTTTTATACCCAAAATTCCTCTGTCACGTTATGTTGAGAAATCCACCGGAAATAGCGGTCACGACAACGCCGGAAAAAAAATCAAAATTATATCCATAATATCGACAGAAACATGGAAAACGTTTTTTTGTAATCAATCCTCAAGGTGTTTTTCAAATATCTATTCGATAATATATCAACCGGGACAATTGGCTTTTCAGTAGGAGCGAGAGGAAAAATGACTACCTCTGTCTTTTACGCAAGAATCACTCTGAGAGCCCTCAGCTGGCCACTTACGCAATGTAGTCGTTTACGCTCATTTTTAAACATAAAGGCGTGGAACTGTGTCAAAATGCTGTAGACACCTTAGGGAATACATAGAAGGAATCTGGTTGATATCCCTTTCAATGTCCAATAGGGGTGCATAGGAACACAACGGTTTCAAAATAAGAGGCACTTCCTGATTTGATTTTCCTCAGGGTTTCGCCTGCAATATCAGTTCTGTAGTTCTCAGACAATATTTTGACAGTTTTAGAAACTTTAGTGTCTACCATCCTAAGCTGTCAATTATATGCATATTCTAGCATCTGGTCCTGAGAAATAGGCGGTTTACTTTGGGAACATTATTTTTCCAAAAATGAAAATACTGCCCCCTAGTCACAAAAGGATTTATGCATTCTGCGCTGTGCTCTTGCAGTCATCTTTGCAGGACGGCCACTCCTAAGGAGAGTAACAGTGCTGAACTTTCTCCATTTATAGACAACGTGTCTTACCGTGGACTAATGAATATCAAGGCATTTAGAGATACTTTTGTAACCCTTTCCAGCTATATCCAAGACTGAGATATTTTGTTTGAGGCAATGCTTATTGTGATTAGCAAACTCACATTTTGTGAATGTTTATAGGGCAGGGCAGCTCTAACCAACATCTCCAATCTCGTCTCATTGATTGGACTCCAGGTTAGCGTTTTGAATATAGACAAGAAAAATACAACAATGTGTGATATTAGTATAAGCACTCTGTTTGACTATTGTGACTTAAATGAGTATCAAATCAATTTATGCAGAAATCCAGGTCATTCCAAAGGGTTCATATACTTTTTCTTGCCACTGCACATGCTTCACCACTAGACACCCAGGTATCACCCACACCATCCAATCACTCTCCGAAAAGCATTGTGGTGGCCCTACAAAGAACTTCACTGGACATCATGCAAACTTGTAACCACATATCCTGGGGCTGCATTTATTGAAGCTAGGATTTTAACAAAGTAAATCTGATGACTAGGCTGCCAAAATTCTATCAACATATTGACTCTCCTACTCGCTCTACTAAGACACTAGCCCATTGCTATTCAAACTTCGGGGATGCTTACAAGTCCCTCCCCCATCCTACATTCGGCAATTCTGACCACGACTCCATCTTTCTCCTCTCGTCCTATAGGCAGAACCTCAAATAGGAAGTGCCCGTGCTTCGTACTATTCAATGCTGGTCAGACCAATCAGAACCCACGCTTCACGATTGTTTTGATCACGTGGACTGGGATATGTTCTGGGTAGCGGGCAAAAATAATCTAGACGCGTACACGGATACAGTGACTGAGTTCATAAGGAAGTGTATAGGAGATGTAGTACCCACAGTGACTATTAAAACCAACCCTAACCTGAAACATTGGCGCGAACCACCGCATTTAACAATGGCTAGGCGACTGGTAATATGGCAGAATAAAACAGTGTTGTTATTCACTCCGCAAGGCAATCAAACAAGCTAAACTTCAGTATAGAGATAAAGTAGAGTCACATCTTGTGTCTGACCTGTTAAATTGTATGTGGCAGGAACTACAGACAATCACGGACTACAAAAGGAAAACCAGCCACATTGCCAAGACCGACGTGTTGCTTCTGGACAGGCTAAACATATTCTTTGCACGCTTTGAGGATAACAGTATCACTGATGCGGCCCGCTACCAAGACTGTGGGCTCTCCTCCTCCGTGGCCGACGTGAGTAAAACATTAACATGTTAACCCTCACAAGGCCAGACGGCATCCCTAGCCGCATTCTCAGAGCATCATCAAGTTTGACACAACAGTATTGATTACCAATGATGACGAGACAGCCTAAAGGGAGGAGGTGAGGGCTCTGGGAGTGTGGTGCATGGAAAACAGCCTGTTACTCAACGTCAACAAAACAAAGGAGATGATCATAGACTTCAGGAAACAGCAAAGGGTGTACATCCCCCAGCTACTTCGATGGGACCACAGTGGAGAAGGTGGAAAGCTTCAAGTTCCTTGGCCTACACATCAGACAATCTGAAAGGGTCCACCCACACAGACCATGTGGTGAAGAACGTGCAACAGAGTCTCTTCAACCTCAGGAGGCTAAAGAAATTTGTCATCATCTAAAACCCTCACATTTTCACAGATGCACAATTGAAAGCATCCTGTCGGGCTGCATCACCGCCTGGTACGGCAACTGCACCGCCCCTAACTGCAAGGCTCTCCAGAGGGAGGTGCGGTCTACGCAATGCATTACAGGGGACAAACTACATGCCCTCCAGGACACGTACAGCACCCGATAACACGAGAAGGCCAAAAAGAGCAAGGATATCAACTGCCTGTTCACCCTGCTGTCATCCAGAAGGCGAGGTCAGTACAGGTGCATCAAAGCAATGTTAACATCTTGCGTTACTCATCTCGGACATCGCTCTTCCATATGTATATAGTCTTAATTCATTCCTATTTATATTTGTGTCTATTGGGTATATGTTGTGTAATTTGTTAGATATTACTGCACTGCTAGAAGCACAAGCATTCCGCTACACCTGCAATAACATCTGCATGTGACCAATATAATTTTATTTCCCTCAGGCAAGGGAGATATTGGTCGATGTGGAAGATTGAGACGCAGTGAAGCGAAAGAAAGTGCCTCTTGCTTCAAACAGACATTATGATGGCAACCATGTTGTATAATTATGCTAATTAGATCTCAGTGGGGCCACGGTCATCAACCAGGGGTTGGTAAATGGCATCATGAACTTTACCAGGACTTTCTGCCAAAAATCTGGTTGCCTCTGCCAGTAGGCTTAAATTTGGCCGCAAATTAATCTTCCAGCAAGATAATAAGCCCAAGCACACACCAAAATCCACAAACAAGTTATTAATTGACCACAAAGATAACATTTTGCAATGGCCATCTCCGTCTCTGGACTTGAATCCCATTGAAAACCTATGGTTTGAGTCGAAGAGGGCAGTCCACAAGTGCAGACAAAGGACATACATGATCTAGAAAGATAATGTATGGAGGAATGGTCCAAGATACCTCCTGATGTGTTCTCCAATCTTAAAGTTTAGAAAAAGGCTCAGTGTCGTCATCGTCGCAAGGGGAGCGTGCTGGAGCATTGAAAAAAGGGGATCCAATAATTCTGACTCCTATCTTTGAGATGTTTTTTTTTATTACTTCGTAAGTGGTGGAAAAAGTACCAAGTAATTGTCATACTTGAGGAAAGTTAAAGACACCTTAAAGAAAATGGGGAAAAAAAACAGGTCAGAGTCTAGGAGGTACAGAGTGGCAGGCAGGCTCGAGGTCAAGGCAGGCAAAGGTCAGAACTGAGAGGACTAGAAAAAACAGAATAGGAAAAACCAGAAGCATGGAAAAACACTGGTTGACTTGACAAAACAAAACGAACTGGTAGACAAACAGAACACAGGTATAACTACACACGGGATCAGTGGGAAAGATAGGTGACACTTCAGGGGGTGGAGACAAGCACAATGACAGGTGAAAGACAAAATGAAAAGTTTAGATTTTTTTTGCACGTTTAAAAATAAACCAGAAATGCCTTATTTACATAAGTATTCAGACACTTTGCTACAAGACAATCTTGTTTCCATTGATCCTCCTTGAGACGTTTCTACAAATTGATTGGACTCTGTGGTCAATTCCATTGATTGGATATGATTTGGAAAGGCACACCTGTCTATACAATGTCCCACAGTTGAAAATGCATTTCAGAGCTAAAACCTAGCCATGAGGTCCAAAGAAAGTGTTTGTAGAGCCCTGAGACATGATTATGAGGTTTGGAACCACCAAGACTTCCTAGAGCTGGCCACCCAGCCAAACTTAGCAATCGGGGCTTAAGGGCCTTGGTCAAGGAGGTGACCAAGAACCAATGGCCACTGACAGAGCTCCAGAGTTCCTCTTCTGCATGTTCAACTTCCAACAGGACCACGACCCTAAGCACACAGCCAAGACAACGGAGCGTTGAATGGTCCAGCCAGAGCCTGGACTTGAACCCAATCGAACATCTCTGGAGAGACCTGAAAATAGCTGTGCAGCGACGCTCTCCATCCAACCTCACAGAGTTTGAGAGGATCGGCAGAGAATATTGGGAGAAACTCCACAAATACAGGTGTGCCAAACTTGTAGCGTCATACACAAGAAAATGCGAGGTGAGGCAAATTATTTAAGATACTCTTTGAAGATGTAGGGTTACAGGTGCTTTCAGAAAATAGGCAGAGACTGCTGTCCTAGCTTCTGTGGGAAGCTGGTTCCACCGTTGGGGTGACAGGACAGAGAAGAGCTGGGACTAGGCTGAGTGGGAGCTGCCCTCCTGTAGGGGTGGGAGGGTCAAGAGACCAGGGGTGGCAGTACTGAGTGTTCTGGTTTGGGTATAGGGTTTGATCATAGCCTGAAGGTAGGGATGAACAGTTCGTCTTGCTGCACCGTATGCAAGCACCATGGTCTTGAAGTGGATGCTAGCGTTGACTGGAAGCATGCAGAGAGGAGTGGGGTGACATGGGACAACTTAGGAAGGTTGAAAACCAGGTGGGCTGCAGCGTTCTGTATTAGTTGCAGGGTTTTGATGGCACAAGCAGGGGGCCCAGCCAACAGAGTTGCAGTAGACCAGACGGGAGATGACAAGCACCTGAGTCTGCAGATCCTGAGACAAACAGCCCTGAGAGGATGGAGAAAAGGATGATGGTTCACATTAAAGGCAGCGGCTAGATCTAGGAGGATGAGAACAGAGAAGGTCAGCTTTGGCAGTGCGATGCGCCTCCATGACACAGAGGAGTGGACTCGGTTGAGTGACCCGTCTCACAGCCCGACTGCTGAGGATCAAGAATATAATTTTGAGATAAGGAGAGAGTTGAGAGATAACACTCTCCAAGTGTTTTGGAAAGAAAAGGGATACAGCCAGGTCTGTAGTTTTTACATCAGATGAGTCAAGTGTTGGTCCCCTCTGACTCGAGGCCATTTTGAAGTTAGGACTTAGCCAGTGTTCAGGGATGAAGAGGTCAAGTCATAGGGTAGTTGTGTGAGTGGGACCAGTCGACTGAATGAGGAGCGGATGTTGACATACTTTTTCAAAGTGTTCGGCAAAGTCATCCGTAGAGAGGGAGGGGGTGGCTGATTAAAGAGGCAGGAGAAAGTGGAAAAGAGTTTCCTGGGGGTTAGAACCTTGACATTTAGAGTGGCTTTAGCAGCAGATACAGATGAAGAGAAGGTAGAGAGGAGGGAGTGAAAGGATGATAGGTCCTCCGGAAGTTTAGTTTTCCTCCATTTTCACTCATCTGCCCTGTTCTGTGAGCCCGCAATGAGTTACTCAGCCAGAGAGCAGGAGGGTGGCTCCAGCAGGCCTGGAGGAAAGCGGACAGTGTGAGTCATAGGATGGGGAAAGGGAGGAGAGTAGGGTAGAAGAGGCAGGATCATGAGACAGGGAGAAGGATTTGGCAGAAGGGAGAGATGATAGAAGAGTAGAGGGAGAAGATCACAATGACACGTGGCCATCTGGGCAGGGGCTGAGTGGTTAGGGGAGGACAAAAGTAAACAAAGTAGTGATCAGAGACCTGGAGAGGGGTTGTAGTGAGGTTAGTAAGCAAACAGCCTCAAATAAAGATGAGGTCAAACATATTGCCTGCCTTGCGTTGCAGGGTTTGGGAACGGGTGAGTTCAAAAGGCAAGTAGAGGAAAGAGTTGAAAAGAAATTAATCTAAAGCAGATGTTGGGAGGTTGAAGTCGGAAAGTACAAAGCGGTGTGCCATCATCAGGAAGTCAGCTCATTGAGGAACTCTCCAAGGGCAACTGGTGGGCGATAGATGACAATGTTAAGCTCGAGTTCAAAAGTGACAGTATGGAATTCAAATGGACAGGTGAGGGGGAGAAAATCTACAGTCAAAAGAAATTAGTAGCCCTGTGCCACCACTGCGATGACCAGATGCTCTTGTCTCCGACAGGGCTTAAAAGTCAAGGGACCGAAGGGCAGCGTAGGCTGAGAACCTCTGCATTCTTGGCCGCAGATCGGCAGTTCCAAACACTGCCAGAGCCACGGAATTCTACATGGATGGTGTGTGCAAGGTACACTTAATTAGAAAGGTTGCAGCCAAGGGGTGGGGAGTGTCTAAAACCTACAGGGAGAGGAGAGAACAGGTATAGAAAACACACATAGTTGCCAAAGCTACAAAAGAGAAAAATGTGATAATCAGAAAATAACTAGTTAAGCTACTCAAGTCAGCGTGGTGTGGAGCCTTCCTCTCGTTCCTTCCTGGAACAACTTGGCAGAACCGGCTTATGTTCAGCTATTGTCTTAGTTTTTCTGACAAGACTGACACAACTGCTGCTGCTGAGCAACAGGGAAGACTGAGCTACTAACACTAATTGCTAATTGCCTAGCAGAGAGAAAGAGCACGCCTCCCAGTACTAATTACTGATTGCCTAGGAGAGGAGAAACCACTCCCCCTCCAATACCACCACTGATTACCAAAACAAGTCACAAATTGCCCTGCCCCTTGATCCTGGTTGATGTGTCAACAACTATCTGCAAAATACGAGCAGTCAGAAGTGTACACACCAAGTAGACTACTGGGAAAACAGGCAGCACTTAAAGTACTGTAGATGGCCTTAACTAGCAAACAATACAGTAGTTGACAACAGCTAAAGAAAAGTATCCTTTTTATCACTCCTGGAGATAACAGGCGTCCTCGAGCTATAGAATTACGCAAAATGTATTTTTTTTGTTATACAATATAGTTCAGTATTTGTATTATTTATATTTTATTTTATACAGTCTTCTGTTCATCTTTATCAAGGGATCCGATCATTCAGGACCACACTGTACATTCTCAAGTTGAATTGTATGTTCACCTAATTTAGAAAAGATTCTCAACCAAAAAGTCTATCTGATTTGCATATTTCCCATTGTAAAGTTAAACTCTTTATGATATTTTAGGCCTTCCTTTGAGAGCCGAGTTACAACCTAATGCAGTGGTCTGAAACACCTGGTTTACAAGCCACATCAAGGGGGCTTGCAAAGTGAATCCAGCCTGAGTGAGCCAACATAGCCAACACTCACAACATACATTAAAACAACCATCTCAGTAATAGGTGCAAAAAGTCCAACTACTAACAGATTGGATTAGTTTAGCAAAATGTATGTATTTTATGTTTATGTAGGATACGATTAATTAACCAGTCAATGTACAGGTATTGAAACAAACAATTCTGAAAATCAACCTGCAATAGAGCATGCTGGGAAATATGATAGTGATGGGCGTGGTTGTGACGCGTTTCGAGCACTTCGAGGATAGTTTGTTGAGTAAACAAACTTTAACACATTAGCTCAAACTCTTGTCCTTTTGAAGTCCACTCAACTCACAGAATAATGCTGATTAAGCGATTGGTTATGTTGGCTTTTTTACAGTGTACTACAAAGAACCCTTTCCTAAGGTTCTATAAAAATACAAATAAGATTCTCTATAATCAATATAGCACCAGAAATGGTTCTGCCATTATTAAAACCCTTTTCTGGTACTACAAATAACTGTTTTTTAATTGTTCTTTATAGAATTTTACAGTGCTGTAAATAACCCTTTCTGAAGGTTCTATAAAGAACCATTCCCAATCCCAAAGGTTCTACAAATAACCTTTTGAAGAAGCATACAGAGTTCTTTATTCTGTTTAGTCGTATTATAGTAGGTGTGTTCAAGTTGTAAAGCCACTGATGAACTACAGACAACATATTTGACATAAAGCCTTGCATGACTTTTTGCACCTTCAACACAACACTGTTTACTGGACATAATCATTGCAACACATTAAATCAACTGGAATGACACTCACTCGTGGTCGCACAAAAAAAGCTGTGCGCAAAACCACACCCCAAACTATTCGAATGAGCCGCACCCTCACATTTTATTTTCTGAACTGCAAAAAACCATTGAATGGCTCCAAGGGTTTTTTGAGTCGTTGTGGTCCTACATTCAGTGGAACCATCACCCTTACCAAAGAACCCTTGATGAACAGTGTGTGTAGAGCAAGGGTCTTCAACCTTTTCTTGCCCAAGTACCCCCACCCAGGCAAGCTGACAACCTCGGGACCCCAATCATATATTAGCAAAATATGTTTTTCTCTTCCGTCATCTGGTGAATGATAATGGCAAGGACAAGTAATCAACATTTTTAAATAGATTTGGTGGATAGTTTTACCAGATCTATTTTTAATTAGGATTATTTTCATTATTTTGATCTCCCAACATTATACATTAACTGGAAGTGTAAACTCTAACATAGCCTATTCGCTAGAAAGGTAACCATTAATTGTCATGCAAATGGCGACAGTTATTATTGTAATTGTCATTTTTGTAGAAATGTTTTTAAGTTTGTAATGCATCATAATGCATCTTTGAAAATTAGCTATGACACACCTCATGAAAACAAGACTATTTTGGTGACATCCCTGTCTCAACAA
This sequence comes from Oncorhynchus masou masou, assembly GCF_036934945.1. Classification (NCBI taxonomy): domain Eukaryota; kingdom Metazoa; phylum Chordata; class Actinopteri; order Salmoniformes; family Salmonidae; genus Oncorhynchus; species Oncorhynchus masou. The sequence goes on from NC_088242.1 coordinate 43,454,762, forward strand.
AACAAATGGTTTTGACCGTTTAGTATGTTTGGAAATGTAGCTTCTCCTCCCAACCATGCCATTCTGCTCATAAAATGATTACACCTTTACTAACTTTACCCACAAATGAAAAACTGCTATTGGGTAAACTACGCTGAACAAAAATATTAACACAACATGCAACAATTTCAAAGATTTTACTGAGTTACAGCTCATGTAAGGAAATCAGTAAATGTAAATAAATTAATTAGACCCTAATCTATGGATTTCACATGACTGGTAATACAGATATGCATCTGTTGGTCACAGATACCTTTTTAAAAAAGGTAGGGGCGTAGATCAGAAAACCAGTCAGTATCTGGTGTGATCACCATCTGCCTGATGCAGCGCAACACATCGCCTTCACATAGAGTTGATCATTTCTGGGATCTTTTGTTTCAGCTCTTGAAACATGGGACCAACACTTTACATGTTGCATTTATATATTTGTTCAGTCTGTATCTACTTGAATACAACGTTGAATCCACCCTTCTCGTAAAATGAATGTATTAAAACGATGATGATGAATATTATACGATAAAGCCCTCTGTTCCTTTTACAATAAGTGGGTGCATAAGTTTTCACTGCTGTGCCAGGCCAGTATATTGTGTGTCAATCACACAGATAATATGCTTGTTTATATATTATCATCATGAAAAGGAAGCCAGCTAAATATTTGACGGCTTCTTCGAGCTACCCATCAAACAGTCAGTCACCTTGTGACCCAGGCCAGGGCTTCCAGAGAGCAGTGGAGTCATTGTTCAATTTAACACCTCGGACTGCTTGTAGGTCTCAGACTCACATCATCTGCTACACACAGAATGAAATAGGACAATGTGTTGTTATAAAATGATATCGTATATGCATAGGTCCATGGTCGACACCGACTCCCATTATCTCTGGATACATCACTGTATGTAGCATACAATATCCAGATTCCTTGGACACACACACAAGGCTCAAAATACAGTATATATATATATATATATATATATATATATACAACTCATCCAGAACGCCGCAGCCCGTCTGGTGTTCAACCTTCCCAAGTTCTCTCACGTCACCCCGCTCCTCCGCTCTCTCCACTGGCTTCCAGTTGAAGCTCGCATCCGCTACAAGACCATGGTGCTTGCCTACGGAGCTGTGAGGGGAACGGCACCGCAGTACCTCCAGGCTCTGATCAGGCCCTACACCCAAGCAAGGGCACTGCGTTCATCCACCTCTGGCCTGCTCGCCTCCCTACCATTGAGGAAGTACAGTTCCCGCTCAGCCCAGTCAAAACTGTTCGCTGCTCTGGCCCCCAATGGTGGAACAAACTCCCTCACGACGCCAGGACAGCGGAGTCAATCACCACCTTCCGGAGACACCTGAAACCCCACCTCTTCAAGGAATACCTAGGATAGGATAAGTAATCCTTCTCACCACCCCCCCTTAATGATTTAGATGCACTATTGTAAAGTGGCTGTTCCACTGGATGTCAGAAGGTGAATTCACCAATTTGTAAGTCGCTCTGGATAAGAGCGTCTGCTAAATGACTTAAATGTAAATGTAAATGTCATTTAGTCACATAAGTCACATAAGTCACTGTATGTATATTAGCAGCTCTGCACTAAGACTGCAGCCAACAGTACGGCCATCTACTTTGCTGTTAATAAGTGTTACTTCCTGACGTCAGTCATCACTGAGGTCAGAATAAGGACTTGAGCCACACTTAACCCTTACAAAAAAAATGTCAAATGTACAGTTTCACATGTGAAATCGCATTTTCACAAGTGAAATAGCTGTTTTCACATGTTGCACTTAAATTTCACACCCTAAACCATATTTTCGCTTGCATTACATTTAGAGTTCACATGTTAACACCACCTTTTCACATATGAGGAGAATAAAATGTTTTCACCTCACATGTGAATTGTATTTTAACATGGGAAATTTGCGGTTTCACATGTGAAAATCTGATATGCAGTTCACACGTGACATTCTATCAGATAGGAAAATCACATTTGCAGTTTCATATATGAAAAACTTCCACATGATTGTTTTTCACATGTGAACATGCAATTCCACATTTGAAAGTGAGATTTTAACGTGTAAGTTGTTCACATATTTTTTACATGTGATTGTTTTCCACATGTGAACTTACAATTCCACATGGGAAAGTGAAAAACTCCACATGTGAAAATCTCACATTTTCAGTCTCCTGTGGGGGAAAAGGCATTGTCGTGCCCTCTTCACAACTTTCTTGGTATGTTTGGACCATGATAGTTTGTTGGTGATTTGGACACCAAGGAACTTGAAGCTCTCAACCTGCTCCTCTACAACCCCGTCGAGTGAATGGGGGTGTGTTCGGCCCTCCTGGAGTCCACGTTCATCTCCTTTGTCTTGATCACGTTGAGGGAGAGGTTGTTGTCCTGGCACCACACTGACAGGTCTCTGACCTCCTCCCTATAGGCTGTATCATCGTTGTCGGTGATCAGGCCTACCACCGATGTGTCATCAGAAAACTTAATGAAGGTGTTGGAGTCGTGCTTGGCCACGCAGTCGTGGGTGAACAAGGAGTACAGGAGGGGACTAAGAATGCACCTCTGAGGCCCCCAGTGTTGAAAATCAGCATGGCAGATGTGTTGTTACCTACCCTTACCACCTGGGGGTGGCCCATCAGGAAGTCCAGGATCCAGTTGCAGAGGGAGGTGTTTAGTCCCAAGGTCTTTAGCTTAGTGAAAAGCTTTGTGGGCACTATGGTGTTGAATGCTGAGCTGTAGTCAATTAACAGCATTCTCACATAGGTGTTCCCTTTGTCCAGGTGGGAAAGGGCAGTATGGAGTGCGATTGAGATTGCGTCATCTGGTGATCTGTTGGGGCGGTATATGAATTGGAGTGAGTCTAGGGTTTTCAGGATGATGGTGTTGATGTCAGCCACGATTTTCAAAGCACTTCATGGCTACAGACGTGAGTGCTACGGAGTGGTAGTCATTTAGGCAGGTTACCTTTGCTTTCTTGGGCACAGGGACTATGTTGGTCTGCTTGAAACATGTAGGTATTACAGACTGGGTCAGGGAGAGGTTGAAAATGTCAGTGAAGACACTTGCCAGTTGGTCCGCGCATGATCTGAGTAGACGTCCTGGTAATCTGTCTGACCCGGCAGCCTTGTAAATGTTGACTGTTTAAAGGTCTTGCTCACATAGGCTACAGAGAGCGTGCATGCATGCTTCAGTGTTGCCTGCCTCGAAGCAAGCATAAAATGCATTTTTAGCTCGGCTGGTAGGCTCGTGTCACTGGGCAGCTAGCGGCTGGGTTTCCCTTTGTAGTCCATAATGGTTTGTAAGCCTGCCACATCCGACAAGCATCAGAGCCGGTGTAGGAGGATTCAATCTTAGTCCTGTATTGACGCTTTTCCTGTTTGATGGTTCATCTGAGGGCATAGCAGGATTTCTTATAAGCGTCCGGATTAGTGTCCCGCTCCTTTAAAGCTGCAGCTCTAGCCTTTAGCTTGGTGCGGATGTTGCCTGTAATCCATGGCTTCTGGTTGGGTTATGTACGTATGGTCACTGCGGGGATGACGTCATCGATGCACTTATTGATGAAGCCGGTGACTGAAGTGGTATACTCCTAAATGCCATTAGATGAATCCCGGAACATTTTCCAGTCTGTGCTAGCAAAACAGTCCTGTAGCGTAGCATCCTCGTCATCTGACCACTTCCGTATTGAGTGAGTCACTGGTACTTCCTGCTTTAGTTTTTGTTTGCACGCAGGAATCAGGATGATAGAATTATGGTCAGATTTTCAAAATGGAAGGCGACGGATAGCTTTGTACACATCTCTGTGTGTGGAGTAAAGGTGGTCTAGAGTTTTTTCCCTCAGGTTGCACATGTGACATGCTGGTAGAAATTAGGTTAAATGGATTTAAGTTTGCCTGCATTAATTAATGTCCCCGGCCTCTAGGACCGCCGCTTCTGGATGAGCATTTTCTTGTTTGCTTATGGCCGTATACAGCTTGTTGAGTGCGGTCTTAGTGCCCATGTCGGCTTGTGGTGCTAAATAGACAGCCTACGAAAAATATAGATGAAAGCTCTATTGGTAGATATTGTGGTCTACAGCTTATCATGAGGTACTCTACCTCAGGCGAGCAATACCTCGAGACTACCTTAATATCAGATGTTATTGACAAATAGACACACACCCCCACCCCTTGTTTTACTGGGCATAGCTGTTCTGTCATGCTAATGCCCACAAAACCCAGTCAACTGTATATTATTCATGTCGTCGCTCAGCCACAACTCGGTGAAACATAAGATATTACAGTTTATAATGTCCCGTTGGTAGGATAGTCTCGAACGGGGCTCATCCAGTTACCTTGATATATATTCTACAAGTGTTTGGAATTCTATTTTATGGATGCAACAAACAAAATTCACGAGAAATTCCATCATTTGGTGCTTTGTTGATGGTGATGGAAAAACACTGTCTCGGGTGCGCTCCAGAATCTCCCATAAGTGTTCAATTGGGTTGAGATCTGGTGACTGAGTCCCCTCTTTCAAAGTCACTGAGATCTATTTTTCTAGCCATTATAGCCAAATTAATGGGCAACTAGACATTTTACACATGACCCATAGCATGATGGGACTCCAGCCACCCTAGTCATGGACTGTTCTCTCTGCTACTGCACGGCAAGCGGTACCGGAGCGCCAGGTCTAGGTCCAAAAGGCTTCTTAACAGCTTCTATCCCCAAACCATAAGACTCCTGAACAGCTAATTAAAGGGCTACCCAGACCCGTCTTTTACACTGCTGCTACTCTCTGTTTACTTTCTATGCATAGTCACTTTAACTCTACCTACATGCACATATTAACTCAATTAATTCAACTAACCGGTGCCCCCACACATTGACTCTGTACTGGTATCTCCTGTATATAGCGTCCACATTGACTCTGTACTGGCACCCCCTGTATATAGTCTCCACATCGACTCTGTACCGGTACCCCCTGTATATAGCCCCCACATTGACTCTGTACCGGTACCCCCTGTATATAGTCTCCACATAGACTCTGTACTGGCACCCCCTGTATATAGCCTCCACATTGACTCTGTACTGGTACCCCCTGTATATAGCCCCCACATTGACTCTGTACCGGTACCCCCTGTATATAGCCCCCACATTGACTCTGTACCGGTACCCCCTGTATATAGTCTCCACATTGACTCTGTACCGGTACCCCCTGTATATAGTCTCCACATCGACTCTGTACCGGTACCCCCTGTATATAGCCCCCACATTGACTCTGTACCGGTACCCCCTGTATATAGTCTCCACATAGACTCTGTACCGGTACCTCCTGTATATAGTCTCCACATTGACTCTGTACCGGTACCCCCTGTAAATAGTCTCCACATTTACTCTGTACCGGTACCCCCTGTATATAGCCCCCACATTGACTCTGTACCGGTACCCCCTGTATATAGCCTCCACATTGACTCTGTACCGGTACCCCCTGTATATAGCCTCCACATTGACTCTGTACCGGTACCCCCTGTATATAGCCCCCACATTGACTCTGTACCGGTACCCCCTGTATATAGCCTCCACATTGACTCTGTACCGGTACCCCCTGTATATAGCCTCCACATTGACTCTGTACCGGTACCCCCTGTATATAGCCCCCACATTGACTCTGTACCGGTACCCCCTGTATATAGACTCCACATTGACTCTGTACCGGTACCCCCTGTATATAGCCTCCACATTGAATTATGTGTTACTTTTATTTTATTTTTTTTTACTTTTCTTAAAACGTCTTAAAGCATTGTTGGTTAAGGGCTTGTAAGTAAGCATTTCACTGTAAGGTCGACACCTGTTGTATTCGGCGCACGTGACAAATACATTTGATTTGATTTAGTAATTGCTTAATGAACTTAGGATCCACACCTGTGTGGAAGCACCTTCTTTTAATATACTCAATATACTTCTCATCCCCCATTTACTCAAGTGTTTCCTTTATTTTGTCAGTTACTGTAGTTCTCTGTATAAAGGTCACTGCCTGTTAATCCTTAGTTGCTACATCCATTTTTTGGTTTATAAATGAATGATATGTACCCATTGATTCTTGCAGAATATAACTTGTAAATGCCTCATGAGTTTAGTTCGACTATTGTTTGTACCCCATCAGAACCCAAAATGTAAGTTTGTTTAACTCCAATGTTTGTAAACAAAGTAAATGTAAATAACGAGTGTTATTAGCCTAAAAACATGGTTAAAACTATGTATAGTTTTGATATCATGGTTGGTCAGTCTGCATCAATAGCCTGCTCTATGGATTTGACAGTGGTTGCATTTCTCCAGCCACATCCCTCATCTTTTTACTGAAACTGTGGTGGGGAGAACACACTGTTAATGTGCCAAAACCTAGGAAGAAACCTAGAGAGGAACCAGGCTATGAGGGGTGGCCAGTCCTCTTCTGGCTGTGCTGGGTGGAGATTATAACAGAACATGGCCAAGATGTTCAAATGTTCATAAATGACCAGCATGGTCAAATAATAATAATCACAGGCAGAACAGTTGAAACTGGAGCAGCAACACGGCCAGGTGGACTGGGGACAGCAAGGAGTCATCATGCCAGGTAGTCCTGAGGCATGGTCCTAGGGCTCAGGTCCTCCGAGAGAGAGAAAGAAAGAGAGAAAGAGAATTAGAGAGAGCATACTTAAATTCACACAGGACACCGGATAGGACAGGAGAAACTCCAGATATAACAAACTGACCCTAGCTCCCCGACACATAAACTACTGCAGCATAAATACTGGAGGCTGAGAGAGGAGGGGTCAGGAGACACTGTGGCCCCATCCGATGATACCCCCGGACAGGGCCAAACAGGAAGGATATAACCCCACCCACTTTGCCAAAGCACAGCCCCCACACCACTAGAGGGATATCTTCAACCACCAACTTACCATCCTGAGACAAGGCCGAGTATAGCCCACAAAGATCTCCGGCACGGCACAACCCAAGGGTGGGATGCCAACCCTGCATCCCCACTGCTGAATTGCCTCTGGAGCTAAGTATGGTTGGTTCTGTTCGGCCCCTGGATGGGAGATCAGAAGTAGCTTAAAGTGGTGAAAGAAAATTTAATAAATCACATAATTTTTTTCCATTCGCTTTTTTGGAAGGGGAGAGTGATAATGTCACGGAGTGCCATCTCTGACCTGCAGTGTCCCCTGCTAGCACGGCCAAGAGGAGAGTTCAACTCCTCAAGACGCTGTCACTCAAAAGGTCAATGCTGTTGCACCTACAGGGGCTGCAATGGTCTCTGTCATGTTCATTACGTACCTGTCACGACTTCCACCGATGTCGGTTCCTCTCCTTGTTCGGGCGGCTTTCGGCGGTCGGCGTCACCGGTCTTCTAGCCATCGCCGATCCTCTTTTCATTTTCCATTTATTTTGTCTTGTTTTCCTACACACCTGGTTTTCATTTCCCTCATGAATTGTTGTGTATTTAACCCTCTGTTCCCCCCCATGTCTTTGTGAGGAATTGTTTGTTGTAAGTGCTTGTGCATATGTTTAGTGGTGAGCGTCGGGTTTTGTACCCATGTTGGTTATTTCTTTATGCCGTTGGTTTTGCAATTAAACTGCTCCGGCTATTACCTAGTTCTGTTCTCCTGCGTCTGACTTCCGTGCCACCAGTTACACACCCCTAACAGTACCAAATGGAAGACAACTGAATAAACAAGAATGGACAATTCAGAGGGACTATTCAGATGATGAGACTCTGTATAATACACGTAAAACAAAGGAGAGAGTAGGAGGGAGAGTTTCATCTAAATGCTGCTCATCTTAATGCTGCTCTGTGTTTTTGTGTTTCATTTGCTATTGTGTCACTGTCACTTGAGAAAGAACACTTAAAATAGGAAGCAGCATAAAACCATCCCTTCTTATAATGGCCTATTCTATTTTGACAGGACTATTATTGGTAGTTCAAATATTTGTGTCACTCTTTTTTAAAGAAATGTTGATAAGTTTCTGATTTCAGTCTGTATATTATAATGTTTATACTAGCACTATTAGAACTAGCATTTGTCTGACCTTGATGTTTTGAATGCTCTGCAGGAACGATAAGCAACCACAACAAGGAAAACTAAATCACCTTGTTACTGTCAGTTCAAGTCAGGACATCTGATAACCTGATCTTCGTTGAGCAACTAGCAAGTTGATCAGGGTAAGATGGATTACCTGATTTACAAGCCTCTAATTGCCAAGTAGCTCCTTCTTATATACTATGTCAGACAACCTTGTTTATGGGACAAGGTCGTTCATAGATCATAGATCAGGGTACTCAAATACTATTTGAAAAGGTCCAGTCACACAAATTTCCTAGGTGGGAAAGGTCCGGATGGATTCAATTAGCTTTTAGCGTCCATTGCTATGTCAACTTTTCCGTATTGACCCCATTCTGGGTCCGGACCAAGGTCTGCCTACTGAGTATGGATTCCCTAGAACATGCAGTCATTCATAGGCCATAGTGACAGAGAAAAACCCCAAAGCATATTACCAATGGTTATTGATGGTGTTATTCTAAGATAACTGATTTCTGGTCTTAGTCAACCCCCCCCCTCTCTCTCTCTAAAACTACAGTTTCCTTATCTTTCATTCCCCGCTCCATCTTTCTTATTGTATTCTTCCCCTCATTCATTCCCGCAGGGTTTCTCTGAAATCCCTTAAAATTTACACACAGTGAAGGGCTTTGGGAGGCGTGTGATGGATCACCCTCCTTCTCGTTCCAGGCCGGTTATATTCTTGTTGTGCTAATACTTATTCATCATCCCTGTAATGCCACATTGCTCTCAGGGGAGATTGTCTAAACACCTATATATATACCAAACAAGCCTGAAAAAGACACCTTTTTCTTTATGGGTGAGAGTTAGGGTTTATGTTTATGTTGCGTTATAATGAAAATGGGTCATAGGCCAGCTCAGGGACTTTTATTTGGAACATCTTAAATGCCCTGGGGTGTCGTCTATCATGTATGTGCATAAAAGCCATTGACTGGAGAATAGCTACACGTGCTCATGTATGGCCCAGTAGTTGAACTTGAATAAACTCCCAAATGATTATCTGTAAACTATATGTTCTGAAAGAGAACTTTACATGTAAAAGTAGTACAATGGCGCCGGAGAAGAAGGCTGACATTTTACAGGTCCCCAACCGATTGTTGCAGACAAACTTAAATCTGTTTTACCAAATTTCTATCAGCATGTTAAATGTGCAACCAGAGGGAAAAAACTCTGGACCACCTTTACTCCACACACAGAGACGCATACAAAGTTCTCCGTCATCCTCCATTTGGCAAATCTTACCATAATTCTATCCTCGATTATAAGAAATCTCACTATGCCCTCCGACGAACCATCAAACAGGCAAAGCTTCAATATAGGACTAAGATCGAATCCTACTACAACGGCTCTGACGCTCATTGGATGTGGCAGGGCTTGTAAACCATTACAGACTATAAAGGGAAGCAAGGCCAAGAGCTGCCCAGTGACACGAGCCTACCAGACGAGCTAAACTACTTCTATGCTTGCTTCGAGGCAAATAACACTGAAACATGTATGAGAGCACAAGCTGTTCCGGAAGACTGTGTGATCACGCTCTCCACAGCCGATTTGAGTAAGACCTTTAAACAGGTCAACATTTACAAGGCCGCAAGGCCAGACGGATCACCAGGACGTGTACTGCGAGCATGCGCTGACCAACTGACAAGTGTTTTTACTGATATTTTTTTAAACTGCATTGTTGGTTAGGGGCTCGTATGTAGGTATTTCACTGCAAACCTGTTGTATTCAGCGCATGTGACTAATAACATTTGATTTGATTTGAAAAGTCACACTCTCAAGGTAAGGTTGAGCTCTGCTGCAACTAGCACTTATTGGCCTGATTGGTCACTTCTAATAATAGAAAAGTAATGCAGAAATAGTAGTTACTCTTGCTAATATGAACATAATGACTTGTGTACTGGCAATTTTAAAAGAAAGTATGCTCCAAGCCTTTCTTTAAAAGAGTGTATAAAGTCCAAGTCCTCTGTGTTTCAATCAGTCGTCAATTACAGTGGATAGAGTTATTTATCATTGAGGTAATGATGGCCCCAGAGAAAACAGAGAACAGAGTAGAGTAAATGAAGCAGTAATACCACTGCTCTTTAACTGATCTGTTTATACGTCACAGATAAAAAAACACAGACAACAAACCCTAAATGAAAACAGAGGAACACAGCAAATCATGCAATGTCTATTTTCCACCAGTCCAGCGCTCTTCTGTTCTTGCTAAAAACTGCTAAAACCTTGAACTGGACTGACCACCTGCACTGACTCTATAGATCTTAGCACACACGCACTCACCCACACAGATATACACTCATCACAGACACACACAAATATATATACTGTATATACAGTTGAAGTCGGAAGTTTACATACCCTTTAGCAAAATACATACAGTGCCTTGCAAAAGTATTCGGCCCCCTTGAACTTTGCCACCTTTTGCCACAATTCAGGCTTCAAACAGAGATATAAAACTGTATTTTTTTGCAAAGAATCAACAACAAGTGGGACACAATCATGAAGTGGAACGACATTTATTTGATATTTCAAACTTTTTTAACAAATCAAAAACTGAAAAATTGGGCGTGCAAAATTATTCAGCCCCTTTACTTTCAGTGCAGCAAACTCTCTCCAGAAGTTCAGTGAGGATCTCTGAATGATCCAATGTTGACCTAAATGACTAATGATGATAAATACAATCCACCTGTGTGTAATCAAGTCTCCGTATAAATGCACCTGCACTGTGATAGTCTCAGAGGTCCGTTAAAAGCGCAGAGAGCATCATGAAGAACAAGGAACACACCAGGCAGGTCCGAGATACTGTTGTGAAGAAGTTTAAAGCCAGATTTGGATACAAAAAGATTTCCCAAGCTTTAAACATCCCAAGGAGCACTGTGCAAGCGATAATATTGAAATGGAAGGAGTATCAGACCACTGCAAATCTACCAAGACCTGGCCATCCCTCTAAACTTTCAGCTCATACAAGGAGAAGACTGATCAGAGATGCAGCCAAGAGGCCCATGATCACTCTGGATGAACTGCAGAGATCTACAGCTGAGGTGGGAGACTCTGTCCATAGGACAACAATCAGTCGTATATTGCACAAATCTGGCCTTTATGGAAGAGTGGCAAGAAGAAAGCCATTTCTTAAAGATTCCATAAAAAGTGTTGTTTAAAGTTTGCCACAAGCCACCTGGGAGACACACCAAACATGTGGAAGAAGGTGCTCTGGTCAGATGAAACCAAAATTGAACTTTTTGGCAACAATGCAAAACGTTATGTTTGGCATAAAAGCAACACAGCTCATCACCCTGAACACACCATACCCACTGTCAAACATGGTGGTGGCAGCATCATGGTTTGGGCCTGCTTTACTTCAGCAGGGACAGGGAAGATGGTTAAAATTGATGGGAAGATGGATGGAGCCAAATACAGGACCATTCTGGAAGAAAACCTGATGGAGTCTGCAAAAGACCTGAGACTGGGACAGAGATTTGTCTTCCAACAAGACAGTGATCCAAAACATAAAGCAAAATCTACAATGGAATGGTTCAAAAATAAATATATCCAGGTGTTAGAATGGCCAAGTCAAAGTCCAGACCTGAATCCAATCGAGAATCTGTGGAAAGAACTGAAAACTGCTGTTCACAAATGCTCTCCATCCAACCTCACTGAGCTCGAGCTGTTTTGCAAGGAGGAATGGGGAAAAAATTCAGTCTCTCGATGTGCAAAACTGATAGAGACATACCCCAAGCGACTTACAGCTGTAATTGCAGCAAAAGGTGGCTCTACAAAGTATTAACTTAAGGGGGCTGAATAATTTTGCACGCCCAATTTTTCAGTTTTTGATTTGTTAAAAAAGTTTGAAATATCCAATAAATGTCGTTCCTCTTCATGATTGTGTCCCACTTGTTGTCGATTCTTCACAAAAAAATACAGTTTTATATCTTAATGTTTGAAGCCTGAAATGTGGCAAAAGGTCGCAAAGTTCAAGGGGGCCGAATACTTTCGCAAGGCACTGTATAAACTCAGTTTTCACAATTCCTGACATTTAATCCTTGTAAAAATATCCTGTCTACAGTCAGTTAGGATCACCACTTTATTTTAAGAATGTGAAATGTCAGAACAATTGTAGAGAGAATTATTTATTTTGGCTTTCATTTATTGTAGGCCTCCTTGCTCGTATACACTTATTCAGATCTGCCCACATATTTTCTATAGGATTGAGGTCAGGCTTTGTGATGGTCACTCCAATACCTTGACTTTGTTGTCCTTTAGCCATTTTGCCACAACTTTGGAAGTATGCTTGGGGTCATTGTCCATTTGGAAGATCCATTTATTATATCCACAATTTTCTTGCCTCATGATGCCATCTATTTTGTGAAGTGCACCAGTCCCGCCTGCAGCAAAGCACCCCCACAACATGATGCTGCCACCCCCGTGCTTCACGGTTGGGATGGTGTTCTTCGGCTTACAAGCCTCCCTCTTTTTCCTCCAAACATAACAATGGTCATTATGGCCAAACAGTTCTATTTTTGTTTCATCACACCAGAGGACATTTCTCCAAAAAGTATGATCTTTGTCCCCATGTGCAGTTGCAAACCGTAGTTTGGCTTTTTTTATGGCAGTTTTGGAGCAGTGGCTTCTTCCTTGCTGAGCAGCCTTTCAGGTTATGTCGATATAGGACTCGTTTTACTGTGGTTATAGATACTTTTGTACATGTTTCCTCCAGCATCTTCACAAGGTCCTTTGCTGTTGTTCTGGGATTTATTTGCACCTTCGCACCAAAGTACGTTCATCTCTAGGAGACAGAACGCGTCTCCTTCCTGAGCGGTATGACGGCTGTGTGGTCCCATGGTGTTTATACTTGCGTACTATTGTTTGTACAGATGAATGTGGTACCTTCAGGCATTTGGAAATTGCTCCCAATGATGAACCAGAATTGTGGAGGTCTACAATTTATTTTCTGAGGTCTTGGCTGATTACTTTTGATTTTCCCATGATGTCAAGCAGAGGCACTGAGTTTGAAGGTAGGTATGTAAACATCTGATCCACTGGAATTGTGATACAGTGAATTATAAATGAAATAATCATTCTGTAAACAATTGTTGTAAAAATGACGTTTGTCATGCACAAAGTAGATGTCCTAACTGACTTGCCAAAACTATAGTTTGTTAACCAGAAATGTGTGGAGTGGTTTAAAAATGAGTAAAAATGACTTCAACCTATGTAAACTTCTAACTTCAACTGTATTCATGCTTCACACACATCACAACTGCCGCTACCAGACTCTTATTATGATTGCTAAATGTTGCACAATTTAAACACTTGCTCCACAATCCCCTGTTCCCCAAAACATGTGTAAATATTGGACTGTAAATTGTGCCTTCCTGTATTGTACTTATGCTAGAAAAAATGAACACAATTGGAATGACCCTGGCTCCAGTTGGTTAGCGTTTTACCTGAGTTGCTTTCACCATGTTGGGTGTTGAAGGTGCTTTTTGTTTTGTTTTATAATAGATTTAGCAACAGGTATCCCAGAATGCACAGCACGGACTGAACTGTCATTTATCTCTCAACCAGAGAGAAGCCAGAACAACACACAAAATAGAGGACAATTCGGAGTCATATTGCAGTCGCTGTAGTTTCATCACTATGGTAATTAATCAAAAGCAGGCATAAGAAAAACCAAAACATTAGCAAAAGCAGGCATCAGTTGACCTATGCCTACCTGAAATATAGGATGAGATGTCCTTGTTTGTCTACTCTCTCGTGAATTTAGATGTAGGTCTTCAATGTCACTTAAGTGCGAACTTGAGGCAACACTATTCACTTTCAAATGTGTTTGTCACATCAGAGCACCCAAACCCTCACTGACCTCACTGCGGACCAGTAACTAGTCTGTTGTGACCCCTGGTGGGCATGAGAAAAGTTTTGCATGTCAATATTCCACAGCTATACAGATTTTATGCATATGCATCGCATCCCCTTTGCAGGTTAACATTTTTTGTCATGAATCATGTCCTGGAGGCAGCTCTGCAGAGTGGTCACTAGCTGCACAGTCAAAAAGTAATAAAATCTGATTTTAAACCTAACCCTGATCTTAATCCTAACCTTAACCACACAGCGAACCCTCATGCCTAACCTTAAATTAAAACCAAAAGACATATTTTTGTTTTCATTCATTCTTACAATATAGCCAATTTTGACTTTGTAACTGGCCATCTAGCGGAAATAGCTCAGTTCTGCCTCAAGGTCTCATCCCAATAAACGTCAACCTTCATCTCCATTGTCCATTTCCCTATCAACAATCAGCTCATGTTGAAACATGATATGATTATGGATGACTGCATGCTCAAATGAATCTTCAAATCCCCAATGTATGGGTCAATAAAGGTTATTCTGTCAATAAAAACAATGACCTGTCAGAGATTCTCGAAGTCAGATGAAAAGCTTATGATAGGCTAAGAACTGTATCTAATGTCCAGCTCAAGCACAACATTTGATACTATTCCAGTAACTATTTTTTTCTTGAAGCGTCTTCCTCCAAGTTCTTGTGCGTCACGTTGCAAAGTAACGACAGCTGTTGCCATGGTATAGAAGACCCTCAATACTGATAGAGATTTTGAGTACGCCCACTGGTTACAAACTGGACAAATCAATATTATTTCAATGTAATTTGTCAAGGTATTGTGACGTGGAATCTGTGGAAAATACATTGTATTTGCGAAAAGTCATCAACATAAACTGTTATTTTGAAGGTGAAATTTCAACCACAGAATTATGTCATTATGGTAACCAATTTTCACCATAGACAAGCCTAGTCTAAAATAAGTTGAGTTTGTACCTTTAAAACAACATCAAATCTTCCATGTTATTTCAACTATTTAAAAAAACAATAGGCTGGGCAGTACTTCCTACTGGAAAGTTCATCTATCTACAGCTATCCATTTGGTCTCCCATCCAGGGTTACTTCTGCAGGATCAGTGTCCCTTCCACGGGACGGTTAAACTAAATGTTGTAACGGTTCTCGTCTGTCGAAGGAGAAACGGACCAAAATGCAGCGTGGTGGTTATTCATGTTCTTTATTGAAAGGGAACTCAACATGAAATAACTAACCATACAAAACGACAAACGGACCATGGAAACCTATACAGCCTATCTGGTGAACAACAAACACAGAGACAGGAACAATCACCCACAAAACACTCAAAGAATATGGCTGCCTAAATATGGTTCCCAATCAGAGACAATGATCAACACCTGCCTCTGATTGAGAACCACTCCAGACAGCCATAGACTATGCTAGATACCCCCACTAAACCACACACCCAATACCTAACAAAACCCCAAGACAAAACACACCACAATAAACCCATGTCACACCCTGGCCTGACCAAATAAATAAAGACAAACACAATATATATCGACCAGGGCGTGACAAATGTAGGCTAATGCGATTAGCATTAGGTTGTAAGTAACAAGAACATTTCCCAGGACATAGCTATATCTGATATTGTCAGAAAGCTTAAATTCTTGTTAAACTGCACTGTCCAATTTACAGTAGCTATTACAGGGAAAGATTGAGGAGAGTGCACAATTTTAAACATGAAAGTTATTAATAAACAAATTAGGCATATTTGGGCAGTCTTAATACATGATTTTGAACAGAAATGCAATGGTTTAATGGATCAGTCTAAAATGTTGCACACAGGCTGGAATAATATATTATGGCATTTCTCTTGCATTTCAAAGATGGTTAAAAAAAAAATCAAACAAACAGTTGTTTTTGTCTTTGTATTATCTTTTACCAGATCTATTCTGTTGTATTCTCCTACATTCCTTTCACATTTCCACAAACTTCAAAGTGTGTCCTTTCAAATGGTACGAAGAATATGCATATCCTTGCATCAGGGCCTGAGCTACAGGCTGTTAGATTTGGGTATGTCATTTTAGGCGGAAATTGGGAAAAAAGGGTACGATCCTTAATATTTGTTTGAGAGATCTCGTAATGACTGAATAGATTCACTGTTGCTATCGGCGTCATTCTAAAGGGTTTAACGGAGCAAATGAAATGTAGCCATACTCTTTCTGTAAGTCATATATCATCAATGATACTATTTAGGCCTATGTAGCATCATCAGCAGCTACTATGTTGTTTCAATTCGACCCAGAGTTCATCAGAAAATAGACAGTACATGTAGGCCTAGGGTTTCAAGCTTTGGTTGATGTCAAATTTAAGTTAATAGTGAATATGTTGGATTCACGTCTCCATTTCAACCAAAAAAATAAGTTAAAGAATAGGACTAAATCAAATCAAACTTAATTTAAAGAGCATTTATAACCTTGTGGCAAAAATTCTTACACAGGGACACCCGAAGTCAATCTTAAATGAATCATTGTTCATTGTCAGCGCGCTGGAGAGGTTCCAACCCACTCAATGCACCATATTACACGTCTGTCAGAAGCTCTCCCGGGGCAGTCCCAACAGCTGTCTTATATAGGCTATACACAGACTAATTATATTTGCATGATTTGGTATTATGAATCAATCATTACCGTTTTGTTTCATTCATGTGACTGACAAATACTGTTTCATAACATGTGACAGAACACCCCACAAGGCTTCTCCTCTCTAGGCTGGGACCTCAGATATCTTTAGCTTTATCGGGAATCAAAGTAAGACCCAAGTGCAGACCGTGAAGTAATTATGTTTAATGTAACAACCAGGGCAGGGAAATGACAGGTCAAGGCAGGCAGTGGTCGATAATTAGAGGCCAAGGTACAGGACGGCAGGCAGGCTCAGGTCAGGCAGAAGTCAGTAATCCAAAGGTGGAGCAAAGGTACAGGATGGCAGGCAGGGACAGGCAGGCAGGGACAGGGTCAGGACAGGCAAGGGTAAAAAAAACCCAGGAGGACAGGAAAAGCGAAGCTGGAAAAAGCTAGAGCTGAGACACAAACCACTGGCAGGCTTAAACAAACAAGACGAACTGGCACAGACAGACAGAAAACACAGGTATAAATACCCAGAGGATAAGTGGGGAAGATGGGCGACACCTGGAGGGGGTGGAGACAAGCACAAGGACAGGCGAAACAGATCAGGGTGTGACAAGTTTGTAATGAATCATAAGAAAAGCACAAACAATATTCCTATTACAATAAGCACTGCTTATAGCATTTACAACCACTGCCACTAGAACAGGGTTCAGATTATACAAGTTAACCCTGTATCTCTCTCTTTCTTTCAGTTTCTCTTCCTTGAGGTTTGTGAGGCTTGAGGACCTTTTCTCTACCAACCTCCCCCTGCTGCCCACAGAGTCTGAGGATCTGGTTTAGAGACCGTAAAAAATCACTAGGGACGACCTGGACAAAACATTAGTAGAGGCAGACAGACAGACATAAAGAAAGTGAGCTAGTCAGTAGGCAGTCAAGTCAACCAGCAAAACAGACAGTCAGAGCCTGCAAGACAGTCAGGCAGCCAGGTAGACAGACAGGAAGGTTGACATATGGGAAGCAGTTAGGCCAAGGTTTGTATAGCTAATTCCAGAGGCTCTTGTTTCCTTCTTGTCCACTGTGTTTAGCCCGTGTCACACCCCTGTCATGTCTTTGTGGAGATTAGCTGACCGTCTTCTCACTTAAGGATTCCATTGCAACCCACTGTGTTTAGAGCAAGGGTCCAGTAAACAAGATTTGTGACAGAAATATAAGCCATTGCAATTTCGCAAAATTGTCTATTTGTAGATTTTTTCCTTTTTTTGTGCCTGCTTGGATACAGTTGTTCTCTGAAATCTCAGTCTCCCTTACCAACCACAGTATAGCCAAAATACATAATGTTCTCGTGTGGCTCTGTTGAAATGATAAAGCATTGCACCAGTCGTGACACACCCTGATCTGTTTCACCTGTCTTTATGCTTGTCTCCACCTCCCTCCAGGTGTCGCCCATCTCCCCATTATCCCCAGTGTTTTTATAGTTGTCTGTTGCCAGTTTACTTTGTACGTCAAGCCTACCAGTGTTTTTCCCCTTGCACCTGTCTTTTTGCCTGCCGCCTGTTCTTGTAATAAACTTTTGTTACTTCGACACCGTCTGCATCTGGGTCTTCTCCTAAAATGTGATAGTACGAACTGACCCAGCAGACTCAAACCAGCTCCACAATGCTGTCTCCCTGCAAGGAGCCACCTTTGGAAGACACGTGGAGTTAATTCAATGTCATATGGAGGGACTCCATACCCTGGCAGAACGCCATGACCAGGCATTCGATACTTTGCTGGAGAAATTCAGTGGATTCCCCACTGGGCAGCGGGTCACATGCGTAATCTCCCAGCCTACCTCAGTGTCCCGAGAACCCCGCTTACCTCCTCCGGAGCGCTACGCTGTAGATTCTGGAACCAGGCTTTTCTCTCCCAGTGCTCCTTCATTTTCAAGCTGCAGCCTTCTTCGTTCCCCTCGGACTGCTCGAGGATAGCGTACATCATAACGCTGTTGTCCGACTGGGCCACGGCGGTGTAGGAGAAACAGTACGTCGTCTGCCTCATTCTGGAGGAGTTAGTGGAGGAAGTTCGGAAGGTGTTTGATTCTCTGTTGTCTGGGAGAGAGGCAGTTTGTTAGCTGCTTCTGCTACGTCAAGACTCCCGTAGTGTGGCAGACTACGCGGTGGATTTTCGTACTTTGGCGGCTGAGATTTCCTGGAACCCGTAAGTATTGTTTGACATGTAACTGCACGGAGTATCAGAGGAAGTAAATGACGAGGTTGCAGGCCGGGAACTACCGACGGATCTCGACTCGCTCATCGCCTTGACCATTCGGATCGATGGGCGACTACGGGAGTGAAGGAAGGAGAGGTTCGATTTCTAGGTTGCAAAGAATAAGCCATATCTCAGACTCGCCAATAAAATATTAAGATGGGCAAAAGAACACAGACACTGGACAGAGGAACTCTGCCTAGAAGGCCAGCATCCCAGAGTTGCCTCTTCAATGTTGACATTGAGACTGGTGTTTTGGGGGTACCTTTTAATGAAGCTGCCAGTTGAGAACTTGTGAATCGTCTTTTTCTCAAACTAGACACTCGGAAAATCTGTTGCCAATTGGATGGAAACCTAGCTAGAGACGTTTTCCTCTTTATTAGTTGTTGTTCTTCTTCTAGTTCTCATTCTTCTTTTGTGAACAGATTGAGTTCAGCTCAGAGGAAGTCAGTGCCAAATGTCTCACACACAACACTAATTATTCTTACTCACACACTCTCTCCTCTCTCTCCCAGCTCAGGACATGGTAGATAAACTTGCTGAGGACCGTATCTCCTCCCTGAATGTGTCACGGCTTTCTTCCTGTGAATGAGAGGCGGACCAAAACGCAGCGTGGTAAGTGTCCATGGTTTTAATAGGAAAACTCAACCATGAACACAACTACAAAACAAGAAACGTGAAAACCCGAAACAATCCCGTGTGGCACAAACACTGACACAGGAAACAATCACCCACAAACCTCTGGCCTCCCCTCCAAGTCTCCCTACCACTGAGGAAGTACAGTTGCTCAGCCCAGTCAAAACTCGCCCTGCCCCCAATGGATGGAACAAACTCCCCACGACGCCAGGTCCGGAGTCAATCACCATACCTAAGAAAGAATATGGCTGCCTAAATATGGCTCCCAATCAGAGACAACGATAAACACCTGCCTCTGATTGATAACCAATCCAGGCAACCATAGACTTACCTAGACACCTAAAAGAACACAACCCCATAAATCTACAAAAAAACCTAGACAAGACAAAACACATAAATCACCCATGTCACACCCTGGCCTAACCAAAATAATAAAGAAAACAAAGATAACTAAGGCAAGGGCGTTACAGAATGACTTCTCCTGGATTAGTCAGCTGAGGTACTTTTGGGAGGATGGAGATGTGTGCCTGCGTATGATCACCACCACTGTCAAGTACGGCTACAAGTACCTGGGGGCAGATGTGGCATCACAGGTCCCAGAGTAGTGTGGCGGAAACAAAATTCTGGGGCCTGTAGTATTTCATGATCTGGTAACCAACCCAGGTAAACTCCGGACCTTATATCGTATGATGTGATTAATTTGTTGTAAAAAGGTTGAACAATTGGTGTCGATTTCCGAAGCACTGCTGAAATCTAATTAGCATGATAAAAAAAAATCCCCTTATAAATACGTCAGTTTAAGCAATATCTGGTTTTAGAGATATCTGGTTTTTTTTTGCATTGGATGCTTCTCATTCACCACATATGCAGATGTGGCACTTTCGCATCACTTCCGACTTGGTTGACTTACCACTAGCTTTGTCATGAACTGGCCATGGTTATGAACTGGCCATGGTTATAATGCAATGATACATACATGCACAGCCGTGGGCAGTAGGGGTGCTGTGGGACCTGCAGCAACCCTGATAAATTGAAATCATTTGGCCGAAATTAGGCTGTACATTTTTTTTCACCAAAAAATGTTATTACTCCTGTCTGAGCAGAAATAAATAAAACATTTTCTAAATACTACACAGGAGAGCTACAAAGATCAATAACGGCACGTAGCCTTGCAGTAAAGAGCGTTGGGCCAATAACCGAAACGTCGCTGGTTTGAATCCCTGAGTCAGCAAGATGGAAAAATCTGTGTTCTGCCCTTGAGCAAGGCAGTTACCCCCCAACAAAAACTGCTTGACCTCGATTAAGGCAGCCCAAGTACTTCCCTGATTCAGAGGGGTTGGGTTAAATGCAGAAGATGCATTTAGTTGTGTAAAAAAATAATCTGTGGATTAAGTTTCATCACAAGCATTTATAGTCAGGAAGGCTGCAATTTGGGCAGCATGCGTGCCAAGTATAAAACAGCTTGTTACATTGTGTCCATAGATATAATCTAAAAGATTTTGGAATGTCTAACCCTGGCACTTTGACTGTTAAATTTATGGTACACTAGCAATGGCTGCCAATCCGGTTTTGAATGGGAATTGCCATCAATTGATTATATTAATATGGTTGGTTTTGGCTGTCAGTTTGCCTTTCACAAATGTAAACATGGACCAACCATATGGGAAGCAAATGCCTACTGCTGAAAAGAGAAGAGTAATATGTCTTTAAAAAAAAGAAACAGCACTGTTTTTCAAAGTAAACTAGTCTATCTGGAGATATTGGTATGAGTTGAGTAGCCTATGCTTTATCTTCATCATTGGGTGAGTCAGTGTCACTAGAAAGGTTATTTTGTTACCTACTGTAGCCTATACATTATATATCAGGGTTTCCATTAGGAAAATTTGGCACCAGACAAGTGACTGGGAATTCATGGGACATTTGAGAAATGTGCCGATCATTCACATGCATTAGGTGCGTAAACCCATTAATGCATCCACTGACGCAGCCAGCAAGTGACCACATTTACAAGTCCTTAAAAACAGCACATAACAAATTACAAAGCACTAAAATTGGTGCACTGACAAAAGAAAATGAGGAGCGGCGCACAGCCAGTGCTGGACAGGACTAATACAAACGTCGACTGGGGCTGCCTGAAACGGATGGTGAGAATATGAGGGATTATGATTAACATTACTGAGAAGATTGTTCCATATCCCCCTGCTATCCTGAACATCGCTGTAGATGTTGTACACCGTCTCAGAGACAAGTGAAAAGAGATGAACAGATACAAACAGGTAATCAGGCTGTTTGCATTGAGGAACGTGAGAGACAAGGTGTACAGAGCTGCGAAACTGGCTTCGATCTGCAGGGAGAAAGGCATTCGCTTTGCAGAAGATTTGAGCAAATGCGACAGGGAAGCCCATGCGAAGCTGTGGCTGCAAGTCGATGAAGCAAGACACGGGTGAAAAAGCCTTCTTTCCGCAGGGTAGACCTAAGTGACTGACTGATTGCTCTTTTACGAGTTGGCATGTGTCACGCCCTGGTCGAAGTATTTTGTGTTTGTCTTCATTTATTTGGTCAGGCCAGGGTGTGGCATGGGTTTTTGTATGTGGTGTGTTTGTATTGGGATTGTAGCTTAGTGGGGTGTTCTAGTTAAGTCTATGGCTGTCTGAAGTGGTTCTCAATCAGAGGCAGGTGTTTATCGTTTTCTCTGATTGGGAACCATATTTAGGCAGCCATATTCTTTGAGTGTTTTGTGGGTGATTGTCCTTCGTGTCCTGATGTCCTTGTTCATTTACACCAGTATAGGCTGTTTCGGGTTTCGTTAAGTTTATTGGTTTTTGTAGTGTTTGTATTTGGATTTGTGTTGCTTCATTTTATTAAACATGGATCGCAATCTACACGCCGCATTTTGGTCCGACTCTCCTTCACACCTTGACAGCCGTAACAGCATGCTTATACAGTAGTTGGCTATTGAAGCGATATACTTTTTCAACTGGTGAGTTTATTCATGCAATCATTTATCTGACCACTGCATATACAGTGCATTTGGGAAAGTATTCAGACCCCTTGACTTTTTCCACATTTTGCTACATTATAGCCTTATTCTAAAATGGATTAAATAAAAATCCTTATCCATCAACACACAATACCCAATAATAACTGTTACGATAAACTAGGAGTGGTGGGTGGAATCAGGCGCAGAGAGCAGGGTTCAGTCGTTGTCAATTTTATTCACCGGCGTAACAAAAACGGTCACGCCAACACACAGGCGTGTACAAGTTCTCAGTCCAAACAACAGGACAAAATAGTCCGGAGAATAAAGACACGAACAAAATTAACACCATCCAAACAGAGTAACAAGAAACAAGCCCGCACAAATACCCAGCAGGCCTAGTGCCCTTAAATAGCCTACAAACAAACCCTAACACAAAACAGGTGTACCCAATTACCCAATAATCAAAACAAACGGAAAAGGAATCAACGGCAGATAATAGGCCGGCGACGACGACCGCCGAGCACCGCCCGAAGAGGAAGAGGCACCATCTTCGGCGAGGTTCGTGACAATAACAAAGCAAAAACAGGTTTTAACATTTTGCAAATGTATTAAAACTTTTATTAAAATGCATCATGTTTCCATTGATCATCCTTGAGTTGTTTCTACAACTTGATTAGAGTCCACATACGGTAAATTCAATTAATTGGATATGATTTGGAAAGACATTGACCTGTCTATATAAGGCCCCACAGTTAACAGTGCATGTCAGATCAAAGACCAGACCATGAGGTGGAAGGAATTGTCCGTAGAGTACTGAGACAGGATTGTGTCGAGGCACAGACCTGGGGAAGGGTAGAAAAACATCTCTACATCATTGAAAGTGGCCAAGAACACAGTGTCCTCCATTATTCTTAAATGGAAGAAGTTTGGAACCATCAAGACTCTTCCTAGAGCTGTCCGCAATTTTCACTCTGACATAGCTCCAGAGTTCATCTGTGGAGATGGAAGAACCTTCCAGAAGGGCAACCATATCTGCAGCACTCCACCAATCAGGCCCTTATGGTAGGGTGACCAGACGGAAGCCACTGCTCGCTAAAAGTCACATGACAACCCTCCTGGAGTTTGCCAAAAGTTACCTAAAGGACTCAGACTATGAGAAACAAGATTTTCTGGTCTGATGAAACCAAGATTGAAATCTTTGGTCAGCATGACAAGCGTCACGTCTGGAGGAAACCTGGAACCATCCCTACGGTGAAGCATAGTGGTGGCAGCATCATGCTGTGGGGAAGTTGTTCAGCGGCAGGGACTGGGAGACTGTTCTGTATCGAGGGAAAGATGAATGGAGCAAAGTACAGAAATCCTTGATGAAAACCTGCTCCAGAGTGCTCAGGACCTCAGACCGGGTCAAAGGTTCACCTTCCAAAGGTTAATGACCCTAAGCACACTGCCAAGACAACGCAGGAGTGGCTTTGGGACAAGTCTCAATGTCCTTGTGTGGCCCAGCCAGAGCCCACACTTGAACCAGATCGAAAATCTCTAAAGAGACCTGAAAATAGTGGAGGACCATCCCTTAGGGACATTTTCTAAAAGTACAAAAGTGAAACATTAAAGTTGTCCTTTTTAGATAACTATGTCACCAAATAATTGGTTAAAATATAGTGTTTTGCAATGAAGGTCTACAGTCGTGGCCAAAAGTTTTGAGAATGACACAAATGTTAATTTCCACAAAGTCTGCTGCCTCAGTGTCTTTAGATATTTTTTGGGGATGTTACTATGGAATGCTGAAGTATAATTTCAAGCATTTCATAAGTGTCAAAGGCTTTTATTGACAATTACATAAAGTTGATGCAAAGAGTCAATATTTGCAGTGTTGACCCTTCTTTTTCAAGACCTCTGCAATCTGACCTGGCATGCTGTCAATTAATATCGGGGCCAAAACCTTAACTGATGGCAGTCCATTCTTGCATAATCAATGCTTCGAGTTTGTCAGAATTGTTTGTCCACCCGCCTCTTGAGGATTGACCACAAGTTCTCAATGGGATTAAAGTCTGGAGAGTTTCCTGGCCATGGACCCAAAATATCGATGTTTTGTTCCCCGAGCCACTTAGTTAACACTTTTGCCTTATGGCAAGGTGATCCATCATGCTGGAAAGGCATTGTTTGTCACCAAACTATTCCTGGATGGTTGGGAGAGTTGCTCTTGGAGGATGTGTTGGTACCATTCTTTATTCATGGCTGTGTTCTTAGGCAAATTGTGAGTGAGCCCACTCCCTTGGCTGAGAAGCAACCCCACACATGAATGGTCTCAGGATGCTTTACTGTTGGCATGACACAGGACTGATGGTAGTGCTCACCTTGTCTTCTCCGGATGCCCTAAACCATCGGAAAGGGGGTTCATCAGAGAAAATGACTTTACCCCAGTCCTTAGCAGTCCAATCCCAGTACCTTCTGCAGAATACCAGTCTGTCCCTGATGTTTTTCCTGGAGAAAAGTGGCTTCTTTGCTGCCCTTCTTGACACCAGGCCCTACAGAGTATGGTTACGACAGAGCCTGGGTTACGACAGCCGGTTACGACAGAGCCTGGGCGCAAACCCAGCCCTTAACTACTGCGCCATCCGGGAGGCCCCAGATATAGATACTTTCGTACCTATTTCCTCCAGCAACTTAAGAAGATCCTTTTCTGGGATTGAGTTGCACTTTCGCACCAAAGTACGTTCATCTCTAGGAGACAGAACGCGTCTCCTTCCTGAGCGGTATGACAGCTGCGTGGTCCCATTGAGTTTATACTTGCGTACTATTGTTTGTACAGATGAACGTGGTACTTTCAGGCGTTTGAAAATTTCTTCCAAGGATGAACCTGACTTGTGGAGGTCACTTTTTTTTCAGAGGTCTTGGCTGATTTCTTTTGAATTTCCCATGATGTCAGGCAAAGAGGCACTGAGTTTGAAGGTAGGCCTTGAAATACATCCACAGGTACACCTCCAATTGACTCAAATCATGTCAATTGGAGGTGGGGGCGGCAGGGTAGCCTAGTGGTTAGAGCGGTTTCCCCGAGCTGTCGTTCTGCCCCTGAACAGGCAGTTTAACCCACTATTCCTAGGCCGTCATTGAAAATAAGAATTTGTTCTTTAACTGACTTGCCTAGTTAAATAAAGGTTAAAAAATAAATAGCCTATCAGTAGCTTCTAAAGCCATGACATCATTTTCTGGAATTTTCTAAGCTGTTTAAAGGCACAGTCAACTTAGTGTATGTAAACTTCTGAACCCTCTGGAATTGTGATACAGTGAAATAATTATAAACTAAATAATCTGTCTGTGAACAATTGTTGGAAAAATGACTTGTCATACACGAAGTAGATGTCCTAACCTACTTGCCAAAACTATAGTTTGTTTACAAGACATTTGTGGTGTGGTTGAAAAATGAGTTTCAATGACTCCAACATAAGTGTATGTAAACTTCCGATTTCAACTGATATATATATTGTGTGTGTGTGTGTGTGTGTGTGTGTGTGTATATATATATATATATATATATATATATATATATATACACACACATATTAAAATCATACAGTGGCCTATAGCCCTATGCATGCAATGCCTGATGCATTTAGTGCTCAAATCTCTGACTGCTGCACAATTAGTCGTCAGCTAACAATTTTTAGATTGGTAAGTTAGTCTAGTCAGTGATCTAAACTTGTAGTAATCATAGACGAATACCAACCGGGCACCCAGGGCACATGCTCAGGGGCCCTGAACTCCAGGGGGCACCATTGATTTTGTTAGTCACTCTCACTCAGGTATCATTAACATGGCACAAGCCATGGCAAAATGAGTAGAATTGCATGAAAAATTGCTTTAAGGGTCTTGAACAGTCAAAATCATGTTTTTCACCAACATCGGAGAAGACGTGTTGCTGAGGAGCATGGTTTGTATAGCTTTATAAAGCTACTCTACTCATGCCAAAATCTGATTGTAGGGTGTCCTAAAATATAATTAAAAGTTTACCCTATTCATATATGGCGAAGATACTTACAGTACCAGTCAAACGTTTGGACACACCTACTCATTCAAGGGTTTTTCTTTATTTTTACTATTTTCTACATTGTAGAATAATAGTGAAGTCATCGAAACTATGAAATAACATTCCTCATGAAGCTGGTTGAGAGAATGCTAAGAGTGTGCAAAGCTGTCATCAAGACAAAGGGTGGCTATTTTGAAGAATCAAAAATATAAAATATATTGTGTTTAACACTTTTTTGGTTACTCCATGATTCCATATGTGTTATTTCATAGTTTTGGTGTCTTTACTATTATTCTAGAGATAGAAGAAACGCACACTTATTTAGATGAGGTACTGGCTAGCGGAATATAACGCTTGAAAAATTAAAGGAGAGCCGCACACTCTAGGGGCTCAGACGCAATAATTTAACACACACAGGTGTCTGTAATCAGAGGCTGGGTGTGGCCTAATATCATTGGTTAATTGTCAGATATAAAAAAAAACATACCAAAAACATGAAAGGATAGCATATGATCATAGACACAATTTGGCTACATAGGCCTACAAACATTTACAATAGCAAAATCACAATAATCACAAGAAGAGCTTCAGATCAAAGTCTACATTAAGACTGAAGGGAGCAAGGGTCTTTAAATTAAAGATCCAGGCAGCCTCTCGTATTAACAATAAAATGTCGAGGTCATCACCTCACCCAGGGTGGGTGACATGTTCGATGTCGATATAACGTAGGGACGAAATCGAGTGGTTTGCTTCCAAAAATTGAGCCGCAACTATCAAGTTTTTGCACCTAATTATGCTACGACACACTGAGATTCGTACTTTTAATTTGAGCATTGTTTTACCCACATAATTTTTTACAAGTTATAAGATAAGTGACTGTCTTAGTGGAGCACATGATAACACCTTTGATTGGGATCTGTTTCCCTGTTAGGGTTGTTTGAAGGATCTACATTTATAAGTGCCATTGCATTGAGCACAGCAATTACATTTGTAGTTTCCATCCAATAGGGGTGCAAACAGACGTTGTGCAGGGATATCTTGGGATGGTAAATCAGAGTTTACCAATTGATCTCTGAGATTTCTGCCCCGTGAGAATACGACCAAGGGAGGGTCTGAAAACACGTTACCGAGGATCTTAGAATGTGCCAATGTTTGTGAACTGATTCCCTTAATTTGTTCAGAGCACTTTGAATAGCGGGCAGTTCGAACACAATAAATGCTATTTTTGCAAGACTGTCCTTGAAAAAGATCATGTCTCGGTTTGTTTTAAATTTCCTCAATGGAAATATTAATCTGACCATTTTTGTAACCCCTCTTCTTGAATTGTCTTTGTCTCAGCCATATTTCTGTTGAAATCTGATTTGACGTGTTGCCACCACCTACTGTACGGGGTATTGAAATAAAACAATTATTCCTTTGTGGGATGTGGGAGGTGGGAACCAAGATAATACAAAAAGGTAAAATAAATCAAACAACCTGGTGGCCTACCGCCTGTGTTCAGAGCAGCTGTCCTCGCAGGATCACTATGACTGTGGTACAATGTGCACCGTCAAATTTACATTTACATTTAAATCAGTCCTGACTGCCGCAGTTAACTTAAAACTGACATACCCTGATAAGAACGAGTGTTCTGCTGCTCAGAGCTCTGATGGACGTCAAAATGGCCAAGTTTCTGGCCCAGGATGTGCCTCACTTTCAAGTAATGTTGCTTATGTTTCAGCATTCTTCAGCTTTGTCACAGTTTTTGATTTGGTATATCTTATTAGGCAGTTGTTTTACATGATTTCTCTAATCTAGGTAACCAAGGTTGTCATTGTCACACAGCAAATTCTCCAGTGTTAAATCAACACTGAGTGTGTTAAATCAACACTGAGTGAGTTACATTTAACACTGTTCTATTCAGGTCCATAATCTTCTGTCTTAAATTAAAACGTTGCGTAGTGTAAAGCCATATTTTAATATTTCCCAGGGTGCTTTGCCTTTCGAGTGAAATGTAGAGTTACCACCAAGGACTATTTGTTAGTGACAGAGACGTGGTTGTTGCATTTATTCATGTTCAGTCCTGTGACCTTCACCAAGTGAAATCCTATGCAAATATGTTATCATTCAAATGTAATTATTTACAACAATACAATACATATTTCATAAGGCCACATCAGGCCTCAAAGTCACATTATGTTGTCTTGTTAAGAGTTTTTAAAATTCTTATTCGAATCCAGACAAAATTCACCAGCAACCTGCATTTTGAATGACTGCTTAGGTTGGGAAAATTAGCACCTAAAACTACCCAAAGAATCTAAACTGGAACAACCATTTCAGTAACGGGTGCAATAAATCCAAGTAACAGATTGGATTAGTTTTTTAAAAGTATGTTATATTTGTATGTATGTTTACATTTGAGTAGCATAAGATTAATTAATCAATCAATCAACGTACATGCAAAAATATACTAGATATTGAAACAAACAATTCTAAAAATCAACCTGCAATAGAGCATCCTGGGAAATATGATAATGATGGGCGTGGCTTTGGTTCAAATCTGGGTATTAATACCAACACTGGGGTTCATTTACACCAATGAGTATTAATGTAAAACCTGGAGTTCATTTAACTCCTGAATCAACACCAGAAATGTACAAAAATATCAACACTAAGTAATATCGGCTTCTTTACTGTGCACTACTGTTCATCATTATAAACATTTTATGCTTCTCCACAGAAGCGCATTCTGTCAAAGCTTTCGTAGCTTTTCACCTGCTTTTGTGCTCATGCACATTTGAACTTGTCTGTCCTATGTCTCACACTTTCACAGATGACTGTATGCTGGCATTGTATCCAAGTTGAGACAATCTTGACTGGCTGCTTCACCACTTGGTATGGCAAATTCACCGCCCTCGACCGCAAAGTGCTACAGACTGTGGTGCGAACAGCCCAGTACATCACGGAGGCCGAGCTCCCTGCCATCTAGGACCTTTACATCAGGAAGTGTCAGAAATAGGTCAGTAAAATTGCCAAAGTCTCCAGCCACCCAAGCCATAGACTGTTCACTCTGCTACCGTCCAGCAAACGGACCAAAAAGCTCTGAGACAGCTTTTTACCACATTTAACATTTACATTTAAGTCATTTAGCAGACGCTCTTATCCAGAGCGACTTACAAATTGGTGAATTCACCTTCTGACATCCAGTGGAACAGCCACTTTACAATAGTGCATCTAAATCATTTAAGGGGGGGGGGTGAGAAGGATTACTTTATCCTATCCTAGGTATTCCTTGAAGAGGTGGGGTTTCAGGTGTCTCCGGAAGGTGGTGATTGACTCCGCTGTCCTGGCGTCGTGAGGGAGTTTGTTCCACCATTGGGGGGCCAGAGCAGCGAACAGTTTTGACTGGGCTGAGCGGGAACTGTACTTCCTCAGTGGTAGGGAGGCGAGCAGGCCAGAGGTGGAAGAACGCAGTGCCCTTGTTTGGGTGTAGGGCCTGATCAGAGCCTGGAGGTACTGGGGTGCCGTTCCCCTCACAGCTCCGTAGGCAAGCACCATGGTCTTGTAGCGGATGCGAGCTTCAACTGGAAGCCAGTGGAGAGAGCGGAGGAGCGGGGTGACGTGAGAGAACTTGGGAAGGTTGAACACCAGACGGGCTGCGGCGTTCTGGATGAGTTGTAGGGGTTTAATGGCACAGGCAGGGAGCCCAGCCAACAGCGAGTTGCAGTAATCCAGACGGGAGATGACAAGTGCCTGGATTAGGACCTGTGCCGCTTCCTGTGTGAGGCAGGGTCGTACTCTGCGGATGTTGTGTGGTACAATACCACCAAGCCATAAGACTGCCAAATAGTTAATTCAATGGTTACCCGGACTATCTGCATTGACCCTATCTTGCACTGACTCTATGTACACTCACAACAATATACACTCAGTGGTCAGTTTATTAGGTACCGGGTACGACCCCACTTTGCCTCCAGCACAGCCTGAGTACTTTGGGGGCATGGAAACGTTGCTCAATTGGTATCACGGGACCCGACGTGTGCCAGGAAAACATTCCTCACACCGTTACACCACCGCCACCAGCCTGTATCGTTGACACCTGGCAGTAGGGGTCCATTGGCTCATGCTGCTTACATCAAATCCTGTCTGTGTCATGCCATCAGCATGACGCAACAGCAACCATGATTCATCGGACCAGGCAATGTTTTTCCACTCCTCAATTGTCCAGTGTTGGTGATTTGCGTGCCCACTGGAGCTGCTTTTTCTTGTTTTTAGCTGAGAGGGAAACCCGGGATGGTCGTCTGCTGCAATAGCCCATCTGTAACAAGGATCGACGAGTTGTGCGTTCCGAGATGCCGTTCTTCACAGCACTGTTGTACTGCGCCGTTATTGGTCTGCTTATGGCCCGGCTGTTCGCTTGCACGCACGATTCTTGCCATTCTCCTTATACCTCTCTCATCAACGAACTGATTTCACCCACAGGACTGCCGCTGACTGGATGTTTTTTGTTTGTCGCACTATTCTCTGTGAACCTTAGACACTGTCATGCTTGAAAAGCCCAGAAGGGGGGCTGTTTCTGAGATACTAGATCCGGCGTACCAAGCACCGCCGATCATATCATGCTCAAAGCCGCTTAGGTCACTCGTTTGGACAATTCTAATGTCCAATCAAACAGTAACTGAATGCCTGCTCTATATAGCAAGCCACGGCCACGTGACTCACTGTCTGTAGTAGCGATCCATTTTCATGAATGGAGCGATCATCATTCATCATGTAGGCAAATACTAGACCTATATACAGTGCCTTGCGAAAGTATTCGGCCCCCTTGAACTTTGCGACCTTTTGCCACATTTCAGGCTTCAAACATAAAGATATAAAACTGTATTTTTTTGTGAAGAATCAACAACAAGTGGGACACAATCATGAAGTGGAATGACATTTATTGGATATTTCAAACGTTTTTAACAAATCAAAAACTGAAAAATTGGGCGTGCAAAATTATTCAGCCCCTTTACTTTCAGTGCAGCAAACTCTCTCCAGAAGTTCAGTGAGGAGCTCTGAATGATCCAATGTTGACCTAAATGACTAATGATGATAAATACAATCCACCTGTGTGTAATCAAGTCTCCGTATAAATGCACCTGCACTGTGATAGTCTCAGAGGTCCGTTAAAAGCGCAGAGAGCATCATGAAGAACAAGGAACACACCAGGCAGGTCCGAGATAGCTTTCCACCGGACAAGGGGGCCGAATACTTTCGCAAGGCACTGTATACAGTGCTTTCAGAACGTATTCATACTTCTTGACTTAATTCACATTTTGCTGTGTTACAGCCTGAATTCAAAATTGATTAATTATATGTTTCTTCTCACACATCTACACACAATACCTCGAAGACAAAGTGAAAACATGTTTTTAGAAATGTCTTTACAATTATTGGAAGTGTAATACAAAAATATCTAATTTAAATAATGATTCACACCCTGAGTCAACACTTTGTAGAAGCACCTTTGCCAACGATTACAGCTGTGAGTCTCTGGGTAAGTCTACGGGTAAAGTGCAACATTTGCCCATTATTCTTTTAAAAATTCTTCAAGCTCTGTCAAATTGGTTGTTAGTCATTTCTAGACAACCATTTTCAGGTCTTGCAATAGTTTAAGTAGATTTAAGTCCAAACTAACTCGGCCACTCAGGAACATTCACTGTCTTCTTAGTAGCAACTCCAATATAGATTTGGCCTTGTGTTTTGGGTTATTGTACCACTGAAAGGTTAATTAATCTCCCAGTGTCCGGTGGAAAGCAGACTGGACCAGGTTTTCCCTCTAGGATTTTTCCTGTATTTAGCTCCATTCCATTTATTTTTTTATCCTGAAAAACTCCCCAGACAAGCATACCCATAACATGATGCAGCCACCATTATGCTTGAAAATATGGAGAGTGGTACTCAGTAATGTGATGTATTGGATTTGCCCCAAACATATCACTTTGTATTCAGGACAAAAACATAATCGCTTTGACACATATTTTGCAGTATCCAATTTGTAAGTCGCTCTGGATAAGAGCGTCTGCTAAATGACTTAAATGTAATGTAAATGTAATTACTTTAGTGCCTTGTTGCAAACTGGGTGCATGCTTTTGAATATTTCTATTCTGTACAGGCTACTTTTTTTCACTCTGTCAATTAGGTTAGTATTGTGGAGTAACTACAATGTTGTGGAGCCATCCTCATTTTTCTCCCATCACAGCCATTAAACTATAACTTTTTTTAAATCAACATTGGCCTCATGGTGAAATCCGTAAGGGATTTCCTTCCTCTCCGGTAACTGAGTTAGGAAGGACGCTTGTATCTTTGTAGTGACTGGGTGTATTGATACACCATCTAATGTGTAATTAATAACGTCACCATGCTCAAAGGGATATTCAATGTCTGCTTATTTTTTTTACCCGCCTACCGGTAGATGCCCTTGTTTGCAAGGCATTGGAAAACCACCCTGGTCTTTGTGGTTGAATCGGTGTTTGAAATTGACTACTCGACTGAGGGACCTTACAGATAAGTGTGTGGGGTAGAGATGAGGTAGTCATTAAAAAATCATGTTAAACACTTATTGCATACAGAGTGAGTCCATGCAACTTTTAACTTGTTCAGCAAATCTTTACTGCTTGCCATTAATAAAGGGGTTGAAAACTTAAGAGACTCAAGACATTTCAGCTTTTCATTTTGAATTAATTTGTAAAAAATGTCAAACATCATTTCAATGACATTATGGGGTAGTGTGTTTAGTGACAAAAATCTCAATTTAATCAATTTTAAATTCATTCTGTAACACAGCAAAATGTGGAAAAAGTAAAGGGGCGTGAATACTTTCTGAAGGCACTGTAATCATTACATGACTTTAAAGGATAGGTCATTTGATGCAAACATACAGTAAGTAGGTTATAACTTTTCCATTGTATAAATTACATTATCACAATTGCTTAATTGCTCTACCAGTCTGTACAACAAAGGGAATTAGCCAGAACCAAGCATGACAGACAATGTTGATTTGCAGGTGGAATGATGCCCAAATGAGCTTGCAAGATTAAAGTGGGACGCAAGGTCCGATTGGCACTGCATTGTCCAATGAGGTTGTGGGGTGAAGCCATGCATGTGCACAGCTCATGAACACTACAGAGTTTTTAAAATTCTCTTTATGCATGCTACAGAGGCTAGAGAACAAGCTCTACTTTCAGAACTACTGGCTAAAAAGTATCGGAAAAGTACTGAGGAATCTAAGAATTTTTCTACCTGACAGATTTAATCTGACTTTTTATTTATTGAAAGCATGAATGCAGAGGAGTGGCATTTATCAAAACTCAATTTATTGAAAGAATAAATAGTCAAAACAATATCATACATCTTTTTGGCTGACTATCTTACGGGACAGACATTTACATAACAGCTTTTGTCAGGAAATGCATGCATAAATATACTTGGTAAAGTATACTGTTGCACAGACATGATGGATTGGATCCTGCAGTGCGCATTGACATGTGCGTGATGAACATTGGATATAAATTACTTTTGTCATCTACAGCTGAGTGGTCATATGAACTCAACTCCTCCTGAGATCGGTCTTCCTGGCCTTGGCAACAGGAGTTAATCTAGTCTCAACTGTCTTCGTCATGTGACTGTAAGTAAACCGGCTTGGCCTGCTCCCTCATGCGTTGCTGTGCTTTCAACTTCCTGCCTTTCTGGGTTGCCAGTCCCATTATAGGCAGGTAGAGCTGCAATTAAAGAACCAAAATAAAACCATTACATTAGACAATAGTGAAATGACACAATAGTTCCTGAAAGAGAAACATTTGTTCTGGTTTAGATGTCTGTCACTTACAGGTCTTGGATAGGGATTCCTGTAATGAAGACCTGCAAATTAGAGTTGAGAAAAATGTCACATTCTCACACCTGATACATTGCTAAATGAAATCATTAAAAACGTCAAGCAGGCTGTCATTGACACTTACCAATTCCTATCCTTGCCTCACATTCGTCTATGCACTTCTTTATTGATGTATGATCTGTCAGCTAAAGGGGATACACAGAGCAGATAAAGAAGAATTTGAGCTACACCAGACAACCTTTAGGGCCATCTTTTAGGGATATGCATGAATAATAGAGAACTCGAACGGCCGTCAAATCTCGATCTTTAACCAAAGATCACATTTTTTTTCAAATACTGTCAAATTATTTGGTGGAATACCTGAACCGGCAAGTTACATTTTGTCTTGAAGACAAAGTGAATTTGCTTTGACTCTAGAGTTCAATTTGTACATGTGCATTTGCGGGGCAGAACAAAAAAGAAACCAAGCCAAGCATCACACCGTTCATCTCCCTAAATTCACTTTCTCCTCTGTGTCTCAATCACTCAATTGCGTTCTGACCGTTCCCTCCACACACACAAAAGGCTTATTTCTCTCACAAATTTGTTTACATCCCTGTTAATGAGCATTTCTCCTTTGCTAAGATAATCCATCCACGTGACAGTTGTGGCATAGAAAGAAGCTGATTAAAAGGCATGATCATTTCACAAGTGCACCTTGTGCTGGGGACAATAAAGGGCCACTAAAATGTGCAGTTTTGACACACAACACAATGCCACAGATGTCTCAAGTTTGTTTTGAGGGAGCATGCAATTGGCATGCTGACTGGAGGAATGTCCACCAGAGCTGTTGCCAGAGAATTTTATGTTAATTTCTCTACCATAAGCCAACTCTACAATGTCGTTTTAGAGAATTTGGTAGTACGTCCAACCGGCCTCACAACCGCAGACCACGTGTAACCACACCAGCCCAGGACCTCCACATCAGACTTCTTCACCTGTTGGATAGTCTGAGACTAGCAACCCGGACAGCTGATGAAACTGAGGAGTATTTCTGTCTGTAATAAAGCTCTTTTGTGGGGAAAAGTCATTCTGATTGGCTGGGCCTGGCTCCCCAGTGGGTGGGCCTATATCCTCCCAGACCCATGGTTGAGTCCCTGCAACTGCTGTGAAGTCCAGTTAAATTGACTGATTTCAAACATGAACTGTAACTCGTTGAAATTGTTGCATCGTTGAAATTGTTGCATTTATATTTTTGTTCAGTATACTTATTTTTTTCATCTGTAGCCCAATAAACTGCATGGTTCCCGAGTCATAGTGGGAGGGCCACACACCATATCATCACGTGACTCCAAGTCATATATCACTATTTGCGCATAATGGCTATCCACTTCCATTTCTTGCAAAACACATTTTACCAACGCAAAAAGATCCATTTCAAATGAACAAATAATCTGTCGGCATTTACAAAACTGTACCGTAACTTCCTGTTTCCATCACAGCGGTTGTGATTTTTTTTTATACGTATGACTTCACTCACATAAAAACTGTGGACGCACTGATCTACATATTTTTTGGTCTATAAACATGCAGGAACATTCTTAGGTATCTAAACCTATTGTCAACCTTTATTTAGGCATTTTAAAAACACTTCATTTCCCTATTACGACAATCCTCTAATCCAACTAACAACTGTCAATTTACAGATATGATTGGGGCTGGCCAGAAACACACCAGTAAATAGCTAAAGTTACACCGCAAGTCAGATGGCTTGTTGCCGAAAATGTAGCATGTTCATTGACTACAGCTCAGCGTTCAACACCATAGTGCCCACGAAGCTCATCACTAAGCTAATGACTCTGGGACTAAACACCTCCCTCTGCAACTGGATCCTGGACTTCCTGACGGACCACCCCAAGGTGGAAAGAGTAGGCAACAACACGTCACGCTTGCCACGCTGATCCTTAACACTGGGATCTCTCAGGGGTTTTTACTTAGTCCCCTCCTGTATTCCCTGTTCACCCACGACTGCGTGGCCAAACACGACTCCAACACCATCATTAAGTTTTCTGATGACACAACAGTGGTAGGCCTGATCACCGACAACGATGAGACATCCTATAAGGAGGAGGTCAGAGAACTGGCAGTGTGGTGCCAGGACAACAACCTCTGCCTCAATGTGAGCAAGACAAAGGAGCTGATCATGGACTCAAGGAAAAGGAGGGCTGAACAGGCCCCCATTAACATCGACAGTGCTGTAGTGGAGCGGGTCGAGAGTTTCAAGTTCCTTGGTGTCCACATCACCAACAAACTATCATGGTTCAAACATACCAAGACAGTTGTGAAGAGGGCACGACAAAACCTTTTCCCCCTTAGGAGTCTGAAAAGATTTGGCATGGGTCCCCAGATCCTCAAAAGGTTCTACAGCTGCACCATCGAAAGCATCCTGACCGGTGCATCACCGCCTGGTATGGCAATTGCTCGGCATCTGTAAGGCGCTACAGAGGGTAGTGCGAACGGCTCAGTACATCACTGGGGCCAAGCTTCCTGCCATCCAGGGCCTGTATAAAATAGGCAGGGACTTTGATCTCAGGCCCTTCTAATGAACAACATTTTTCCTTTATGAACAAGTCTTATATATTGATATATTCTTTCAACAGCTCATTAGCGTACACCTAATATGTTCCCCCTGTTTGATGATGCTCCTTAAACATTAAGGTTGAACCAAAAGATTACATGTAACAAATATGAAATTAAATAGAAAATTATGTGAAATTGAATGAAACAATGTATGTTGATGCAAATATGTTGTAAAATATTCCATTATGTTTCTATATGATAACAATAGCGTAGTAGATTTAATATGCCATATACTATTTTTTAACAGTTTCATTAATTAATTTGAATTAACTTAATCATTATGACACACTCCTCACTATTGTCATTGGTTGCACTAATTGCACTGTTTGTCTACATAACCTGGTTCAAGTATTCATGACATTACCCTGAGGAAGGCATAGTGATGCCGAAACAGTGGTAAATACCCAATAAATTGCTGGGAGTTTATACATGGAGTGTGCAACTTTATTTTCATAGTTTATGGTGTCAGAGGAAAACTCAAAGTTGTCAGAGACTCCAGTCACCCAAGTTATAGACTGTTTTCTCTGCTATCGCACGGCAAGCGGTACCGGAGCTCCAAGTCTAGAACCAAAAGGCTCCTCAACAGCTTCTACCCACAAGCCATAAGACTGCTGAACAATTAATAAAATCGCCACCGGACAATTTACATTGACACCCCCCCCATCCTTTTGTACATTGCTGCTACTCGCTGTTTATTATCTATGCATAGTCACTTCACCCCCACATACACGTACAAATTACCTCAACTAACCTGTACCCCCACACACTGACTCAGTACCGATGCCCCTGTATATAGTCTCGTTATTGTTACTTTTTATTTTAGTCTAATTGGTAAATAAACTAAACATCCCTTTTTCAGGACCCTGTCTTTCAAAGAATTTGTAAATATCCAAATAACTTCAGATCTTCATTGGAAGGAGTATAAACACTGTTTCACATGCTTGTTCAATGAACCATAAACAATTAATGAACATGCACCTGTGGAACGGTCGTTAAGACATTAACAGCTTACAGACGGGCAATTAAGGTCACAGTTATGAAAACTTAGGACACTAGAGGCCTTTCTACTGACTCTAAAAAACACCAAATGAAAGATGCCCAGGGTCCCTGCTCATCTGCGTGAGCGTGCCTTAGGCATGCTGCAAAGAGGCATGAGTGCTGCAGATGTGGCCAGGGCAATAAGTTGCAATGTCCGTACTGTGAGACAACTAAGACAGCGCTACAGGGAGATAGGACAGACAGCTAATCATCCTCGCAGTGGCATACCGAGTGTAACACCACCTGCATAGGGTCGGTACATCCGAACATCACACCTGCAGGACACGTTCAGGATGGCAGCAATAACTGGCCGAGTTATACCAGGAACGCACAATCCCTCCATCAGTGCTCAGACTGTCCGCAATAGGCTGAGAGAGGCTGAACTGAGGGCTTGTAGGCCTGTTGGCAGGTCCTCACCAGACATCACAGGCAACAACGTCGCCCTTGGGCACAAACCCACCGTCGTTGCACCAGAAAGGACTGGCAAAAAGTGCTCTTCTCTGACGAGTCGCAGTTTTGTCTCACTAGGGGTGATGGTCTGATTTGCGTTTATCGTCAAAGGAATGAGCATTACACCGAGGCCTGTACTCTGGAGCGGGATCGATTTGGAGGTGGAGGGTCCGTCATGGTCTGGGGCGGTGTGTCACAGCATCATTGGAATGAGCTTGTTGTCATTTCAAGCAATCTCAACAGGGAAGACATCCTCCTCCCTCATGTGGCACCCTTCCTGCAGGCTCATCCTGACATGACCCTCCAGTATGACAATGCCACCAGCCATACTGCGCGTTCTGTGCGTGATTTCCTGCAAGACAGGAATGTCAGTGTTCTGCCATGACCAGCAAAGAGCCCGGATCTCAATCCCATTGAGCATGCCTGGGACCTGTTGGATCAGAGGGCTAAGGCCATTGGCCCCAGAAATGTCCGGGAACTTGCAGGTGCCTTGGTGGAAGAGTGGGGTAACATCACACAGCAAGAACGGGCAAATCTGGTGCAGTCCATGAGGAGGAGATGCACTGCAGTACTTAATGCAGCTGGGGCCACACCAGATATTGACTTTGTTCAGGGACACATTACTCAATTTCTGTTAGTCACATGTCTGTGGAACTTGTTCAGTTTATGTCTCAGTTGTTTAATCTTGTTATGTTCATACAAATATTTACACATGTTAACTTTGCTGAAAATAAACGCAATTAAAAGTGAGAGGACATTTATGAGATTATTTTCATAAATCTTCTTGAAATACATTGTTGGTTAAAGGCTTTTAAGTAAGCATTTCACACTAAAGTCTACACATGTGACAAATAAAGTTTTGTCAATTATGTCTGAGTGTTGGGAGTGTGCCCCTGGCTATCCATGAATTTAAAAAACAAGAAAATTGTGCTGTCTGGTTTGCTTAATATAAGGAATTTTAAATTATTTATACTTTTACTTTTGATACTTATGTTTTAGCAATTACATTTACTTTTGATACTCAAGTACATTTAAAAAAAATACTTTTAGACTTTTACTGAAGTAGTATTTTAATGGGTGACTTTCACTTTTACTTGAGTCATTTTCTATAAAAGTATCATTACTTTTTCTCAAGTATGACAATTGGGTACTTTTTCCACCACTGCAAGTCATATTTATCTGCTTAGCTAGCTAGCTTGCTTAATGCATGCATGTCCGGACACGTCGACACAAGACTTATTGTTAGTGAATTAACTAAACTAATATTTGCAACAGGAGTTTGATTTTGGTCACTGTCTCAATTAATCCATTTCTCAACAGTGCACCTTTCTGTTGGAGAATGAGCAAGCTTACTACTACTGCTGATTTTCCCAGCTAGACATTCCTCAGCATTGTGCAGTGCTGCTATGCCAGAGGTGGCTGGCATAGCAGCAGTTTTGCTATGTAAAGGGACTATTGGCATTGCCGATAGAAGGGGATGGACTAGAAAAGGCCTATATCGGCCTGATATATGGTCTTGGACAATTATTGGTGGTTCTCCAAAAATGCTTTTTCCATTCCGAGTACTTGAAAAAATATATATGTGAACAGTCAAATAATTTCAAATGCCCATCCCTACTATCTGTACCTGTTGGTTCTGTCTGAAGAGGGTCTGGGCCTCCTGGACAATGTACCGTCTCTCACTCTCAGTCTCTTGTGGGAGTGTGGACTGCCAGCCCCGGGCAATCCGAAATACCCTCATATACAGTGACAGGACCTGATTGCGTGTGGCAGACATCATTTGGTCTAAAAACAATACAAAGCAGGGAATATAAAGAATATATGCAGGGAGTCAGACTGGGAGCCTGTTTGAAATGATATAACCACTGATCAAACATCATTGGATAGGTGAAAACACATATACATATATATGGATGTGAGTTAACTGCTTTGAATTATTACTGAAACACAAGTAGGTTTACTGCTGGAAAGTCTGGGAAAATAATACATGTTCTCGCATGTTTAAATAAACCACTAGGTGGTAATATAACATCAGAAATGTTTTATTTTCATTGTAGCATGGACTAGAATCACTAGATAGCTATCAGCTTAGTAGAGTCCTTCACATACAGCCCATCCCTGGTGACATTGATCGTATGTACACTAGAATTCAATGAACTGATTTTCAGAAAAAAAGTGTATAAGTATATTTAATTTTGATTAGCTCACTGGGGTCTGCATCACGCTGATGAACATGGGCTAACGTGAGCAAGCAGGGTGACTTTTTTTATGGGAGAATGTGCTGCTCGGATTTCCTTAACCATAATAAGGATGAAGAAAAACTATTTTATCTCATAAATCTAATCGTGCTAATGGAAAAATGTCATTCATAAATTCACTAATTAAAAAACACTTCCGTGTTTTATATAAGGAATTCGAGGAGTACATTTGAGCAGACTATTGAACATTCTTCTAAGAAAGCTGTTAAAACAATCAATGTGTGTTTATTTTAAGGTTTTTGTATAATATGTCATTTGTTATACCTCCTAGCATATGTTATCATTATCTATTTGTATACTTCTTGTATGTATACTGGTTTTTCTACATTAAAAAAATAATAAAAAAAGAGCTAGCAGAGTGACAAGCCAATACACCTGGCTAATGATGACATGTTTATCTTTAATGTAATTGGAACATATAGGACAGGAATATCTAACGGTGTATGTCAACATTACAATAACATGAATTCCTAATGTTGATTTGCAGAATAGTCGTATTATGAATTACTTGACCTACCTGCTGTGCGCTTTTTAGTCAACATGTCGCATAGAGATGACGATTACACTGACGTAATTTGATTAACGTGTTCGCAGCAATCAGTGTGTTGCAAAGATGCTCCGAAACCATTTAAATTTTAATTTAACCTTTATTTACAATGACGGCCAATCCGAACGACGCT
This sequence comes from Oncorhynchus masou masou, assembly GCF_036934945.1. NCBI lineage: Eukaryota > Metazoa > Chordata > Actinopteri > Salmoniformes > Salmonidae > Oncorhynchus > Oncorhynchus masou. The sequence continues at coordinate 43,496,142 of NC_088242.1, forward strand.
GGGCCAATTGTGTGCCGCCCTATGGGACTCCCAATCACGGCCGGTTATGATACAGCCTAGAATCGAACCAGGGTCTGTAGTGACGCCTATATCACAAACATGTAGTGGCTGAGACCGCTGCTCAAAAGTCCAAATGTAATTCGCTTTTCAAAGCCCTGCAAATTCAAACCAAAAGAGGAAGATTTCACCTAATATTATATCATGTTGATTCCTGTTCGTTTGAATTTTTGCCAGCCACTTCAATGTTTAACTAAATCGAAACAGGGAGCCCATCCTTATCCATGTAGATCAGTGGTTATCATAGCTTTCGAGACGTCTCGCTGGTGGGGTGCTCTGCGGGGAGGAAGTGATGCAGGGCATATTCCCTTAATGTCCACATAAGGGCGAGACACAAAGAAACTGTAAGCCTTTCGTACTGGTTCATCTGAGTTGTTTGATTTAGCAGTCAATTTAAAGTAGAAGTCAGTCGTTTAGGGCGGTTGTTTGCAAACCAGGTGCGTTCTTATCAGGCGAAAGTCAACTGAAACGCTCGGTTTTGTTTATGATGCTGACTCGCTAACGTCAGCTGGCTAGCTTTTTAGCTACGTGGGGATGTTTGTTTGTGTCGTGTCCTAAGATAGCAAGCTAACGTTTTGTTTTATTAGCTAATGTTATTGGAGTGATGTACGCGATTTTCTAGATAATCATTTATTTTTAAAAGGTTCGTTTGTTGTTCACTATCTAAACAAGTGTATAGCTTTGGCATGCTAGCTAGATAACGTTATCTGTAAAGTTAGCGCTCGAGCTACATGATGACGTGCTAGTTAGACAGCCACTAGCTAGGGTATGATGATGGCGAAGTATAGCAAGCCAAGGGAATTTAGCTACTGAAGTTGTTAGACAGTCATGTTGATTAGGTCAGCATGTTGTTAGTTGGTCAAACTAAAAGACGCAACTTGCCAACGCCGCGTTCAGATGAGTTAACGTTAGCTAGACTAGCTAGTTTAGATTATTTCTGGCAGTGTTATTTTGATAAATGGGTTGCTAACTAAATAGTTACGTAGATAGCTATGTTAACTAGATATTCCCCTCAGTATAGAAATGGTAGATGTGTTCCTATTCAGCTAGCTAAAACAATAATCTCCATTTGCCATAATAGAATGGGGTGAACATAATTGAAAGCACTGCAAGCTTTTACCTGTACGTGTCCACGAGGAACTAGATCGGAGGTTCCATTCCTCATGAATAGTTTCAATAGCTAAATGTGATCAGGGGCGGTTCTCTTGTAGTGTTCATCATCTAATCATGAGTATTGCTAGGTGGCTTATGAATCTTGAGACAGCTGGAAGCTATCATGAATTTCTCATGAGTCACAGAATATTTCAAATGTATATAATTAAAAGCTCTCACAAAGGAGAAGGCTTAGGCATATTTGTTGCTATAGTTTGCTGTGGGAATACCCTGCTACGTAGTAACTGACTGCTTTCTCGATCTCAAATTACAAATTCACAGCAAGTAAACAAACTGAATCTACATGTGGGAGAACAACACCCCTGTATGACATTATGCTTATGGTGACAAGATGGTGCGTGTCATTCAGCATTGCGGTCACTACAATGGAGCAGAAAAAGATGACACCTTCATCTAGAGTGGTCAATGCATTCTGAGGAAGTGTCTGTAAGTATTTATCAGCACCAACCCTTTTTTTGCTCTATCTCTGAACTACTCTGGAAGGGTATTGTGTAGGCTAGTAGTATGTATGAGCCAGACCACTTCTTATTGTTTTATCTTGTGGTTTCTATGGTTAAAAACATTTTGTTAAGTATTTTAGTCTGTGTTTCTATGATAACCCTTGCTGTATAAGGCTCCTCTCTATAAGTGTTTCGTACTTATACAGCCCTCCAGTTTGATTTGGGCCCCCCTCCTCTCCATGGCCCTCCACCCTTCTTCATTGGTGGTGATGTAGCCTACTGTATGATCTTCATATGTTTTTCTAACTATCATTTAGTGGTCGTTTTGTCTAGTAATTATCACCTCAGTGTTGTGGCTTTTGACCCGCAGCTTTGTTGATCCAGTGGTTCATTGCCACTGTTATTGTTGACTCTGTGTGACTGTGTTGGACTCCTCCTCTGTCTCAGGGCCCAAAGGCATGTTGAGACGTCTCACCAGGCCAGAGCAGAGGCGTCTAGGTGGGGCAGGCAGGGCCTGAAGGAGGGGAGGACAGACCGTGAGAACCAAAGCGAGCGACATGGGCCAGTGTGTCACCAAGTGTAAGAACCCATCGTCCTCGCTCGGGAGCAAGAGTGGCGACAAGGAGCCTGGGTCCAAGTCCCACCACAAGAAATGCGGGGGCACGGGAGGCAGTGGGGGAGGAGGTCACAAGGAGGAGCCCAGCTCCCTGAGCAGCAAGGCCTCCAGTGAGCTCATGTTCAATGGCACCAAGAATGCCTTGGAGGTTACCGTGGAGACCACAATGATCCCCACATCGGCCATGATGGGGGACCTGAGGAATGAGGAGCACTCGGTGGCAGATAAGGAGGGGCCGTCCTTGCTGCGCATCGAGGAGCTTTTCTGCTGCTACAAGGACCCGCAGGAGGAGTCTATCTTAGAGGAGGGCATGGAGAGGTTCTGCAACGACCTGTACGTGGATCCCGCCGAGTTCCGTGTGCTGGTCCTTGCTTGGAAGTTTCAGGCTGCCACCATGTGCAAGTTTACAAGGTGAGAGATGGGTTGTGAATGGGAAGGGGTAGGCATAAGACAAAGAAAACGCTACATCAATGTGTTGTTGCTGATATTCAGAGAATATCTTCTGAGAAGATTCTTCGAGTCAAGTATTGGTCCAAAAGAGACCATATTAGCTCATAATGTCTGATGCTAAACTCTGATCAAATTCAAAAATGTCTATGGCTCCCATGCATTGTCTGTTTTAGGCTAGTTTCCTGTTACTGTGCAGTGTTTCAATTAACATTGTTCTGGCTGGCCACCCCAATCCCCCCACACACTCGTTTCAGCAGCTCTGTAGCTTACACTTTATAGTTGACAGGTAGGAGGCACAAATAGAATCCGTCTCTGGCTCTGACACTGCACTCTGTAATAAGTGGCTGAGATGAGTATGGAGTGGACAGTGTGTCTTTCTCATGGTCTATTCCTCAGATGATTTTGTCTCATCAATTGTCATGTAATGATGTACCTAGTCTGAAAATTGGACCTATTATGATCATTTTACATAAAACAAAATGTTCCCATCTGAGCTACCTAAACTTTAAAGGTTTTACTGTTGCTTTGCTGTTCAGACCAGGTCTGATTTAATGTCTGCAGTATAAAATGGGGTGGGGAAAAAAGGCATATCAGAGGACATATCTGGCCAGGGTGTCATGTGCTGAAGCGACAGAAGCACAATATGGCAGGATGACAGGATGTGGTCAAGTTTATCTCAGGGGCATCTTGCCCTTTCTCTCCCTGTGCTGTAAAGTGTCTGGGCCTGCTACACGTTATCATACTGACAAAGAGTTGAGAGACCAAGACGGCACAGTTATTTCCTTGCTTACTTTACCTGACTTGTTTATGTTGAGGCCTTGGTGATGTTTTATCAGTTTGATGGTAAGAGTTTCTCAACTGAGCTTATTGGCTTGAAATTGCCCCAGGTTGTCACATACAGGTTTTTCTCCATAAGGCTTATTTAAGGCTTATTGCCTGGTTCAAAGGTTGACATTATGTTGCAGCAAGGTTAAAGTTTTGTGTTTTTATATTAGTTTTATTTCTATTAAATTTAGTTTGTTAGTTTTCAGACCTGATTTGCTAGTTTTATTTCGCAAAAATATTTATATTTAGTTGCAGTTATAGTTTTAGTGTTGGACAGAAATCATGTGTGGAGGCTCGGAACCGTTTGTCAGAGTTGTTTGTTATTGTGTTTTTTGGATGTTACCACATAGTACCATGGCTTCATGGAACTCCATTCCACATCAGGTAACTGATGCAGGCAGTAGGAAATTAGGATAAATGGATAAAAATACTCCTTATAGAACAGCGAGGACTGTGAAGAGACCGACACACACGCATACACCTGATAAGACACACACTCTACACACACGTACACATGGATTTTGTATTCTAGATATTTGGTAGTAGGGTAGTGGCCTGAGGGTATATAACTGCCTTTATGTTGCTAGACCCCAGGAAAGGCAGCAGCTAATTGGGATCCTTAATAAATACAAATACCACAGAGAAGGCAGTAATATTAAAGGTGATCGGTCAGGTTATAGGTTAGGTTGAAATTATAAAGTAAATCTCAATGTGACTTGGATTCAAAAGGAATAGCGCCAAGACTGGTGCAAAAAATATGGTGGAAGCAAACTCTCCCCATGCTTACACCAATCCAATGCTTTTTAACTTTGGTAGTACATGTAAGAAGAATCAAGTTAGCTACTTAGGCATTTTTTCCCACCCTGTTAGCAAGTGATAGTGACGCACTAAGTAGACCTATTTGAAACAACACCATCTTCTGGCAGCATTTACCAGCCAGATTCTGTAGCTTGAATCTCTTGAAAACCCTGTTAGATTTTTTTGCCAAGTTTACAATAAAACTGAACAATTCATGATGATTTTATTTAGTTTAAGTCAAATATAGTTTCAGTGTTGTTAATTATTTTATTTAAGTTGTCTAAATAGTTTTTTTCATTATTAATTACATTTTTTATAATAACCTTGTGTTGTGGTCTATAATGCAGCCCTGTTTTTCTCCACCTGTCTATAGGAAGGAGTTTGTAGACGGATGCAGGGCGATCAAGGCAGACAGTCTCGAGGGCATCTGCTCCCGGTTCCCCTTCATGCTGCTGGAGGCGCAGGGCGATGAGAACTTCAAGGAGCTGTACCGCTTCACCTTCCAGTTCGGTCTGGACGCTGATGAAGGCCAGCGCTCGCTGCAGCGTGACATCGCCATTGCGCTGTGGCGCTTGGTCTTCACGCAGGACACGCCAGCCATCCTCGAGCACTGGCTGGACTTCCTGGGCGAGAACCCGTCAGGTGTGCGGGGCATCTCGCGGGACACCTGGAACATGTTCCTTAACTTCACGCAGGCCATCGGGCCGGACCTGAGCAACTACAGCGAGGATGAGGCCTGGCCAAGCCTCTTTGACACCTTTGTAGAGTGGGAGATGGAGCGCAGGAGAAAAGAAGAGCAGTTAAAGAGGGCAGAGGAGGAGGACAGGGGATGCACTGAGACTGATGAGAGCTCTCCCTCCAGCACAGACAGACTTGAAACAGAAGGCAGACGGGGCTCACAGACATGGGGGGGGCAATGACTACAGGACTATAGAATTCTGGGAAGGGAGGTTGGGGTGGGCGGAGTCTGACCTAAGTGAACTGTACATCTGTGAATCATTGGATGACAAATTGGTATTACTGTTATTCCTCTCTCCTTTTCTGTTGGGGTGGAAGCCCTGTTGGGGCATCCACCCTGCTTTATTTCTGGTTAATGAAAGGGCTCAAATAACTATTGTTTTAGCACTTCTATTTAAGTTATTTGTTTTATTTTTCTTTAATATGTGTTTTAGGTAATTTGGACTTGTGGTCCATTTGAATCTTTCCCCACCCTCCCTAAACTCACAAAACAAGCTCAGTATATAGGGTTGCTTTAAAAGCCAGGTCCAGAAAGCCATACCCCAAGTCTCATATTTTTACAGCTTACATTGACCTGGAAACACTGGTGATTTGACCCAAAGACGCAGGCCTATTAAATTATTGTATTACATTAAGGGAAATCTAGTTGTCTTCAAATAACACCTTATTACCAGAGCCTGAGCTTTACTTTTTGGGGTCAGTGAAATCAACTTGATTTTAAATAATGTTTTTATTTTGGGACAATATTTGAGTGTGGATGAATTGGGTTGCGTTTTGAAATGTGGACTATTTAAAGGGTTATTCTTGGCCTATCTATTGCCTGTAGTTGTGATGGCCAACCATGATTTGTTCAAAGATGTGGTCGTACTCAAGCGTGCGTAATGTCCTAAGACTGAGTAATGTCCTAAAGTAAACATTTATTTGACAGTGACAGTACTTTACTTCCTAGAATTTTTATTTTATTTATTATCTAAATTCAATTTTTTTTTTGTGCATTCGGAAAGTATTCAGACCCCATCACTTTTTCCACATTTTGTTACATTTTGCCTTATTCTAAAATGAATTAAGTTAATTTATTTCCTCATAATGACAAAGCGAAAAACGTTGTAGAAATTTTAGCAATTTGATTACAAATAAACAAATGCCTTATTTACGTAAGTATTCAGACCCTTTGCTCTGAGACTCGAAATTGAGCTCAGGTGCATCCTGTTCCATTGAACATCTTTGAGATGTTTTGACAACTTGATCGGAGTCCACCTGTGGTAAATTCAATTGCTTGGACATGATTTGGAAAGGCACACACCTGTCTATGTAACGTCCCACAGTTGACAGTGCATGTCAGAGCAAAAGCCAAACCATGAGGTCGAAGGAATTTTCCATAGAGCCCCGAGACAGGTTTGTGTCGAGATCTGTGTCACAGATCTGGGGAAGGGTACCAAAAAATGTATCCTGCATTGAAGGTCCCCAAAAACACAGTGGCCTCCATCATTCTTAAATGGAAGAAGTTTGGAACCACCAAGTCTCTTTCTACTGCTGGCCGCTCGGCCAAACTGAGCAATCGGGAAAAGGGCCTTGATCAGGGAAGTGACCAAGAAACCCGATGGTCAATCTGACAGAGCTCCAGAGTTCCTCTGTGGAGATGGTTGTCCTTCTGGAAGGTTCTTCCATCTCTGCAGCACTCCACCAATCAGGCCTTTATGGTAGAGTGGCCTGAGGGAAGCCACTCCTTGGTAAAAGGCACATGACAGCCCAGTTGCAGTTTGCCAAAAGGTACTTAAAGGACTCTGACCATGAGATACAAGATTCTCTGAATGCCAAGAGTCAGGTCTGGAGGAAACCTGGCACCATCCCTACGTTGAAACATGGTGGTGGCAGCATCACGCTGTGGCGATGTATTTCAACAGCAGGGACTGCCAGGTTAGGATCAAGGGAAACATGAACAGAGCAAAGTACAGAGGGATCCTTGATGGAAACCTGCTCCAGAGTGCTCGGAACCTCAGATTGGGTTGAAGGTTCACCTTCCAACAGGACAATGACCATAAGCACACAACTACGACAACGCAGGAGTTGTGCTGGGACAAGGCTCTGAATGTCCTTGATGATCCCAGCCAGAGCCTGGACTTGAATCCGATCGAACATCTCTGGAGAGACCTGAAAATAGCTGTGTGCGGCAACACACCCCATCCAACCTGACAGAGCATGAGAGGATCAGCAGTGAAGGTGCTCCAACAAAGTACAGAGTAAAGGGTCTGAATACTTATGTACATTTTATACTTAAGTTTTATTTTTATGAATTAGCAAACATTTTTGGTTTTGCCTTGTCATTTTGGGGTATTGTGTGTAGATTGGGGTGGGGTGGGGGGGGCAATTGAATTAAATTTAGAATAAGGCTGTAATGTAACAAAATGTGGAATAAGTTAAGATCTGAAAACTTTCTGAATGCACTGTACCAATAAGTCCTTTCAAATGTCAAGTTGATTTCTTCAAAAAAGATCCCACTCTTTTAAGCTCTCTTCTGCTCTTTGAGTGCTCTAGACTGCAACAGTGTCTTAGCTTATTCTAACTAACAACCAGGGCTTGGTTCCATGTTGGTCCCTAGCCCCAGTCCCTTTTAGTGTTCACAGATCCCAAATGACTGGACACATCTAAGCGATATGGTTTTGGCCTGTGGACTTATGACTATAGCTTTCGCATCTAGTTTTTTCAGATCTGTGAACACCCTAGGGTAGGTAGGTGTTATGGGTTGGCCCTGGTCTTGTGCAAACAGAAGGTGGCTGTACCTGGGCTACATTCAGGACTGGGGCGTTACACAAAGCTTTTGTCTTGTTTACCTTTCCAAATTCTCAACAATCTTATACCATTGGACAGCTAGCTATTCACTCTAGTTTTGTGAACATGTCAAGAATGTGTGTTGGCTGCTAGTGACCGTTGTGTTAAGTGCACAAAACACAATAGTCCTCTGAGTCGCCATGCTTGTAATGCTCTCATTCATTTATGTCTGCAGCACTCGGTTCTAATCCATTCACAACTGTTGAATGAACTTGGACATGGCCCAGGCCTTTTGGTGACAGTGGATCGTTAACCAGGTGTATTGGCTCATTGAGTGTCTGTAACCAGGTCAGGTGGTGCCCTTCTTGTGAGGTTTACATTTACAATGGTTTCATTTCAGATCCCTTTGCCCTTTTTATATAAAATGCAATGATTTATAATAAATAAAACAGTGTTCAACTTTTGACAGTCGTCCACAAAATGCATTTGGGGAGTTATGTTTTTGTGGTGTAATTTTCACGCTCTGATTCAGGGTTGCAGTACGGCTTTTGAGGACATTTGGACACAACTGGGCATCTAATCTAACAAACCTTCTGTTCTCTGTCCCAGGCTGCTCCCTGCCCTGGTTCTTACTTTTCAAGCTAAATATTAGCTGTTTAAATTAGAAATTTCATTTTATTGAGAAATGTATAAAAAAATGTAGCTCTGATATGGCCAGAAAATAATTTATTATAGTTAGCAAGGGTAGGCAAAGTATACTTCCCCGCTGTTGTATGCCAGGGCTGTTTAGACAGGCAGTGTACACAAAACATGGTGCTCTTCCTCATGGGTGTGTCCAACACAAAGGGGCTTTCGCTATTGGTGGATGTATCTCCTGGTAACTAGCATCAGCTATTACCAACACACAGGACACATGAGAATCAGACTTGATCTGGATATCGATAAACTGCGCTATAATACCCGTGAATAGAGATTATATGGATTGTGAGTGTTTAAACATAAAACGAAAATGTATCTTTCGTCTAAAAACAGCAAGTTAATGGAAAATGGTGAGAAGCCTAGCCATTCGTTAGTGTAGCTGGCTAGTTTAGCCACACAGCTACAGCGTCCAGTGGTTCTCGTGCAGCCAGCAATGTCAGTTAGCTAGCGCCGATTTGCTAGAAATCCAGCAGAATTAAAACTGAATAGCTATACTGATTCATTCACCGAGTGTGCTAACTTCAACGTCTTGAGTGCATTGTTGAAACTTAACTATGTGAAATGTAAAAGACTGATATTGTAACAATGACGGAAATGAGTTATTCGTTATGCGGGTAAAAGAGAATCCGGCTGCGGCAACGCTCACATCCAGCAGCGCCAACATCTGCAAGACGGACGGTCCTCATAAAAAAGTTTCTCGGTCCATTTCTATATTTCTTGCTTCAGAGCTGATTTCGAACATCATGGAATGACATCATCCTCTCATATGGAATTGGGGCTATGTGAAAAACAGTGTCTGAGATATACAATGGGTAAAGAGGTAAGCAAAATAATACTTTCTCATTCAAATAATTGGAGAACACTGAGTAGCTGAGGTCATGTGAATGGACGTCCACTACAAAAAGGGATGGCTTTGCGTCTCCCTGCCATGAAGCCTGATATATGTGCCCACTCCTCACGCTCAAGTGGAGGACGCTGTTGCATCTCTGCCATGGTGTTTTGTAAAGGAGGTGCACAATCCTGACAATTAAAAGGACCAATAAAACAATTTTAGTCTTGTAAATGTCTTGTCTGTGACTCTTATCCACCTAATTTAAAAAAAATGTATATAACCTTTTAACTAAGCAAGTCAGTTAAGAACAAATTCTTATTTACATTGACGGCCTGGCAAAAGGCATCCTGCAGGGACTGGGATTAAAAAATATATATAAATATTGGACAAAACACACAATGAAAAGTGAGACAACACTTCACAAAGAGAGACCTAAGACGACAACATAGCAAGGCAGCAACGCATGACAACACAACATGGTGCAAACATTATTGGGCACAGACAACAGCACAAAGGGCAAGAAGGTAGAGACAACAATACATCTCCTAAAGCAGCCACAACAGCCAGTAAGAGTGTCCATGATTGATTCTTTGAATGAAGAGATTGAGATAAAACTGTCCAGTTTGAGTGTTTGTTGCAGCTTGTTCCAGTCGCGAGCTGCAGCGAACTGAAGGACGAGAGACCCATGGATGTGTGTGCTTTGGGGACCTTTAACAGAATGTGACTGGCAGAACAGGTGTTGTATGTGGAGGATGAGGGCTGCAGTAGATATCTCAGATAGGGGAGAGTGAGGCCCAAGAGGGTTTTATAAATAAGCATTAACCAGTGGGTCTTGCAACCGGGAATATGGAGTTGACCAGTTTACAGAGGAGTATAGATTGCAGTGATGTGTCCTATAAGGAGCATTGGTGGCAAATCTATTGGCCGAATGGTAAAGAACATATAGCCGCTTGAGAGCACCATTACCTGCCGATCTATAAATTATGTCTCCGTAATCTAGCATGGGTAGGATGGTCATCTGAATCAGGGTTAGTTTGGCAGCTGGGGTGAAAAGAGGAGCGATTACGATAGAGGAAACCAAGTCTAGATTTAACTTTAGCTTGCAGCTTTGACATGTGCTGGGAGAAGGACAGTGTATCTGTAACCGATGTGAAATGGCTAGCTAGTTAGCGGTGGTGCGTGCTAATAGCGTTTCAATTGGTGATGCTCTGAGACCTTGAAATAGTTGTTTCCCTGGCGCAATGGGGAAACAACGTGGGTGTCAGTTGTTGTGTGCAGAAGGTCCCTGGTTCAAGCCCAGGTAGGGGTGAGGAGAGGGACAGAAGCTATACTGCCTTGACCCGGATCACTGGTTGCTGTGGAAAAGGAGGGTGAGTTTTTTTTGTTTTTTTTTCCTGGTTGAAATGTTATTGATTATTATGACTAAAAACAACACGAGGATTGATTATAAACATTGTTTGATATGTTTCTATGAACCTTACTGATACTTTTCAGATTTTTCATCTGTCTGTTGTGACTGCCTTTGAGCCTGTGGATTACTGAACAAAACGCGCAAACAAAACGGAGGTTTTTGGATTTAAAGAGGGACTTTATCGAACAAAACACATTTATTGAGTAAATGGGAGTCTTGTGAGTGCAACCATATGAAGATCATCAAAGGTAAGTGATTAATTTTATCGCTATTTCTGACTTGTGTAACTCCTCTACTTGGCTGGTTACGGTTTGTAATGATTTGTCTGCTGGGCGCTGTTCTCAGATAATCTCATGGTATGCTTTCGCCGTAAAGCATTTTTGAAATCTGACACCGTGGTTGGATTAACAAGAAGTTAATCTTTAAATCGATGTATAATACTTGTATGTTTTATGAATTTTTATAATGAGTATTTCTGTTTTTGAATTTGGCGCTCTGCAATTTCACTGGATGTTGGCCAGGTGGGGCGGTAGCGTCCCACACCCCCTAGAGAGGTTAACACAATCCGGGGAGGGGCCAGCTGAGTATAAGTCTGTATCATCTGCATATAAATGAATGAGAGAGCTTCCTACTGCCTGAGCTATGTTGTTGATGTAAATTGAGAAGAGCATGTGGCCTAAGATCGAGCCTTGGGGTACTCCCTTGGTGACAGGCAGTGGCTGAGACAGCAGATGTTCTGACTTTATACACTGCAGTCTTTGAGAGAGGTAGTCAGCAAACCATGCCAAAGACCCCTCAAAGACACCAGTTCTCCTTAGCCGACCCACAAGAATGGAATGGTCTTCCATATCAAAAGCTTTGGCCAAGTCAATAAAAATAGCAGCACAACATTGCTTAGAATCAAGAGCAATGGTGACATTGAGGACCTTTAAGGTTGCAGTGACACATCCATAACCTGAGCGGAAACCAGATTGCACACCAGAGCGAATACTATAGGCATCAAGAAAGCCAGTCAGTTGATTATTGACAAGTTATTCCAACACTTTTGATAAACAGAGCAAAATAGAAATAGGCCTGTAACAGTTAGGATCAGCTTTCCCTCTTTTAAATAAAGGATGAACCATGGCTGGCTTTTAAGCAGTGGGAACCTCCCCAGAAAGGAGAGACAGGTTAAAAAGGTCGGAGGTAGGCTTGGCGATGATAGGAGCAGCACCTTTAAAAAGGAAAGGGTCTAAACCATCTGACACAGATGGGTTTTTTGGGGTTCAAGTTTCAGGAGCTCCTTTCGCACCTCAGGCTCAGTGACTGCCCGCAGAGAGAAACTTTGTAGCAGGCAGGGGAAAAAGGGGATCTGGGATAGTCACATTAGAAGGGGTGGGAGATGAGGAAATGTTGGAGGCGTGGCTGAGTAAAATAGGAATCCTGACTTAATGAAGTGGTGATTAAAGAGCACAGCCATATGCTTCTTGTGGTTATTACTGACATCATCAACATTAACCTCTCTGCGCACGGAACCTGGTAGCGGGCTGAAATTCCACAACATACGGTGATCGCTACATAAATAGTCATATTAAACATTCATGAAAATACAAGTGTCTCACATGTATCGAAGCCTAGAATCTTGCTAATCCAACTGCGTTGTCAGATTTAAAAAAGGATTTACTGCGAAAGAATACGATGCAATTATCTGAGGATATAGCCCCATAAAAAACAACTATTTCAACCAGCACAGGCTATCAAAATCACAAAATGCATTAAAATAAATTGTTTACCTTTTGAAGATCTTCGTCTGTTTGCAATCCCAATGCTCGTTGTTACACAATGAATGATCTTTTGTTTGATAAAATCTGTTTTTTATAGCCAAACACAAAACATTTTGTGAACCGCTTGTGTCGTGAATTCCGTCTCATTCCATTTTCGACGACACATTCGAGGGTAAATACTCACACAAAACGTGACTTTTCCAGTCATGTTTGGTTTCATTGCAATCAACTGGTTTGTTTGTAACACAACCAAACCTGATGGGTCATTTCGCGGGACGTATTGACTGAAATAAACCAATTTGAAGACAACAAGTAATGACATCACTGTGCACCAATGCTATGACTACTGTTTCGTTGATTGACTGTATTTTAACCCAATGACCACGGATCGTCTTGAAATCTAGCTGGGTAGATAGCCAATGAGCTGAGGTAAACGGCAATATGCAATGGTTGTGCTGGAAGACCAACCCATGTAGTAAACTCCGGTGTAAAGAGAGTCATTCGCTATTGAAGTTTTATACCGGAAGGAGCTACGCATATTACGCACTGCATTGTTTGGTAAACGCGCAGATTCAGCTGTTTATATATCAATCAGTATGGCAACTAAGTCAGGGAAAGCTAAATCGAAGTCTAGATATACAGGTGTACACACAATTTTAGAAGAAATTGATCGGAAAAGTGAGACAGATTGTTGTAGGACGATTCATTTAGTGATTCCCAAGTGGAGGAATATTTTTTGAACGGAGAGGAAATGTTTTGGACTGGTAAGTTGTTCTCATGCTAATGCCCTTGTTTGAAATTAATAATCTAAAATATTATTTTTTATTTTTTAGAAGCAATATATAAAAATGAAATGTGAGATGCGTGTGTCTGCCGCCCCACCCCAACCCACATGAAATAGCCTATTTGAGGCTGTTGAGGGGAGGGCAGGCCCACAACAATGGCCAAAGTGAAATGGAGACAGTAGATACAGCTGGTCTGTTGTAATATAATAAAGACAGTAGATCTAGCTGGTCTGTCGTAATATAATAGAGACAGTAGATCTAGCAGGTCTATAATAATATATTCAACCTTATGTTCCCTGTAGTCTATATATAGATCTGTTTATTATACCTGTTGATACTCACTTTACAGTAGAAAGAGACTGCTTTGGCAAAGTGGGTGGGGTTATATCCTTCCTGTTTGTCCCTGTCCGGGGGTCTCATCGGATGGGGCCACAGTGTCTCCTGACCCCTCCTGTCTCAGTATTTATGCTGTAGTAGTTTGTGTCGGGGGGGCCAGGGTCAGTTTGTTATATCTGGAGTACCTTTTCTGTCTTATCCGGTGTCCTGTGTGAATTTAAGTATGCTCTCTCTAATTCTCTCATGAGGACATGAGCCCTAGGACCATGCGTCAGGACTACCTGGCAGGATGACTCCTTGCTGTCCCCAGTCCACCTGGCCCTGCTGCTGTTCCAGTTTCAACTGTTCTGCCTGTGGCTATGGAACCCTAAACTGTTCATATTTACTCTAGAGGTGCTGTCCTGTTGCATCCTCGACATCCACAGTGATCATTATTATTTGACCCTGCTGGTCATCTATAAACATTTTAACATCTTGGCCATGTTCTGTTATAATCTCCACCCGGCACAGCCAGAGGAGGACTGGCCACCTCTCATAGCCTGGTTCCTCTCTAGGTTTCTTCCTAGGTTCTGGCCTTTCTAGGGAATTGTTCCTAGCCACCGTGCTTCTACACCTGCATTGCTTACTGTTTGGGGTTTTAGGCTGGGTTTCTGTACAGCACTTTGAGATATCAGCTGATGTAAGAAGGGCTTTATAAGTAAATTTTATTTGATAAATACACCTCTGCTGTCTTCATCGCCCCAGCGATCACTGCCTCATTGCCTGCGTACGTACTGTGTCCGTGGTCAAACGACCACCCCACATCACTGTCAAATGCTCCCTAAAACACTTAAGCGAGCAGGCCTTTCTAATCGATCTGGCCCGGGTATCCTGGAAGGATATTGACCTCATCGAGTCAGTAGAGGATGCCTAGAACGAATTGCAAAAATCTCTGAAGCTGGAGTCTTATATCTCCCTCTCTAACTTTAAGCATCAGCTGTCAGAGCTGCTTACCAATCACTGTATCTGTACACAGCCAATCTGTAAATAGCACACCCAACTACCTCATCCCCATATTATTACGTACCCTCTTGCTCTTTTGCACCCCAGTATCTCTACTTGCACATCATCATCTGCACATCTATCACTCCAATATTAATGCTACATTTTAATTATTTTTGCCTCTATGGCCTATTTATTGCCTACCTCCCTACTCGTCTACATTTGCACACACTGTACATAGATTTTTCTATTTTTCTTTTATGTTATTGACTGTACGTTTGTCTATGTGTAACTCTGCTGTTGTTTTTTGTCGCACTACTTTGCTTTATCTTGGCCAGGTCGCAGTTGTAAATGAGAACTTGTTCTCAACTGGCCTACCCGGTTAAATAGAGGTGAAATAAAAAAAGTAATGAGGCAAATAGCAAAATGGAAAATCATTTAAAAAAAAAAAAAAATATATATATATATAACGACTTGGGGCTAGCCATTGTAAGTTCAGAGTCACTCGCCCCAACAGTGCGGGTATGCTAGAGGCGATCGAAATCTCGGGAAAGGGGGGGATGTGGGGGGGTACCTGTACCAGACAGGGGGAGACAGGCCAGGACAGATGGTGAACAGATCGCCAGGTGTAATCCAAGCAGCAGTGCAGCAGGCAACGGGAGTAGGTGTCACACCCGCTTGGGAGAAACTTTTATTTCTGGAGACAGATTTCTTGTAGAAAATGCCAGTGGATGGTCTTTGAATGGCTGGAGGGGGCTTCAAAGACTCCTGCCACTGTTGGACCCAAAGGCCTCGACACCTCTCACTTCACACCTCGGTGCTAATTGAAGTTGTATCTGGCCTGTCCATGCAAGCCTGGCAGCCTTAACTCAGCATTCAGTCCCATAAAGTAAAATAAACAAATAATGAAACGGCAAAAATAGAAACGTCCCTTTTTCAGGACCCTGTCTTTCAAAGATAATTTGTAAAAATCCAAATAACTTCACAGATCTTTATTGTAAAGGGTTTAAACACTGTTTCCCATGCTTGTTCAATGAACCATGAACAATTAATGAACATGCACCTGTGGAATGGTCATTAAGACACTAACATTTTACAGATGGTAGGCAATTAAGATCACAGTTATGAAAACTTCAAAAACACCAAAAGAAAGATTCCCAGGGTCCCTGCTCATCTGCGTGAAAGTGCTTTAGGCATGCTGCAAGGAGGCATGAGCACTGCAGATGTGGCCAGGGCAATACATTGCAATGTCCGTACTGTGAGACAACTAAGACAGCGCTACAGGGAGACAGGACAGACAGCTGATCGTCCTCGCAGTGGCAGACCACGTGTAACAACACCACCTGCACAGGATTGGTACATCTGAACATCACAACTGAGGGACCGGTACAGGATGGTATCAACAACTGCTAGAGTTACACCAGGAATGCACAATCCCTCCATCAGTGTTCAGACTGTTCTCAATAGGCTGAGAGAGGCTGGACCTAGGGCTTGTAGGCCTGTTGTAAGGCAGGTCCTCACCAGACATCACCGGCAACAACGTCGCCTATGGGCACAAACCCACCGTCGCTGGACCAGACAGGACTGGCAAAAAGTGCTCTCACCAGGGGTGATGGTCGGATTTGCATTTATCGTTGAAGGAATGAGCATTACACCGAGGCCTGTACTCTGGAGCGGGATCAATTTGGAGGTGGAGGGTCCGTCATGGTTTGGGGCGGTGTGTCACAGCATCATCGGACTGAGCTTGTTGTCATTGCAGGCAATCTAAACTCTGTGCATTACAGGGAAGACGGACCTCTCCCTCATGTGGTACCCTTCCTGACATGACCCTCCAGCATGACAATGCTACCAGCCATACTGCTTGTTCTGTGCGTGATTTCCTGCAAGACAGGAATGTCAGTGTTCTGCCATGGCCAGTGAAGAGCCCGGATCTCAGTCCCACTGAGCACGTCTGGGACCTGTTGGATCGGAGGGTGAGGGCTAGGGCCATTCCCCCCATAAATGGTGGAAGAGTTGGGTAACATCTCACAGCAAGAACTGGCAAATCTGGTGCAGTCCATGAGGAGGAGATGCACTGCAGTACTTAATGCAGCTGCTGGCCACACCAGATATTCACTGTTAGTTTTGACCCCCCTTTGTTCAGGGACACATTATTCCATTTCTGTTAGTCACAATGTCTGTGGAACTTGTTCAGTTTATGTCTCAGTTGTTGAATCTTGTTATGTTCACACAAATATTTACACACATTAAGTTTGCTGAAAATAAATGCAGTTGACAGTGAGAGGACATTTCTTTTTTTGCATAGTTTATATAATGGTAATGTACTCGTCACGCCCTGACCTTGGAGATCCTTTTTATGTCTCTATTTTGGTTTGGTCAGGGCGTGAGTTGGGGTGGGCATTTCTATGTGTTGTTTTTCTATGATTTTCTATCTCTATGTTTTGGCCAGGTATGGTTCTCAATCAGTGACAGCTGTCTATCCTGTCTCTTATTGGGAACCATACTTAGGTGCCTTTTTTCCCACCTGTCTTGGTGGGAAGTTGACTTTCTTTATGACACTTAGCCTTAAGCGTCACGGTTTTGTAGTGTGTATTGTTTTGTTCTGCGTCTTTGTACGCTTGTACGCTTACCACGCTGCACCTTGGTCCACTCCTTTCATCAACCGTGACCGTACTTTGTTTTTATTTTTCCTTTTTCTTCTATGCTTTCAAAATCTCATGAGACCGAACACTACTCACTCAGTTCCAGGTTGGATGGTGTCCTACCCATTATCTTAATTTCAATGATGTCTGATGCTAACACTCCATTCAAAATTGTTGAAGTGCATACAAGTTTATTTTTTATTTTTTTATTGCATCTGAAATTACATAAGGTGTGTGAATTACACTATTTTCAATAGATTGCCTACATGGCCATTGGCCAAAGTCAGTATTGCACCTCCTATAACATAATATTATAGTGCATCTATGCTGCTGTTCTCCTGTCTTCTCCCTCTTTCATTGTTTTTCTCCTCTTTTCTTCCTCCACCATTCCTCCTGTTCCTCCAGTGCTCCTGCATATTTTGAAGCCAAGTTGGCTGCTAGACTTATGTAAGAGAGCTAGTGATTTCATTCTCTTTTCACAACCTGCATGCGCCTGTGAATTTTCTAGCTCGGCTATATTGAATGTTTTGCTATTGTCAGACTCAAGCCAGCATAATCCTCATAGCCTATCCATGATCTTAATTTCAAAGATGTCTGATGCTAACACTCCATTCAACATTTTTTGACACTTTCTGTTTTTGTTTTTCTCATCACATTTTAACTTCAGTAGACTGAGACTATAAAGTTCACTCAATATTTAGTACCAGAACATCCTTTCTGTCTTTCAATGTTATGTCTATTCCAAGGTTATTGCTGCATGTTAGCATTTCTTGTGTATTGCATGATCCTTAGAATAGGCCCTATATTTAATTGGTTTATCTGTTCGTATTGAATGGCATGCTGATGATAAGAAGTATTAAGTAGTCAAGTTGTCAAGATATTTACATTTCATCTCAGCCTTGGATTGTTTTTACTCCCATTTGACGCAAGATAATTGCAGGGTGTAGGACACTGCACAAGTCTAGGCTATGAAGTAGTCCATCTAGTCTATGAAAATAAGCAGGATGGGGCAACTACTTGTCGCCTAGGTTCTCAAGTTCAGAACTGCTGCCAGTCAAAACCCATACAGCGCTGTGAAGCGCAGAGCCAGAGCTCTGATGTCATGCATAGCAAGTTACTGTACAGCCACTGTGTTCCAATGTAGGTGTTTTATCAGTGCCAAATCTGCCATTTTTGACCCGTATACGGGTACGAGTGTAAAGAGCTATTGGGATCACTGGAGCATGACCTAGTGTATTGTGATACTGTACGTGTTCCTGAAATGGCTGGCGCGTGACTTTTCTCTCTGACACGGCTTCCTGTTGTTGTTTACCTATCTATGTAGGAGAGCCAGAGGTGCCAAGGAGGGAAGCTTGGCTCGGCTGCCGAAGAAGCACTGAATGAATATTTAATCGCCCTTCAGCACAAAAACAGGTGAAGTGTAGGGCAAATGCCTTATTAGGAGAGGCAGTTCCAGGTACACTTAGAGGACACAGTAGCTGACTGGCAGTAGTCTAATACTTAAATTTATAGATAAGGTAGACTTTGATTAGGTCCTTGTGCTGAGAGATTGAGTGACACAAATGATGTATGAGTGACACAGACACGCAAACTGTGAGGGCAATTTGGTTTCTAGAGATTAGGCTCCGCTCGTTTGACCTGCTTGCATATATAACATTATGCTCTCTCACATGCATACAAAAAAAACATGAAAACAGACTTAAAACATGTTTTTTAAATCTAATTTTCAAAGATTCATAAACCGCTTATTATGAAAATGTGTTTATTTCATAGTGATGATAACCCTTTGACCTTTAACCCATAGGATCTTAAAGAGACTGAAAACTAAAGAGCCAAAGGAGATTGAGCTAGATTGTCTGGAGCAGGGCTTCTCCATCTATCTGAATGGGGCTAATGCTAACGCTAGCAAGCAGACCAAGAGACCCAACCAGAAGTCTGTCACCTCGCCGCCACCCGCTCTGAGAGCTACACACACGGCTGGTACACAGCATGCATGACTGAGCATAGACTACAAACCATCTTTGCTACAATACTAAATCCTTGTTAGGCTATTGTAGATTATATCCCTGTTTATAAATACTTTATGACTAAACTAATCTTCGTAGCGTCCTTGTGGCATATTCCCAGCAGAACACCACCTCGCCCCTCAGTTAGCATGATATAATCCTATGCCCTCGGCCGTTGAATAAATGATAGTGACAGTTATAACCGGTGCCCATTTTTCCCCCTCTGTGTGGTATGGTACCATCTGTGCTATGTAACCTCTGCTCTTCATTTGATGGCGGACTTGACTGCTCATGTGCAGTGACTTTGCGCTCTCTGCCTCTGACTCATCACCAGATGCCTCCAGAAGGGTTTCGCAGCTAGCAGAGGAGGAAATCCACGATCTGGAGGTGAACAGCAGGAAGAGGAGTCTCACTGCCCTGGGAAAAGTGCAGAGGAGAGAATGGGTTCAGGTACAGCCATTCTAGTCTACATCATAGAAATATAATCTAGTCATCCTATTTCTAATGGTCTTTACACAGCCTAACCCTAATGTATAGTTGGATAGATCTAGTGAACAAATCAATGATCATAGACATTTCCACACAAATGGAATAGAATGTACTGTTTGTGTTGTGAATAATATTGTGTTTTCTATTTTCATCTTTGCAGAACTCGATCAATATTCGAACCGAACAAGGATTCTGTTTGCGGATATCTCCAGAGAGACGGTACTCTGAAGACTTTGAACCCTACGACAGCATAGAGATGGAGGTAAAGTAGGAAGAAAACAATGCCCATCAGGCTCATGCGTGTGTGGGCGTTTACTGTTCTTTCTGCCACATTTCGATGGTGTGTGCCAGTATCTGTATGTGTCAAATGCAGCTGTCAGTCTGGGTTTGCATGATTGCATCTCACTCTGCTCTGTATTCACCCTGTTCCTCTCCAGCGGTCGAGTCCACGCTCTCCTCATAGTCCCCACTCGCGGCGAGAATCCTGTAAGGTGTCACGTTCGTTTGGCTCCGGGGCTGATGGCCGAGGAGGTAGCCAGGTGGAGCCTGAACATCAAAGCGAACGTGTCCTACTCAACATTAACGAGGTCAAGGTGAGAGATCAGCTGGGGGTTTTTTCTCTCCTTTTCTCTCCCTCCTCTGCTTCCTCTTCTCTCTCTCTCCCTCTTTTTCCTCTTTTCACTCCCTAAGATAGTGTCCAAGACACTGATCCGGGCAACCAAAGTGCAAGAAATACAGCAATCTTCACCATTTACACATCACCAGATTATATGTAGCCGTAAATCATAGATTTCTATTCGGATTGCGCTGATTTTAGTGTAATTTACAACATTTTTAATTTCCTTTTATGTCAAGCAAGCACTCCCCTTCAGAGCGATATAAATCATGGCACGTAAAATGTAGAACTGCCCTGTTTCTTCAACTTGCGTAATATCTCAGTGTTAACCTTGTTTGTGGTTAGTGTTACATACAATGCAGTGACGTGAGGGTGAGAGCTGAGTAGTGTTCATTTGGTCACAAAACGGGATAAAAACATTTTGAAACAGAGGAGGAAATGCATGTACTTTTCATTACCATTTCAACTCAATTGAACATACCCCTGGTGTTTTTTGGCGCTCAGGTGCTTCGACGGAGCCTGGAGGTGAGCGTGCGGCGGAGCAGCGGCAGCCGGGGGTCGGCGGGGGAGGAGTCAGACGAGGAGTGGGTGGAAGAGCAAATTGAGAGGGAGGAGAGCACGGAGAGCCTGGAAGAGCTAGGTCTGCCTCTTTCCTCCTCCAACAAAACATCTACTAACACAAACCATCCGCGAGCCACTGGCCCCAAAGGCTGCCTTCACGACCCTGCAGACCTTATAGTGCTGGACTTTGGGCCCTCTCCTAAAGGTACTCCAACAATATGGATTACGATATCCTGTATTAATGTTATTCAGCCAGGAGTGCATCTTAACCATCAACTATAGTGGCTACCTTTCCTTGTCCCCCCCTTTGTTTGCACTGATCTGAAATGAAAGGATTGGTGCAAGTAATATGGTGGCTGCCTACTGAGGAGTTACCCACCAGATCTTTTATATCATTGCAGCTGAAAGGAAGGAGACAAGTAGAGGACGGCACTTTAGAGATTTTATTGAGCCTGGCATTTGCTTCAGGTTGTCTCTATTCTTTGACCTTTCTTTATCTTTTGTCCATTATGTTGCAGGCCGTAAGATCGAGCGTTCGCTGTCGGCCAAGAGGAAAGACAACCTGGAGACCTACATACCCACCAAGCCTCTGCTGGTGAAGAGCAAAACTCTGGACAGGCCCTCTTCAGAAGAGTGCTGGGATGGCAGAGATCCTCAACGTATGTTCTGCCCTGTATTCATGTCATTCATATACCTAAGAGGCCTTAATAGAAAATAGCTGTTGCATAGTAAACAACAGTCAAGTGTACAATGGTCCCTGAACTGGGTTTCAAGAGTATGACTCTTTCTTTCCCTCTCTCTCTCTCTTAACCCCACCCCCCACTTCTCTCTCTGACCCCACTCGCTCTCTCAGGGCCGTGGAATCATGTAGAGAGCCCCCTGTCTGCAGCAAGGAAGGCCTCCCAAGAGGAGCGCGACTCGGAAGAGACGGCTTGCAGGGTGCTCCAGGCCCTGCAGAGAGAGAACAGCCCACTGCAGAGCCCCGAGCCCAGGGCCTTCAGCCGCACCCCGGTAGGACAGATTACAACCATAGAAATAGAATGAATTAATTTAATGATATTTCTATGGGCACAACCAGTGTGTGCTGTGCTGGGTCAACTAGTGGGTTGTGTTATCTTCTTGTGACCTGTCTGCTGTAGTGATTCATGTTTTACAGTCTAGCCCTATCCCTGTCTCTTATTTTCTAATCTTTTCTACATTTAGTTGAATATAGTTAGGCTATTATCCTCTCTAGGTCTAACTCCATTGTGCTCCTCCATTGTAAATCCACAGGTGATGGGATACCAGATGATGAACGGCTCGCTGCGTGACAACGATGACGACAAAGATGAAAGTGGGGTGACCAGAGCCATGCAGAGAGTCATCCTTATGGGTCCCAGGTAGTGTACTGCAACGTTACACGCTGCTGTCACTACAATCTATGCATGTAGAGAGAAATAAGGACAGAAATCTAAGTTACTATCTAAGTCTGTACCAGGGGTGTCAAATCCGGGTCTATACTAATCTCATGATCCAGGTCTATACTAATCTCATGATCCGGGTCTATACTAATCTCTTCTATCCTTGACTGTCACAAAGGAAAAATACATTGAATGGCTATGTTCCAATAGTATCCACAAATAGCATACTACAGAGAATGAAATCATCTATAAGATATGCTAGTTTGCGTATCGGGAAGTGGCCAGATATAGTCTTAACTGGTGATAGTTTAGAAAGACACTGGCATAACTAACTCCGTCATACTTGTGTACTATGCTGGGATAATAACAGCATGTACAGACTGCAGTACAGTACAAAACTCGTGGTAATGTCTTGGATGGGCGGCGCCAGAGCACCAGTAATTGTATACCTTCGATCGAGGCTCTCTCACGATCAGAAACCTGTAAGTGATAGCCTAACCTCTCTGACCTTGAAGCAGGTTTAGTCAACAAAGCTGTAGAGAGTCTTCAATAACTGTCTGTGACCATGCATCCATTTCCATAGATAATCACCAAGAGCAGGGTCAAAGACTATTGATGTGGTGAAAGAATTGATGAGTAATCATTTTCTTTCAGGCAACAGCAGAGACTACTAAAGGCGTTGGAGAAACTAGAGGCAGGCACAAACTTTGAAATCCCGCAGACAGTGAAGACGGATAATAGCAAACCACCGGTGAGTAACTAGGTGAGACAGACAGTGAGAGAGAGACAGACACACACACAAAAAAAAACACACATGTATAATATACTTTATAAAGTGACGGTTGGCTTGACTCGTGAAGTTCTGTCGCTGTCATGGTGGCAGAAGAGGCGGGTCTCGGTGGAGGCACCACCCACCGTGTACGTCACCATGGAGATCCTGAGTAACTGGGGGAACAGGTGCCAGGTGGGGCTGACGGAGATGCAGTTCTTCGGCCCAGGGAACAGGAAGCTGTACGTGTCGCCTCACGACTTGGACATCCGGAACGCCGACTCCCCTGGGAACCTCGGAGTGCTAGTCAATGGGAATGCTAAGGTGAGTTGGAAGTCTCCCCCCCCCCCCCCAAGCCTTTCTGACAACACAAATTAAACTATTTAGAAAGGTTTTGGTGCATTATATTTAATATTTATACATTTTGTAGGGAATTTTGGTGACATTTCCTATGAGTAGATATCCTTTTGTTAATATTATGTCGTGCATGATAAAGGATTATACATAGCACAAGGTGATATACAGTGCCGTGAAAAAGTATTTGCCCACTTTCTGATTTTCTCTATTTTAGCATATTTTTGATACTGAATGTTATCAGATCTGAACCAAAACTCAAAGTTTGACAAACTGACTTGTTGGAAAGGTGGCATTCAATGACAGTGTCACATTGAATGTCACTGAGCTCCTCAGTAAGGCCAAATTAGAAAACATTTCTAAAAACCTGTTTTAACTTTGTCATTATTGGAGTATTGTATGTAGATTGATTAGATATACAGTACCAGTCAAAGGTTTGGACACACCTACTCATTCCAGGGTTTTGTGAAATAATAGTGAAGACATCAAAACTATGAAATAAAACAAATGGAATCATGTAGTAACCAAAAAAGTGTTAAACAAACCTAAATGTATTTTAAATTTGAGATTCTTCAAGGTAGCCACCCTTTGCCTTGGGACAGCTTTGCACACTCTTGGCATTCTCTCAACCAGCTTCATGAAATGCATTTCACCTGGAATGCATTTCAATTAACAGGTGTGCCTTGTTAAAAGTTAATTTGTGGAATATGTTTCCTTAATGGGTTTCAATCCTTTGTGTTGTGACAAGGTAGTGTTTGTTTAAAGAAGATGGCCCTACTTGGTAAAAGACCAAGTCCATAGTATGGCAAGAACAGCTCAAATATGCAAAGATAAATAACAGTTCATTACTTTAAGACATGAAAGTCAGTCAATCCGGAAAATGTCAAGAACTTTTAAAGTTTCTTCAAGTGCAGTTGAAAAAACCATTAAGCGCTATGATAAAACTGTCTCTCATGAGGACCGCCACAATGAAAATAAGACCCAGAGTTACTTCTGCTGCAGAGCATTAGAGTTACCAGCCTCAGAAATTGCAGCCCAATAAATACTTCACAGAGTTCAAGTAACAGACGCATCTTAACATCAACTGTTCAGAGGAGACTGTATGAATCAGGCCTTCATGGTCAAATTGCTGCAAAGAAACCACTACTAAAGGACACCAAGAATAAGAAGAAGCTTGCATGAGAAACACAAGCACTGGACATTAGACTGGTGGAAATCTGTCCTTTGGTCTGATGAATCAAAATTTGAGATTTTTGGTTCCAACCGCCGTGTCTTCGTGAGACGCAGAGGTGAACGGATTATCTCTGCATCTGTGGTTCCCTCCGTGAAGCATGGTGGAGGAGGTGTGAGGGTGTTTGGGTGCTTTGCTGGTGACACTGTCAGTGATTTATTTCGAATTCAAGGCACACTTAACCAGCATGGCTACCACAGCATTCTGCAGCGATATACCCCATCTGGTTTGGGTTTAGTGGGACAATCATTTGTTTTTCAACAAGATAATGACCCAACACACCTCCAGGCTGTGCAAGGGCTATTTGACCAAGAAGGAGAGTGATGGAGTGCTGCATCAGTTGACCTGGCCTCCACAATCACCCAACCTCAACCCAATTTAGAAGGTTTGGGATGAGTTAGACCGCAGAGGGAAGGAAAAGCAGCCAACAAGTGCTCCGCATTTGTGGAACTCCTTCAAGACTATTGGAAAAGCATTCCAAGTTAAGCTGGTTGAGAGATTGCCAAGAGTGCACAACTGTCAAGGCAAAGGGTGGCTACTTTGAAGAATCTAAAATATTACTACATGATTCCATATGTGTTATTTCATAGTTCTGATGTCTTCACTATTATTCTACAATGTAGAAAATAGTACAAATAAAGAAAACCCTTGAATGAGTAGGTGTATTTTAAAATCAATTTTGCAATAGGGCTGCAACATTACACAACGTGGAAAAAGTCAAGGGGTCTGAATACTTTCCGAATGCACTGCATTTATTTTTGGGCGACATGGGTCCCATTATGCCTGGTGAAAAACAATGTATTCCACACTAAGAACCTTGTACCAACGGTCAAGCATGGTGGTGGTAGTGTGATGGTTTAGGGATGCTTTGCTGCCTCGGGACCTGGACAATTTGCCTTAATGGAAGGAACGATGAATACTGCTCTGTATCAGAGAATTATACAGGAGAATGTCAGGCCATCCATCTATGAGCTGAAGCTGAAGCGGAAGCTGAGTCATGCAGCAAGACAATGATCCAAAACACGCAATCAAGTCTGCATGAAAATGGCTAGAAAAACACAAATTAGACATTTTGGAATGGCCTAGTCCAGACCTAATCCCAAATTAAATGTTGTGGCAGGACTTGAAACGAGCAGTTCATGCTTGAAATCCCAGAAATGTCACTGAGTTAAATAAGTTCTGCATGGAAGAGTAGGACAAAATTTCTACAGGAAGTGTATGGTTGGAGTCGTTGCAGCTGAACGTGGCCAATTACTTTTTCACACAGGGGCATTGGGTGTTACATACAGTTGCAGTCTGAAGTTTACATACACTTAGGTTGGAGTCATTGAAACTTGTTTTTCAACCACTCCACAAATTTCTTGTTAACAAACTATAGTTTTGGCAAGTCGGTTAGGGCATCTACTTTGTGCATGACACAAGTAATCTTTCCAACAATTGTTTACTGACAGATTATTTCAATTACAGTGAATTATATCACAATTCCAGAGGGTCAGAAGTTTACATACACTAAGTTGACTGTGCCTTTAAACAGCTTGGAAAATTCCTGAAAATTATGTAATGGCTTTAGAAGCTTCTGACAGGCTAATTGACATTATTTCAGTCAATTGGAGGTGTACCTGTGGATGTATTTCAAGGCCTTCCTTCAAACTCAGTGACCTCATGGAAAAATCAAAAGATACCAGCCAAGACCTCAGAAAAAAAGAGACCTCCACAAGAGACCTCCACAAGTCTGGTTAATCCTTGGGAGCAATTTCCAAACGCCTGAAGATACCACGTTCAACTGTACAAACAATAGTATGTAAGTATAAACACCATGGGACCACACAGCTGTCATACCGCTCAGGAAGGAGACACGTTCTGTCTCCTAGAGATTAACAAACTTTGGTGCGAAAAGTGCAACTCAATCCCAGAACAACAGCAAATGACCTTGTGAAGATTCTGGAGGAAACATGTACAGAAGTATCTATATCCACAGTAAAATGAGTCCAGTATCGAAATAACCTGAAAGGCCGCTAAGCAAGGAAGAAGCCACTGCTCCAAAACCGCCATAAAAAGGCCAGACTATGGTTTTCAACTGCACATGGACACGAAGATTGTACTTTTTGGAGAAATGTCCTTTGGTCTGATGAAATAAAAATAAAAACTGTTTGTCCATAATGACCATCATTATGTTTGGAGGAAAAAGGGGGATGCTTGCAAGCTGAAGAACACCATCCCAACCGTGAAGCATAGGGATGGCAGCATCATGTTGTGGGGGTGTTTTGCTGCAGGAGCATCATGAGGCAGGAAAATGATGTGGATATATTGAAGCAACATCTCAAAAGACATCAGTCAGGAAGTTAAAGCTTGGTCGCAAATGGGTCTTCCAAATGGACAATGAAACCCAAGCATACTTCCAAAGTTGTGGCAAAATGGCTTAAGGACTACAAAGTCAAGGTATTGGAGTGGCCCTGACCTCAATCCTATAGAAAATTTGTGGGCAGAACTGAAAAAGCGTATGCGAGCAAGGAGGCCTACAAACCTGACACAGATACACCAGCTCTGTCAGGAGGAATGTCAGGAATTCACCCAACTTATTGTGGGAACCTTGTGGAAGGCTACCTGAAACGTTTGACCCAAGTTAAACAATTTAAAGGTAATGCTATCAAATACTAATTGAGTGTATGTAAACTTCTGACCCACTGGGAATGCGATGAAAAAAAATAAAAGCTGAAATAAATTATTCTCTACAATTATTCTGACATTGCACATTCTTAAAATAATGTGGTGATCCTAACTGACCTAAGACGGGGAATTTTTACTAAGATTAAATATCAGTAATGTTGAAAAATTGAGTTTAAATGTAGTTGGCAAAGGTGTTGGTAAACTTCTGACTTCAACTGTAACTTTATGTAATAATTGAAATAAGTATGTAATTGTTGCGTTATTTGTTCACTCAGTTTCCATTTATCTAATATTCGACTTTGGTTGAAGATCTGATAACATTTACTGTAGTATCAAACATATGCAAAAATAGAGGAAATTATAAAGGGGGCAAGTTATTTTTCACAGCACTGTAAATATGCTTAATACACATGAAATGCTTATCATAGTCCAAAAGGTGTACAGGTCCGCACAGCACTTTTCTAGAATATTGGACCGTTTGCTTTCCGATTTCTCAGTGCGGCTCGAGCAATTTCTCCAACATTCACCCCATTCAAATGAAGAGAAGACGTGTTTGCAGTGTCGTGTTGGTTGGGAATTTGGGGGAGGTGCGCGGTCAGGCTGTGCGTCCCCGCGGACAGTGGTCTCAGAACCGTGTAGCTATGTCACAATGGGTTGCCGGACTATCACGGCTCTGTGGCTTTGGTACTCACGGCTCTATGGTACTATGGTGGAGTGTTACCAGATTATAGTATATTGGGTCTCTGGTCATTTTAAAAGCCCAATGCAGTCATTTTTTATCTCAATACAAAATCATTTATGGGTAACAATTAAATACCTTACTGTGATTGTTTTCAATTAAAATGATAAAAAATAAACAATAATAGCTTCTTAGCAAGAGCAATTTCTCTAGAAATAATTTTGCTAGGACTGTCTTAGTGGTCTGAGTATGGAGGGAAAAACTGAAAACTAGCTGTTATTTGCAGAGTGGTTTAGAACTTTCTTTCTTATTGGTCTATTAACTAATTTATCACCTGGTGATGTCATCAGCCAGGCCAAAATTCCATCCCACCAAAACAGGCTGAAGTTTCAGGCTGTCTTTTCAAACAGCTCTTACACTAAAAGGGAATCATCATCATTTTCACAGTATTTGTCCAACCTCTTACCGTGGAATTATACACTGCTCAAAAAAATAAAGGGAACACGAAAATAACACATCCTAGCTCTGAATGAATGAAATATTCTTATTAACTACTTTTTTCTTTACATAGTTGAATGTGCTGACAACAAAATCACACAAAAATTATCAATGGAAATCAAATTGATCAACCCATGGAGGTCTGGATTTGGAGTCACACAGTCAAAATTAAAGTGGAAAACCACACTACAGGCTGATCCAACTTTGATGTAATGTCCTTAAAACAAGTCAAAATGAGGCTCAGTAGTATGTGTGGCCTCCACGTGCCTGTATGACCTCCCTACAACGCCTGGGCATGCTCCTGATGAGGTGGCGGATGGTCTCCTGACTGACCCATCGCCAAACCGGTCATGCTGGAGGATGTTGCAGGCAGCAGAACGTTCTCCACGGCGTCTCCAGACTGTCACGTCTGTCACATGCTCAGTGTGAACCTGCTTTTATCTGTGAAGAGCACAGGGCGCCAGTGGCGAATTTGCCAATCTTGGTGTTCTCTGGCAAATGCCAAACGTCCTGCACGGTGTTGGGCTGTAAGCACAACTCCCACCTGTGGACGTCAGGCCCTCATACCACCCTCATGGAGTCTGTTTCTGACCGTTTGAGCAGACACATGCACATTGTGGCCTGCTGGAGGTCATTTTGCAGGGCTCTGGCAGTGCTCCTCCTGCTCCTCCTTGCACAAAGGCGGAGGTAGCGGTCCTGCTGCTGGGTTGTTGCCCTCCTACGGCCTCCTCCACGTCTCCTGATGTACGGTCCTGTCTCCTGGTAGCGCCTCCATGCTCTGGACACTACGCTGACAGACACAGCAAACCTTCTTGCCACAGCTCGCATTGATGTACCATCCTGGATGAGCTGCAATACCTGAGCCACTTGTGTGGGTTGTAGACTCCGCATCATGCTACCACTAGAGTGAAAGCACCGCCAGCATTCAAAAGTGACCAAAACATCAGCCAGGAAGCATAGGAACTGAAGTGGTCTGTGGTCATCACCTGCAGAACCACTCCTTTATTGGGGGGGTCTTGCTAATTGCCTATAATTTCCACCTGTTGTCTATTCCATTTGCACAACAGCATGTGAAATTTATTGTCAATCAGTGTTGCTTCCTAAGTGGACAGTTTGATTTCACAGAAGTGTGATTTACTTGGAGTTACATTGTGTTGTATAAGTGTTCCCTAGATTTTTTTTTAGCAGTGTATATAAAATACATGAACATTTTGACTGCACGGGTTTGTAAGTGAATGTATTCATCTATTTAGCTTCACCCGCAATAACATCTGCTAAATATGTGTATATGACCAATAAAAAAATGCAGATTTTAATTTTTACTTAAACTGACTGCTTATCTCTATGTTGTTGTGTGTTGGTTTGACCACCAGACCACAAAGGAGTGTCATATGTGGACCTGTCCTTTCCATCTCCCGGTTCAACTGTACTTCATCATCAGGAACTTGGAGCGCTCTCCGGACTTTGGGATATCCCTGATCAAGATCTGGAACTACAACAGGAGCCTCAGTGTAAGAGCCCATTTTAGGGCCAAACTGGCAGATTGAGTCTGAAATGGCACCATATTCCTTATTTTGCAGTAGAGGTTGCCAGTTATAGTGAAAAGGGTTGCATTAGGTAATGATTCAAATGGATTTTGATAGAAATGGTACTTAAGTTGTTAGCACTTACTGTATGTGCAGCCCTTACATATATAAAGCCTCTGATTGGTTCATCACACCAGTCCAAGTTCAGGGTTTACTAAGATAAACACCTTCATCTGTTAACAGTTGCTCATAAATCCAGCTTGCTTCAGCCAGCCCCTGTCATTCTACAGGGTGACCACCATATTGGCAGAAGGCTTTGGGAGGGAGGGTATAGCCTTCAAGCCGTGTCTGTGTGAGCTACCAGTCAGTCCAAATGTGGAACAGTAAGAGATTAGACCTAGAGGATTAGTGAGGGGACGCCCAGGTTACTGCTCTCGCCTCTCGCCCTGCTGCTGTCACAAAAGGGAAGGACGGGAATCACAAAGCCCAGGCAACCAGGGGTCTGTCTGGAACTATGGATGATATGGGTTGATATTAGCAGTGTCTCTGTTTATTGAGTCCTATTTCAGGTTCTAGTGGTGTGTTTTAGGATGCGAGGTAAGGAGCTGTTTGATACTGTGGGATCCATGGGGTGGGGATACACTGATTTAATGAGCAGGGATTGAGGAGATTTGAGTCTGGTCTTAGCCATTTAGCCATCCACCATGTCTGCCTGTGTGTGTTGGTAGGGAGGCTAATTACAATTAGCTTTACAGTTGACTACGTCTGCACGGTTAGCTTAATTGACTCTGTCTACATACCTGTGGGAAAGAATATTGGGGCCTACAACTAGGAAGCTCCTTGGTTAACAGTATAGTATCAGTTTCAGTGTTGATCTATGTCACGTTCACATCAATATTCAAGCTCTTTGACATTTTCCTTGTTCATTTTTCATTTTCAATGTTGCTTTTCTTATACGGTCTACCGATATCCATGCATTACCTAAATATTGCCCTGCTTAGAGCCTGAAATACCTGTTCTGTTCTTTTTTAGGACCTGGACGTTGGTGCCCGGCATGTGAATCTTTACCTCAACAGCACTCTGGTGTTTGAAGGTGAGCTGGACAAGGGCTGTGGCAACCAGATCTTTGATTACAGCACCAGCATCGACCTCCAGGCACTCCAAGTTCCAGAATCCTTCTCTCCCAGCCCAGTGGGGTCCGGCCACAGTCTGCGGGGTGCCAGCCCACAGCACCATGACACGAGCGGCGCGTGGGTGGAAAGCAGAGGGGAGAATCGAGACCCCAACCACGGACTATCTGAGGGGCTAGCCCAGGTCAGGATAGACATGCAGGATAAAATCTACAATCCCCCCTCCCCCACATCTACAAACTGTCCCCCACTACAGAGGGACTCCTTTGGCATGGACCCTCCGGACCTGGCCCTCCCCCACCCCCTCTGAAACAGCAGCTGGAGCAGTCGTGTCAACCCACAGAGTGCACAGTCACCACCCAGCCTTCTTCCTCCAGGAGTCCCCAGTGGCTACAGCCCCTGGCCCGGAGCGCCCCCGAGGGCTGCGAGGTCGGAAGGGAAAGACCCCTCTGGCTAGTGCCCCAGCAGTCTGTGGAGCCCAAACCTCCCCTCCCCCAATCCACCTCCACCTCAGTGCTCCCGGAGCTGGGCTGTAACCCGGGGAGGGTGTGTCGGGGGGTGGAGAGGACGGTGAACGAGGGCCAGTGGAGTGCAGACTCTCTGGACCTTGGAGGTGACCAGCAGCACCAGGACCGGCCTGTTAGTGGACGTAGGAGCTCAGGCATGAACAACAACACTAGTAGCAGAAAACCAGCAGAGGAGCACCAGCATGGAGCCATTGGACTGACCACAGGTAGGATAATATTGTGTGTGTGTGTGTGTGTGTGCGCGCGTGTGTGTGTGTACGTGTGGTCCTGAGACCTGTGTGAGTAATTTCATTTGTACAATACTTTTGTGGCTCCTTTATCTATTCTGCATACTGAGCTGTGCAGGCAAGATATGAGAAGTTAATGTGATTTGAGACAGAATCATCTCTAGTGGTAGCCTGTTTGTCTACTTGCCTTTATTATGCAACTCAAGAATGTTTTCCCCCCAGGATCTGCCATTGGTTTCCCAATGTTGAGGATATTGAGAAATCTCGTTGTTCTTGTCAACGGCAGACCAGACATATCTTTTTTTTCTTTCCTAAATGAGATTATAGAGCAGACAGATTGCTGCATCACAACAAATCTAGGCCTGCATCCTATAATAATCTCTTTTTATCTCCATGACAACAGACAGACCCCCCCCCAGACCCTCTAGTAATAGCTTGTTTTTCCCCTATCTGGAAACAAACACAGCACACACACACACACAGGGCACATGCCAGCTGGTTCTGACCATATCTGTTGTGAATGTGTCAGCTGAAAGTTATCACACCAGCTGTCTGAGTTGGGCTATTCAGTGTGAAAATTACATAATCATTACCATAAAAATTGTATCTTCTTCATAACTGGAATATGTACAATTATTTTAGGATTATTGTGGTCCATAACTTTAGTTGGAGAATTCTTACTCGCAAAATGATATAGAGTACCATAATGTATAAAACGGTCAAAAAATAAGCTTGCTTTAGCTACACTTGTATTAGGTACTCTGCATGGTCTTTGAGGTAACATGAGTGTGTTGATTCCACAGAGGAGCCAAGTTCAGTGTCAGGCAGCATCAGCAAGAGGCAGCATCGTACCCCCCGAGCCACGCTCCACAGCCGGCAGGCCCAGGATGACAACCTCATGGAGTCCTGGGACTCCCTCACAAAGTTCAACCAGTGCCAGCGCGGTCGCATCTCCAACATGGGCTTCGAGGGCGACATCTTTGACCAGTTCCTCCAGCGTTCCTCCAGAGCCGCCAGTATCGCCACAGTCACCTCCGACCCAGCAGGCCCCACCTGCAGCCCCTTCCCCTCTTCGTCCCACCTCTCTTCACCCGCCCCTCAAGGGGGCTTCTGCGATGACCCGGTGGATGACCTTTTCGCCGAGCCAGAGTTTGAGATTCCAGTCCTCCCACGTGGTCAACGTCTGGTCATTAACATCCTGTCCACATGGGGTGACCGCCACTACGTGGGCCTCAACGGTCTGGAAGTCTTCAGCTCCAGCGGTCAGCCCGTACGGCCCGTCCACATCCAAGCCGACCCGCCCGATATTAACGTGCTGCCTGTCTACGGCAAAGACCCGCGCGTGGTCGCCAACCTAATCGACGGAATCAACCGCACGCAGGACGACATGCACCTGTGGCTGGCGCCGTTCACCCAGGGGATGAGTCACGTGATCTACCTGGAGTTTGCTGGGCCATGTCAGGTGGCCATGATAAGAGTGTGGAATTACAACAAGTCCAGGATCCACTCGTTCAGGGGGGTGAAGGAGGCTGAGATGCTGCTGGATGGGAGGTGCATCTTCAGGGGAGAGATTGCCAAGGCGTCAGGGACACTGTCTGGAGGTAGGGGGATCATGAGTGAGGGATAGCCTCTCTCCTTAGACACCCAAATGTATCCCATGTTATAGTTCTACCACAGTTGGCCTATAACAGGTCCTTATTTTAAGAGCTTCATGTATTATATTAATTTAGATCGTAGAACTACAGCATTTGTTTGGTGACTAAATACACTGAGTGTACAAACATTAAGAAAGCCTCCCTAATATTGCGTTGCACACCCCCGCTTTTGCATTCAGAACAGCCTCAATTCGTCGGGGCATGGACTCTACAAGGGTCCACAGGGATGCTGGCATATGTTGACTCCGATGCTTCCCACAGTTGTGTCAATTTGGCTGGATGTCCTTTGGGTGGGGGACCATTCTTAATACACACGGGAAACTGATGAGTGTGAAAAACTCATCAGCATTGCAGTTCTTGACACAAACCTACTACCATAGCCCGTTCAAAGGCACTCAAATATTTTGTCTTGCCCATTCACCCTCTGAATGGCACACAAACACAATCTATGTCTCAATTGTTTCAAGGCTTAAAAGTCCTTATTTAACCTGTCTCCTCCCCTTCATCTACACTGATTTGAAGTGGATTTAACAAGTGACATCAATAAGGGATCATGTCTTTCACCTGGATTCACCTGGTCAGTATATGTCATGGAAAGAGCTTGTGTTCTTTATGTTTTATACACTCAGTGTAGGTTTAATGTAATTTGTTGCCCATGCATTAAAACATGTTTGCCTCTAACATCTTGAATTATACCTCCACCCCTCTCCTCTTAGGTCTGGACCAGTTTGGGGACACCATCTTGTTCACCACGGATGATGAGATCCTGGAGGCTATGTCGCGCTACGACGAGACGTTTTGCGGGGAGGTGGAGGGCTTCGAAGAGCTGGTGGGGTATGAGGAGGAGCTGCAGAGGCCCCGCACGGCCGACAGAGAGGGGGAGGAACGACCCTTCACCCAGGCTGGCTTCAGACCCGAGGACGACCTCGCTGTGAGTACAACATGACTGACTGGGACTGTACAGTGAAAACATGGAAAGCCATACATACATTAAAAAAAAAATGTTTTTAACCTTTATTTAACCAGGCAAGTCAGTTAAGAACAAATGTATTATTTTCAATGACAGCCTAGGAACTGTGGGTTAACTGCCTTGTTCAAGGGCAAAATGATAGATTTTTACCTTGTCAGCTCAGGGATTCAGTCTCACAACCTTTTGGTTACTAGTCCAATGTTCTAACCACTAGGCTACCTGCCAGATTGATACAAGACGTGCAGGTTTTTTTCCAGCCTAGCGCTAACATTTCTGGTTTCTATTCACTGCCATCTTTCAGTTAAAACCCCATCTGAACCCGACTGATGGTCAGTCTGAGGAGACCCTGGAGCAGATCCCAGGAATGTACAACGGAAAGTGTGAGTACTCTCTTCTAAGTTAGTGTTATTCATGATCAATTCATGAATTCCTCATTTTAAACACAGGACTGTATTTTGCTCTCTGTAAAATGTCGCTAGCTCAGCTTGTTTCACACGGACTCTCTAAGATCTCTCTCTCCTTCTCTTCCCCCTCCCCATCTTCAGGCCTTAGGATAGAGTTGAGCATGACGTGGGGGGACTCCCACTACCTGGGACTGACAGGGTTAGAGGTGGTGGGGAAGGAGGGGGACAGCCTGCCTCTGGACCTGTCCATGGTGGATGCCTCGCCACGGGACCTCAACGACCTGCCTGAGTACAGCCAGGAAGCACGCACCCTCGATAAGTCAGTACTGTGTGTGTGTCTGTGTGTGTGCGTGCGTGTCTCTGACCTCACACTGCTGACAATGTAGATGGATCTAACTGCATAAGTGAGGAAATAATGGAAACACTTGAGTAGATAAGGGATAAATAGTATTAAAAGCAGGGGCTTCCACATGTGTGGTTCATGAGTTAATTAAGCAATTAACATCCCATCATAATTAGGGTCATGTATAAAAATGCTGGGCCGGCCATTATTTTGGCTACCATGGCTATACCTCTATAGGATGACAATGCACCCATCCACAGGGCATGAGTGGTCACTGAATGACAGTCACCAGATCTTAACCCAATCGAACACTTCTGGGAGATTCTGGAGTGGCGCCTGAGACAGCGTTTTCTATCAACAAAACACCAAATAATGGAATTTCTCTTGGAAAAATGGTGTCGCATCCCTCCAATTGTTTTGTTTATTAGGATCCCCATTAGCTACTGCACATGCAGCAGTTACTCTTCCTGGGGTCCAACATAGAGTCCACAATTGACTTCCAGACACTTGGCGAAACTATGCCAAGGTACATTGAAGCGGTTTTGATTCGTGGTGGCCCAACGCCCTACTAAGACACTTTGTTGATTTTTCCTTTATTTTGGCAGTTACCTTTTATTTTAAGTCGTTATCCAGTCAACTTGTCAACAACTTCATCAACACAGCCAACAACAGTATTGTAAGGGATTTCATTCAACTGACTCTATCTCTTAAGTGTCTATCATGTCAGTGTTTATTGTGGCTTTCATTCGATATACTGTGCATTCGGAAAGTATTCAGACCCTTTGACTTTTTTTTACACATTTTGTTACATTATAGCCTTATTCTAAAAAAAAAATATTTGGAAAGACACACACTTGTCTAAATAAGGTCCCACAGTTGTCAGAGTTGTCAGAGTAAAAACCAAGCCATGAGGTCGAAGGAATTGTCCGTAGAGCTTAGAGACAGGATTGTGTCGAGGCACAGATCTGGGGAAGGGTACCAAAACATTTCTGCAGTGTTTAAGGACAACTATCTCTGCAGCACTCCACCAATCAGACCTTTACGGAAGAGTGGCCAGATGGAAGCTATTCCTCAGTAAAAGGCACATGACAGCCCAAAGACTCTCAAACTATGAGAAGCCAGATTCTCTGGTCTGATGAAACCAAGATTGAACTCTTTGGCCTGTATGCCAAGCATCATGTCTGGAGAAAACCTTGCACCATCCCTACGGTGAAGCATGGTTATGGCAGCATCATGCTGTGGGGATGTTTTTCAGCGGCAGGTACTGAAGGACTTGTCAGGATCGAGGGAAAGATGAACAGAGCGAAGATCCTTGATGAAAACCTGCTCCAGAGCGCTCAGGACCTAAGACTGGGGCGATGGTTCACCTTCCAACAGGACAATGACCCCAAGCACACAGCCAAGACCAAGCAGGACTGGCTTCGGGACAAGTCTCTGAATGTCCTTGAGTGGCCCAGCCCGAGCCCTGACTTGAACCCAATCGAACATCTCAGGAGAGACCTGAAAATAGCTGTGCAGCAACACTTCCCATCCAACCTGACAGAGCTTGAGAGGATCTGCAGAGAAGAATGGCAGAAACTCCCTAAATACAGGTGTGCCAGGTGTTGTAGCGTCATACCCAAGAAGATTTGAGGCTGTAATTGCAGCCAAAGGTGCTTCAAGAAAGTATTGAGTAAAGGATCTGAATACTTATGTAAATGTGATATTTTCTTTATTTTATACATTTGCAAAAATGTTTTTTTTAACGTTTTTGTCATTATGAGCTAATGTGTGTAGATTGAGGTGGGGGAAATGAATGAATCAATTTTAGAATAAGGCTGTAACGTAACAAAATGTGGATAAAGTCAAGGGGTCTGAATACTTTTCCAAATGAACTGTATAGCAGTGCTCATCTACCCACCCGTGATAGGCAGTGCATATCTGACTGTCAGAATAGTAGGTTGGTAGGCTGCAGTCTCAGTGTGATGTGAGCACTAGCACAGTCACACAAGGGTGCTCAATCACCCTCCTATGGTAGGCAGTGCACATCTTAGAAAGTCAGAGAAACAGTTGTGTGGCTGGTGGGCTGCAGCCTTGGTCTTCTCCACATTCAATTATAGCTGTAGATTTGTGTTCCTTTTTATATATATTTTTCATTATTCGTTTTGATTTGTTCAATTTTAACTTTTGGGGTTCATCTAAGCCAAATGTACCCTCATTTTAACACCAAAATATGTGGTGAATCATTTCCCATCTTCCCCTCTCCCCTTTCCTAGTCTCTGAACTAAAGTTCCCTCCATCCATTTTGAAATGCCAGACTAGAGGAGGCCCCTGCACTCCCCTGGACCCTCTCCCCAGGCCCCTCACCGGTCCAGACCGATGAGCAAGCGGCTCCTCTCCTCTTGGCTTTTGTTTTTTTGGTTGGCAAACAGCTGGAAGAAATAGTGCTGCTCCGTGCTCATCTGGAGCATGTTGCCACGCATCAGGTTGATGATAGACAGGCAGCTCTCCCAGAAGATGTCACTGGAGCTCTCCACCAGGAAGGGTCTCAGTGGGTAGGAATTCTCGTTGCCCATGTAGGAGCAGGTCAGGTAGAGGCGGGTGATCACCATGGCCTGCAGCTGGTGCTCGGTGGCTGCCTCGGAGGAGACCACCTTGCGGCACAGCATGTAGACAAACACCACATTGGCTGAGGTGAGGATGCTCTGGTTCCCCCAGTTGTGGTTGAGCAGGAAGCGGTCTACACTCTGCAGCCACAGCCCTGGGTCGTTGGGGGACAGATTCTGGAGTCGGTAGCAATGCCGACACAGGAACTCACCCAGTGCAGCAGTTCACCAGTTGAGGCCTGGACTATCACCCTCTTGGGCATGTCGGTTGCCACGTTGGAGTTGGCGAGGACATTTTCTGAGCATTGGTGAGGTCTGGGGTACTCTGGTCCTGGGTGAGAGTGGACAGGTTGGTGCAGGACTGAGCCTTCTCCAAGTTTTTGTTGTTGAGGTGGGTCTCGCTGTTCTCGTTGTTCCTGTTGGGCTGCACCTTCTTGGAACCCTTCTTCCGCTTCATGTTGATGATTGAGCAGCGCTTCAGGTTCTTGCCTTTGGCGTTCCTACTGTTCTGAACAGCCTTGTCATGGCCCACACTCTCCGGCCCATCTCCGGCCTCCCTGATAGCTGGGTGAGAGAGACTGGACATTTCCCATGGTGACTGGGTAGCGATCAGGACTTGGATCATGAGACAGTATGAGCAGACTAAGAAAATAAAGGAGCATGTCGTACTTCATAACGTTATCAAGTGATTTAAGAAGGGATGTCAACGTAACTTGTAGCAACGTAAGAAGCTAAATTCAGTTTTCCATCAAAATAATAATTATTGTAAGCTAACGTGACGTAAGAAGCTAAATTCAGTTTTCCATCAAAATAATAATTATTGTAAGCTAACGTGACGTAATAAAGGAATTTACATATGTCGCAAGATAAAAGATAATTTGCCGATTTAACTTGTTTGACTGCTATCTTTGGTAAATAAATACCATTTGCACATGTGCATAGCTGTAGATAAATCCAACAGGAGAGTTTGAGTAATGAAAGTTGGACAGAGGAGCTTAATCTCTGAGCAAGTCACACTTGGACCAACTTCAAAAAACAAATGTTATTTTCTGGCAGTAGTCCTTATTCTGTGCCAGATGTTATTAAGTATCAAAACCAGACAGCACCATTTTCTTTTTTTATTTATGGATAGCCACGGGCACGCTCCAACACTCAGACATAATTTACAAATGAAGCATGTGTTTAGTGAGTCCGACAGATCAGAGGCAGTAGGGATGACCAGGGAAAGCCACGCAGTCTCCTCGTGCAGTACAATGTAATCGGCCATGCCGATTAATCGGTCGATCTCTACTTGGAACCATGGGGTCTATGGACTTCGGCTGCAGTGGCAGCGTGTCAGTGAGCATAACCAAGTTAAAGAAGGTAATGGGTCCCTATATAGGTCTCTGACAGTTCAGGCCTCATGAGGCTCTGACAATTCAGGCTTCTCAGATACATATTAGGGGAAAGGTGGCTTCTGTAACCCCTTTTTGGAGCCGGTTAAACCTGTGTGCTTGGACTGCCGTGTGCCTGCTATTTTGGTACCCTCTAAGCTGGCTTAGGGCGTGATTGTATGTCACCATAGTATGTTATACTGAGTGACTGACCAAATGGGAACATACAGTTATGAATAACTACTGTTCCCTGAAGGAAGTGCCCTGCGTCGTCAGGGGTTTTGGGCTTGCTGAAGAGCAGTACTGAATTGAGGAAATGAATGCAAGCCCCGGTATTATAGCAAGGAAGGCGGGGTCTCCGAGGGCTGGCTCTGCATCCATTGACCTGTTGGGCGTGATTTCAGTTCTTACGGTGAATGTGAATGGTGTTGACTCTCCCCGTAATATTTTTCTACCTTATTCCCTCCTTCAGGGAACAGTAGTTATATTCATAACTGTAAGTTTTCATTTCCAACATATTCCTGAATCAGTGAGCTGTCTCTCTCTCCTCTGTACAGACTCATTGATGGCCACAACATCACCACTGAGGACCAGCACATGTGGCTGATTCCATTCTCCTGTGGCCAGCACCACACCCTGACGGTGAACTTTGACAAGGCCCAGACGGTGGCTGGCCTCCGCATCTGGAACTACAACAAGACCCCAGAGGACTCCTACAGGGGGTGAGAGAGAGAGTCACTGGGATGGAGAACTGGCTTTAGTAGCCTGGTGGAAGTATCAATTCAAAATGAAATATCTGGGCCCTGTAGGTTGCTTTTGCATTTGTGAGTTTTGTCATTAAAGGTGCAGTGCATTGTAGTTGTACAAATATATACGATGCTCCGTAAGTGTGCATTTACAATATATGCAATTAATATACATTCACACTCTGCCATAGATCCTTAAAGATATTTAAATATTGACTGATAGAAAAAAATTGTTAAGGGGTGAATCCCTATTCCTTACGAAAACACATTTGTCAAGATAACCATTTCTTATTAACCCTATTCATGTGTGCTCCAGGTGAAGGTGATCCATGTGTCTCTGGACGATACGCTCATCTCTCCAGCAGAGGGCTTCCTCATCAGGAAGGGACCAGGGAACTGTCACTTTGACTTTGCTCAGGAGATC
Organism: Oncorhynchus masou masou; assembly: GCF_036934945.1. Lineage (NCBI taxonomy): Eukaryota > Metazoa > Chordata > Actinopteri > Salmoniformes > Salmonidae > Oncorhynchus > Oncorhynchus masou. Next base: position 43,536,637 of record NC_088242.1, read on the forward strand.
CTCTTCATCGACTTTCTCCAGACCCCCACCACTGGCCTGGTCAACAGCAAGAGTACAGGAGAGGACTCGGCCTACACACTCAAGTGACTACTTACTTGTAGGCTAGTCTGGTACCATATCGGTTTGGGATGTCTTACTAATGATCATACGAATTGGCAAGACGGGACAAACAGATCTGGGACCAGGCTAATTGTTTTAGCCTCTCATAAAATAGCATTCTGGCTATTATCCCCACTGTGCCAAACGCCTAGACATGTATCAAATGAATCATTCATACGCTCTACTACTGTAATGCAATACAATATGAGATGTCATTAAGGTTTGTGTCTTCGATGGTTTTCAGGGCTGGCTCCAGAAGACAGGAGCAAGCCAGCATGGACTACGAGGCCCCCATCATGCCTTGTGGATGTATCCTTCCTCCTGCTGCACACAAGACATAGTCCCACAGAATATTGTCCCCAACTACATTCAGCCATGGGACGATTTTTTTCTTAAGCGGATGGTCGGGAGTCCAGAACATAATTATAAATAATTTGTACACAAGAAGCCTAAACAGATATAGTATTTGACAAAAACATATCAAACCCTGATTACATTGGGCTAAGATCACATATTTCTCTCTATTTATGCATGAGAATACTTTAATTTAGAATATTTTCTAAATGAAAATCACTTTCAGCTGATTTACTGGTGATTGTATAGTCTTTTATGTCCAACAACAAAAATGTTATACACATTTTTACAAATCTTGAGAAATCACAGATTTGGCCCGCTGCTTTTACTGACGTAACATGTCACCTTACATAGACATGCAGAAATTCTGCGACCAGTGCATCAAATTTACAAACTAAATATTTCACCTTTTAGTAGATAGAATTGACAATATACAGTATATATTTTACCTTTCATAAAAGACATACTGTACATATTCAATGTCATTACAACCAGTTTTGCCTGCTTGAGATACTGTGATCACTAAATGACTTGATGACTGTAAAAGTCCTAAGTGTGTACACGGCTCCACGTCTCTTCCTTAACCCTTGACCCACCAGTCATCTTCCAGCTGCAGCTGCTGACCACCTGGGGTGACCCCTACTACATTGGCATGAACGGCCTGGAGATCTATGACCAAAACGACAAGAAGATACCCCTCAGTGACAACAGTATCCTACCTACAATGTTAACACCACAAACACATACACACACTGAGAACTGCTGCAATCTACACTTACACCCAGTATCTCACTGACTGGCTGAGCTAGCTAGCGTGAGACTTCAAGTCTGGCCTAAGACAGGTCATAAACCCTGGTCCTAGAAATCCACAGGGTGTACCGGCTTTAGTTTTAGCCAAGCATTAAAACACCTTATTCAGTCAATCAAGGTTGTGATGATTAGTTGAATCAGGTGTGTTTTGTGCTGTTGTGGAACGAAAGCCTGCTCTCCCTTTTTTATTTGTTTATTTTATTTTTATTTCACCTTTATTTAACCAGGTAGGCTAGCTGAGAACAAGTTCTCATTTGCAACTGTGACCTGGCCAAGATAAAACATAGCAGTGTGAACAGACAACACAGAGTTACACATGGAGTAAACACTTAACCAGTCAATAACACAGTAGAAAAAAGAGAGTCCATATACATTGTGCGCAAAAGGCATGAGGAGGTAGGTGAATAATTACAATTTTGCAGATTAACACTGGAGTGATAAATGATCAGATGGTCATGTACAGGTAGAGATATTGGTGTGCAAAAGAGCAGAAAAGTAAATAAATAAAAACAGTATGGGGATGAGGTAGGTGAAAATGGGTGGGCTATTTACCAATAGACTATGTACAGCTGCAGCGATCGGTTAGCTGCTCAGATAGCAGATGTTTGAAGTTGGTGAGGGAGATAAAAGTCTCCAACTTCAGCGATTTTTGCAATTCGTTCCAGTCACAGGCAGCAGAGAACTGGAACGAAAGGCGGCCAAATGAGGTGTTGGCTTTAGGGATGATCAGTGAGATACACCTGCTGGAGCGCGTGCTACGGGTGGGTGTTGCCATCGTGACCAGTGAACTGAGATAAGGCGGAGCTTTACCTAGCATGGACTTGTCGATGGCCTGGAGCCAGTGGGTCTGGCAAATATGTAGCGAGGGCCAGCCGACTAGAGCATACAGGTCGCAGTGGTGGGTGGTATAAGGGGCTTTAGTGACAAAACGGATGGCACTGTGATAAACTGCATCCAGTTTGCTGAGTAGAGTGTTGGAAGCTATTTTGTAGATGACATCGCCGAAGTCGAGGATCGGTAGGATAGTCAGTTTTACTAGGGTAAGTTTGGCGGCGTGAGTGAAGGAGGCTTTGTTGCGGAATAGAAAGCCGACTCTAGATTTGATTTTCGATTGGAGATGTTTGATATGAGTCTGGAAGGAGAGTTTACAGTCTAGCCAGACACCTAAGTACTTATAGATGTCCACATATTCAAGGTCGGAACCATCCAGGGTGGTGATGCTAGTCAGGCGTGCGGGTGCAGGCAGCGAATGGTTGAAAAGCATGCATTTGGTTTTACTAGCATTTAAGAGCAGTTGGAGGCCACGGAAGGAGTGTTGTATGGCATTGAAGCTCATTTGGAGGTTAGATAGCACAGTGTCCAAGGATGGGCCGGAAGTATATAGAATGGTGTCGTCTGCGTAGAGGTGGATCAGGGAATCGCCCGCAGCAAGAGCAACATCATTGATATATACAGAGAAAAGAGTCGGCCCGAGAATTGAACCCTGTGGCACCCCCATAGAGACTGCCAGAGGACCGGACAGCATGCCCTCCGACTTGACACACTGAACTCTGTCTGCAAAGTAGTTGGTGAACCAGGCACGGCAGTCATCAGAAAAATCGAGGCTACTGAGTCTGCCGATAAGAATATGGTGATTGACAGAGTCGAAAGCCTTGGCAAGGTCGATGAAGATGGCTGCACAGTACTGTCTTTTAGCGATGGCGGTTATGATATCGTTTAGTGCCTTGAGCGTGGCTGAGGTGCACCCGTGACCGGCTCGGAAACCAGATTGCACAGCGGAGAAGGTACGGTGGGATTCGAGATGGTCAGTGACCTGTTTGTTGACTTGGCTTTCGAAGACCTTAGATAGACAGGGCAGGATGGATGTAGGTCTGTAACAGTTTGGGTCCAGGGTTTCTCCCCCTTTGAAGAGGGGGATGACTGCGGCAGCTTTCCAATCCTTGGGGATCTCAGACGATATGAAAGAGAGTTTGAACAGGCTTGTAATAGGGGTTGCGACAATTGCGGCGGATAGTTTCAGAAATAGAGGGTCCAGATTGTCAAGCCCAGCTGATTTGTACGGGTCCAGGTTTTGCAGCTCTTTCAGAACATCTGCTATCTGGATTTGGGTAAAGGAGAACCTGGAGAGGCTTGGGCGAGTAGCTGCGGGGAGGGCGGAGCTGTTTGCCGAGGTTGGAGTACTGGTTACCAATATCTGGCCAAGTTGCAAAGTCGGAAGCACCGCCTAGTTCTACAATCTCTTCTTCTAATCTGTTTTTAAACCTAACCTTAACCACACTAGTTTTTTTTTAGTTTTTTAAATTTTTTATGGAATTTCGATATAGCCAATTTTGTAGCTTGTTCATATAGTGGGAATCTCATGTACCATCCCTGGACCAAGTTTGGTGAACTCCAAAACTATAAATGTACCCTGAAATAGTAAAAGGGTGGCTTCCAGTAGAGGAAATGGAAATGGCAGGAGTAATGACACTGTAGTCAACACAGTTTGGCTGAGTCCATTCTTTAAACAATGCTTCTAGATGTCGCTGCATTCCCAGACAGTGTGAATGTCCTGGACAGTGTGAAGGGTGACGTGAGGACTCCAGATAAGCTGGTAGATGGAGTGAACAACTCTCATGATGGCATACACATGTGGCTAGCACCGGTACTCCCCGGACTGGTGAATCGCGTGTATCTCATATTTGACCAGCCAGTGACCGTGTCCATGATCAAACTGTGGAACTACTCCAAGACACCACAGAGGGGGGTAAAGGAGTTTGGGGTAAGTCAGTTTTCTTTTCTCTCTCCTCAGCACAGTAACACAGACCATATTCATCAGAGAGACCCAGGTCTTAGGACTTGGGAGCAAAGCAGAATAAGGATCATTTCAGACTATAATGGTCTAATAAGTACTATTATTGGGAATTCTTCCCTAGAGTTTTATTTCACCCTTATTTACACAGGTAAGTCAATTAAGAACAAAAATCCTATTTTCAATGACGACCTGTCAAACATCAATAAAGAACAATTACATTATATGTATATACACATCTAAATACACACATCTATACATATCTACAGTGCATTCGGAAAGTATTCAGACCCCTTGGCTTTCCACATTTTGTTACGTTACAGCCTTATTCTAAAATGTATTTTTTATTTTTTAAGTCCTCATCAATCTACACACACAACCCCATAATGAAAAAGCGAAAACAGGTTTTTAGAAATGTTTACAAATGTATCAAAAAAATTAAACAGAAATACCTTATTTACACAATAATACACAATTCAGACCCTTTTTATGATACTTGAAATTAAGCTCATATGAATCCTTTTTCCATTATTCATCCTTGAGATGCTTCTACAACTTGATTGGAGTCCACCTGTTATAAATTCAATTAATTGGACATAATTTAGAAAGGCACACATCTGTCTATATAAGGTCCCGCAGTTGACAGTGCATGTCAGAGCAAAAACCAAGCCATGAGGTCGAAGGAATTGTCCATAGAGCTCCAAGACAGGATTGTTTCTAGGCACAGATCTGGGGAAGGGTACCAAAATATTTCCGGCCAAACTCAGCAATCGGGGGAGAAGGGCCTTGGTCAGGGAAGGTGACCAAGAACCCGATAGTCACTCTGACAGCGCTCCAGAGTTCCTCTGTGGAGATGGGAGAAATTTCCAGAAGTACAAGCATCTCTGCAGCACTCCACCAATCAGGCCTTTATGGTAGTGGCCAGACGGAAGCCACTTCGTCAGCTAAAGGCACATGAAATCCCACTTGGAGTTTGCCAAAAGGCACCTAAAGACTCTTAAGACTCTAAGACCATGAAAAACAAGATTCTCTGGTCTGATGAAACCAAGTTGAACTCTTTGGCCTGAATGCCAAGCGTCACGTCTGGAGGAAACCTGACCCATCCCTACGGTGAAGTGTGGTGGTGGCAGCATCATGCTGTGGGGATGTTTTTCAGCGGCAGGGACTGGGAGACTAGTCAGCATCGAGGGAAAGATGAACGTTGCAAAGTACAGAGAGATCCTTGATGAAAACCTGCTCCAGAGTATTTAGGACCTGACTGGGGTGAAGGTTCACCTTCCAACAGGAAATTGACCATAAGCACACAGCCACGGCAACGCAGAAGTGGCTTCGGGACATGTCTCTGAATGTCCTTGAGTGGCTCAGCCAGAGCCCAGGCTTGAACCTGATCTAACATCTCTGGAGAGACCTGAAAATAGCTGTGCAGTGACGCTCATCCAACCTGACAGAGCTTGAGAGGATCTGCAGAGTAGAATGGGAGAAACTCCCCAAATACAGGTATACCAACTAAGCAACAAAAAAAAGTACCCTTATTTCACCAGGTAAGATGACTGAGAACACATTCTCATTTACAGCAACAACCAGGGGAATAGTTACAGGGGAGAGAAATGAGCAAATTGTAAGCTGGGGATGATAGGTGACCAGAGTGGGAATTTAGCCAGGACACCAGGGTTAACTTCTTGAGTGTAGGGGGCAGGATTTTAGTTTTTGGACAAAACAAACGTACCCATTTGAAACTGCCTATTTCTCAGGCCCAGAAACTAGAATATGCATATAATTGAGAAAACACTCTAAAGTTTCCAAAACTGTCAAAATATTGTCTGTGAGTATAACAGAACTGATATTGCAGGCAAAAACCTGAGGAAAATGAAACCAGGAAGTGGCTTCTATTTTGAATGCTCCATGTTCCGTAGCCTGCTTTCACTCCATTTAAAGGGATATCAACCAGATTCCTTTTCCTATCGCTTCCTCAAGGTGTCAACAGCCTTTAGACATAGTTTCAGGCTTTTATTTTGAAAAATGAGCGAGAAAGATAACATAGCGTCAGTGGATAGCTGGGTGTTCGCATAAGTTTTGCTTGCACAACAGAGTTGGGCAGCCATTTTCTTTCCCTCTCCTATTGAAAAAGTGACAGTCCCGGTTGATATATTATCGATTATATATTTTAAAAACAACCTGAGGATTGATTATAAAAAAATGTTTGACATGTTTCTGTGGACATTTTGGATACTATTTGGAATTTTTGTATGTGATGTCGTGACCGCTCGAGCTTGTGGATTTCTGAACATAATGCGCCAAACAAATGGAGGTATTTTGGATATAAAAATAATCTTTATGGAACAAAAGGAACATTTTTTTGTGTAACTCGTGAGTGAAAGCATTCGAAGATCATGAAAGGTAAGCGATTTAATCTATTGCTTTTCTGACTTTCGTGACCAATCTACTGGGCTGCTAGGTGTTTGTAATATTTTGTCTAATGCGAGAGATGTTCTTATATAAACGCTTGTTATGCTTTCGCCAAAAAGCTGTATTGAAATCTGACATGCCAGGTGGATTAACAACAAGCTAAGCTGTGTTTTGCTATATTGCACTTGTGATTTCATGAAAATTAAGTATGTTTAGTAATTTAATTTGAATTTGGCGTGCTGCAATTCAGCGGGTGTGGTGAAAATGATCCCACTACCGGGATGGGTGCATCAAGAAGTTATCCACTTCCAAAAGCATCTGGTCTCCCATCCAGGGACCAACCCTGCTTAGCTTCAGAAGCAAGCCAGCAGTGGGATGCAGGGTGGTAAGAAGACTCGAGGCTGTAATCCATGCCAAAGGTGCTTCAACAAAGTACTGAGTAAAGGGTCTGAATACTTATGTAAATGTGATATTTCAGTTTTGTATTTTTTATAAATTAGCAAAACGTTCTAATTTTTGGTATGTCATTATGGGGATTGTGTGTAGATTGATGAAAAAAACTATTTAATCAATTTTCTAATAAGGCTGTAACGTAACAAAATATGGAAAAAGTCAAGGGGTCTGAATATTTTCCAAATGCACTCTATATACACATCAATATATATATATATATATATATATATATATATACATCTATATACACATAAATAATATGCTGTAAACAAGAGTCTGTTCTCTGTTAAACTTTCTGGGCTTAAATAAGGGGTAATAAATGAATGACTACTGTAAGCCTTCCTTGTGTAGCTGCTAGTAGATGACCTCCTGGTGTATAACGGCATCTTGGACAGTGTGAGCCAGGCGGCGCAGGGCATCCTGCCGACCTGTGACCCGGCGGTGCCCTACCACACCATCCTCTTCACCGACAACGCCCACATTGCCCACCGTGAAAGGAACACTGTCATCAGGTAACCCAGCATGGGATTGGCTGCTGCAGTCTGATATAAGCAAATTATTTCCCTGTCCATCGAAATTCACGCATGTGCGGATAGGTTTGGCTGCTTGTCCATCAACATGCACACATACTTATTGGTTCTTCTGTCTAGCCGCTGTCAACATGAGTATGCGAAGTAATTTACCAGATTCACATGATGTGAGTTTTTTCAAATGGCAGGAGACCGTGGCTACCATAGTGGGACAAACTATTTTCAAGGACAGGCGTTCCTATCACTTATAACAGTGTTTAATTGGCACTGAAGTCTACCTCTTTGTGACTCGTGTTCAACGAAGATGTGCTCTCTCTACTCCAGCCCCCGCGGTAGCAGACATCGCGATCTGAAACAGTGAGTAACAGAGTCCCTCATCAGCCTTGTCAGTCAGTTATAAAAAGTTGTGTTCATGTTCCCAAGTCACCTCACCTCCAACCCACAGCTTGGCTTGTGATGGCATGTCCTTCTCTAGTACTTCCAAACAGACCTCCTAGTCCCTTGCCACACATGGGTCTTGTCTCTCCACCTTTCTGTAATTTCATTGTAAGACACAAGACTTGAACCTGCTCGTGTCAAGCCAGATTATGCAGAGACTCAAGTGAAACTGGTGTGTTTCCCCCCCTTGTGGTGTTTTTCAGCAATTATGTTGAGGACCAAGATGTGAAGATGACCAATGAGAACGAGATAGTCCATCACCACAAGAAGAAACAAACAGCTGATCCAGGTAAGCAATTCAGCCAGAATGTCTTTGTTCAGTATATACTGTATACACTTAAACATACCAGGTATAATAGAATAATCAGTGAGAAGCAAATGAAACTTAAAGCTACATTATCAATATGGGTGTTTCAGAGCTGATGTTTCCACACTATTATCAACCCAAATGTTTCAGTGTCTTTTAAACATATCAAAGGCACAAACGTTTGAATTCCCCCCCTGCCTGCTGAAAACATTAAAAAACAGAACATTTGAATTTCTGATGTTTTGCTCTATTTTTGTGTGAAGCAGCCTTCATTTTTTGGACACTAATGAAACAAAACCATATTTACTTTCTAATCTTGCAGCGCTTCGGCCTAAAACCTGCATGACAGACACTGGGAAGCTCGGGAAAAGGAGGTACTGACAGATGGACAGACAGGCAGATGATCGGATGGACAGGACGTTGATGGAGTCCCACGTTGATGGAATCCCACTGGTCAAATGGAGGGAACAGAAATGAAAGGATGACGGTTTACTGACAATCTGCACTATCCCACTCGGGGGACTTTTAACACAAAGCCTTGACCAGCTGAAAATAACCATTTCCATTGCCCTCCATCAGTAATTACACTGTAGGGAAGTGTTGCCTAGTGACAGCCCTTGTGTGTAAATTGGGTCTACTTTAGAAGAGGACATAGCTTGTACAGAACACATTTTATTTGTATCCATCTGGCCACAGGATCAGCCTTCCATTGTCTCATTGGATTGGTTTTCTTGCCACTCGTTCTCTCTAGACTCCTACGTTTCATCAGATTAATAGTACCTGTGTAGTATTACTACATCACATAATACCTGTGTAGTACTACATCAGATGAAGAGTACGGTACCTGTGTAATACTATGTCAGTACTACATCACATGTATAGAACCTTTGTTGTTGCACCTGTTTTGATTGTCCTTTTCACAGTGTCAGGGTGAACCTATATAAGGCTGCTATGTCGGCCATTTTCGTGCCTAGTTCTATTACGGCTCCTATCTGTCGCTGCTTCTCGTGATGTTATGCTGCATTCTCCTGCTGCCACTGATGCACAGATACTCAAATATGAATTCAGTGGCAACAAGTACACTCTTAGTAGATGGGATCTAGATCCTATATTTATAAATGAGTTGTATTCATGAAAAGCCTAGTGGGCTATAGATTTGATAGCCCCGAGCCTCTAGCCTAGTGGCATAACACATGGAAACACACATGAATGCTATGCAGTAAACCTGTTAAGGTTTTCTCATGTCTGTTTTATCTAGGTGCATTTGGTGGCAGATGGGGGTTTTAATACAAAGGGTGGAGAATATGACTGTCTTTTCCATAAAGTAGAATCAAGCAGAATATTGGTCACATTGAAGCAATCGGTCTGATACAGTTGAGCCATGCAAGACCACTCCATTTGCCTAAAGGCCCAATGCAGATGTTTTATATCAATTTTAAATAATTTCTAGGTAACAATTAAGTATCTTACTGTAATAGAATTCTGTTAAAATGGGAAAAAGTCATTTTTTAGCAAATAACTATTTCTCAAGCAAGAATGTTCCTAGGACTGTATGGGAGTGGGTTGAGTAGGGAGGAGGAAACTGAAAACTAGCTGTTATTGGCAGAGTGGTTTGGAACTCTTTGTTATTGGTCTATTAAACAATTTACCGCACGGTGATATCACCATGGAAAGCCGAAAATCCCGCCCATGCAGACCTGCTGATTAGAAGGACCTATCAGGAAATAACACAGATCACATTTTTTTTATACTTTTACAGTGTTAGTTTCATCAACTGTTGTACAATATGATAGAAAACACAGGGGAAACCAATTGTGACTGCACTGGGCCTTTAACACAGAAACAGTACACTTGCTTCTTAGATGTATATTTTACAGCACTGAATATATTCATCTATAATATTTTGGATTAATGAATATATTGGTGAACATGTGTATATATACACACACACACCCACAGTTATTAGAAAAACTTATTTGAAAAATAAGTGACCTTTTATTGAAGTTGTTTTATGTGAAAATATTTTTTGAGACCCATTTGTTTGCGAAAATTGTCAAATATAATTAATACCAAAAGTTTATTGGAGATATATTACCAATATATACATTGTTGTGTGAACATCATGTTGGCTTTTGGTTGAAAAACACCTAAGAATATGTAACCAGAAACAACTTAATATTTAATATGCAAACACTGAAACCATACCTCAAATAGGGAAGATGTGATCTTTAAAAGGGATGGCTATTTGATGAAATCTTGTTTTATCTTGAATGTTTGAGTAAATGTTTGAGTATAATCCAGTTGCAGTTTTATTCCTATACCCAGTAGTATTTGTTGCATGGACAAGTTACCACGGTTGAGCCACAATATAGCCTATTTCTTACTTTATACCCTTGTACTGAATATGACAGAGGAGTTGCATTGTTTTTTTGAAATGCTGTTTTATGTATTTGATTTTAAAATGTCAGTCTACAGGTATAGGCTTCCCACTGCACCTGAGTGATGATAGCTATTACTTGATGTGTGACATTCTGTTTTGAAATATTTTATTTTTTTAATCTTGTTCAAATACATGTATATTTCATGTAGGTACATTTTAATAAATTAAATAATTGAAAAACCAAGTGACAGTGTTGGTCTTGGTGTCATGATGTCAGACAATACAATTATTCTCTTTGATAAGGAATTAATCTGGTATTGAGTTATACTCTGCTTACATTCTAGAGGAGCAGTACTTGGAGAAAAGGTGGTGGAGGACCAACCTGGATTTCTACAACTCATGCAAAAATTGCCATGAAGATGAGTTCTTTGGAGATGCCTCTCAGATTTCCCTGGGAAAGTCCATTCCTCCCTCTGGTCTTCCCATTTCTGAATCTGGGGACAAACACATAAAATAAACATTTACTTGACAGACCATAGTAGTGCCTGAAGAAGAAAAAAAAGAAAAATGTTGAAGTAGGAATAACAGACCAATTATCTTGCAGGATTTGGATTATGTACAATTTCTAACACTTTGTCAAATACTAATAACTCATTTCGTAATGGGTCAAACTCGGTCAATAATCTCTAAGAGAAATCCAATGTTTGAATATTAACTCTGCTGACTAAAGAGTTTGCCTTTGTATGGCCACGATGGTCTATTTGCTTGACTAAATAAGGCCAAAGTCATGTTTAGCTGAGAATACGGCAAATATTTCTCCACTAATGCTTACGTACTGTATTGTACCAGCAATAGTTGAAATTTGGTTAAAACAAACCCCCCTCTAAATTATGTATTTAACACTTTGAACCCAGTGACCCCTTTTAAGAAAAAAATGTCATACTTGAAATTCAGTTGTGTACATGTGAGCAGATCACATTATGTAACATAATATCCTGTGGTTTTGCTTTTTGAATGCTGAAAAATGTGTAACAGTATGGTTGAACAGTGGATGCATTACCTTATACTGCACAAAACCAGTGAACCAGTAAACAAACCCACAGTAAATTTGTGTTATCAATACTTCAGAAATCCTTAGCAATTAACTTCAGGATTTTTAGGAAATGTGGCACAGTGATTTGTAGATCCTCTTATACCAGACACATGGGTCAGTGTCGGCTCCTTTAGCATCCATGGATTTTTGCCCCCAATGATAATCTATAAATATAGCAACAACAATGGAGATGTTAGGGGAAAAAGTGTAAATCTATGAAAAAAAATGTATGTGATACATCTTTAATATACAATTAAATAAAAGTGTGAATCAAACATGTATTGCTTTTTCAATGTCCACACCATAATTGAACAAAACAGGTGATCAAGAAACAGCCTACACTTGTGCTTACTTTCACTGTCTATCTCCTTTCTCTGCTCTGCCTCTGCCTTTTTGACCGAAGCACATGTAAATTACAAACAATCAATGCAATGGTAACCGACATAAATTAAAGGTGGCCTGCTAGGGCACCGTAATGTTAACTGATAGATTACCGGTATTACCATGACTTTGTTAGTCTCGAAAGTGGGAGGTTTTTATTTTTTGGGAAATTATCTGTGGCTAAATCTACCCAGTTTGCTTTCTTGGCTGTCATATGATTCTAAAAAATATATAATCTGATTACAAATAATTCTGCAATGGTTATCTGTTTGAAATGATAGGCCAAATCCCAATGTAAAGTCCCGTACTGAACGCGCCCTATTAGATTGTCATGCTGAATCCAGATTTCATATACAGTGCATTCGCAAAGTATTCAGACCCTTTGACTTTTCCCACATCGTTAAATCAATCTCCACACAATACCCCATAATGACAAAGCAAAAACAGGTGAAGAAATTTTTGCAAATGTATTAATTTTTAAACAGAAATACCTTATTTACATAAGTATTCAGACAGTTTGCTATGAGACTCTAAATTGAGCTCAGGTGCATCCTGTGTCCCCAAGAACACAGTGGCCTCCATCAATCTTAAATGGAAGACGTTTGGAACCACCAAGACTCTTCTTAGAGTTGGCCGCCCGGCCAAACTGAGCAATTGGGGAAGAAGCGCCCTAGTCAGGACTATGACAGAGCTACAGCGGCAGGGACTGGGAGACTAGTCAAGATCAAGGGAAAGATTACGGAGCAAAGTACAGAGAGATCCTTGATGAAACCTGCTCCAGAGTGCTCAGAACTTCAGACTGGGACGACGATTCACCTTCCAACAGGACAACGACCCTAAGCACACAGCCAAGACAACACAGGAGTGGCTTCGGGACAAGTCTCTGAATATCCTTAAGTGGCCCAGCCACAGCCCGGACTTGAAAATAGCTGTGCAGCGACACTACCCATCCAACTTGACAGAGCCTGAGAGGATCTACAGAGAAGAACGGGAGAAACTCCCCAAATACAGGTGTGCCAAGCTTGTAGCGTCATATCTAAGACTCGAGGCTGTAATCGCTGCCAAAGGTGCTTCAACAAAGTACTGAGTAAACGGTCTGAAACTTATGTAAATGTGTTTTTTGTTTTTGGTAAATTTGCTAAAATTTCTAAAAACCTGTTTTTGCTTTGTCGTTATGGGTTATTGTGTGTAGATTTGGGGGGGGGGGAATATTTCATCCATTTTAGAATAAGGCTGTGACATAACAAAATGTGGATAAAGTCAGGGGTCTGAATACTTTCCGAATGCACTGTATACTACTATCCCTCTCAAAACGTATTCACTTTACCTGTGGTCTCCAGAATTCTGTCCCGTTGCATTTTCCATTTCTTGTCAGGTCGTTCACGGTTTGTTTTTTGGGGTTATTTAAAGCATCTTTCTAGAGGTAGTGGCTTGCCAAAGTATTCACCCTCCTTTTTCCTATTTTAGAAAAAAGTCAATTCTTTGTAGAGCCACATTCTGCAGCAATTACAGCTGCAAGTCTCTTGGGGTATGTCTCTATAAGCTTGGCACATCTAGCCACGGGAATATTTGCCCATTCTGCAAGGCAAAACTGCTCCAGCTCCTTCAAGTGGGATTGGTTCTTGGCATTGGCATTTTTCCAATTTTGTTGCCTTACAACCTGGAATTAAAATACATTTAAAGGTTTGTATTATTTGATTTACACAACATGCCTCCCACTTTGAAGATGAAAAATATTTTTGGGTGTGAAATAAACAAGAAATAAGACACAAAAAAACAGAAAACGTGAGCGTGCGTAACTATTCACCCCCCAAAGTCAATACTTTGTAGAGCCACCTTTTATAGCAATTACAGCTGCAAGTCTCTTGGGGTATGTCTCTAAAAGCTTGGCTCATCTAGCCACTGGGAATTTTGCCCATTCGTCAAGGCAAAACCGCTCCAGGGCCTTCAAGTTGGATGGGTTCTGCTGGTGTCCAGCAATCTTTAAGTCATACCACAGATTCTCAAATGGATTGAGTTCTGGGATTTGAGTAGGCCATTGAAAGACATTTAAATGTTTCCCATTAAACCACTTGATTGTTGCTTTAGCAGAATGCTTTGGGTCATTGTCCTGCTGGAAGGTGAACCTCTTTTTTCTTGTTTGGACAATTTATTTTTGTTTTGAGGAAAATAAGTGTGTATATTGTTCCTGTTCCTTGTTCCTAAATTGACTAAAAATGATTTGAGAATGTTTTAAGTATGTATCAAACTATGGAAGGAAATTAGGAGTAGTGACTTATGTGTTATGGGTTAGAAAAACTAACTACATTGGGGGCTCATACATGAAGGTTATGGTAGTGGAGGGGTGTTATTTCTAGAAACAATGTATATTAATAGACAAGATAACTCACAGAAAAGGAAGGACAGTTGGTATTGTAAAAATATAGGGATATAAAATATAGGGACAATTCTAAAAGTAAATAGAACATTACACATATCTAGATTAAGGTAAAAGTAATAAGTAGTGGCATTTTGAACACTAGAGCAAACGTTTAAGAAACTTATGACTTAGTTTTGTTAGGATTGGATATTCTTCCAACTGGAAGACACTTGACTGATTACATGTTATTCTTACAGCAGTTGCTGTAGGGACCATAATTTATGAATATTTTTGTGGCAGGAGGCCAGGTATTTGAGACAGAATGTTTACGTAGGGCTGTTATTTAAAAATTAAGATTTAGTGATCTTGCTATAACAAGAATGCCTGTTGTCAGGAAATAACCCATGTGTTAGTGTGTATGTCCTCAGGAAAAAAACAGCACATAAGAGGCCAGATGGAAGGGCATGGGCTGAATTCTGGAGACTGAGTGTACATCAAGATACACCAGGCTGGGGGTATACTTCTTACAGCACCTGCAGTGGTAAAGATCGTCATGTCTCTCTTTGGTGGGTGCATAAGTCTCACAAGAAGTAAGGTCCAGCTGAATAATGGGTGAGCTTGAAAACACCATGACAGAGGACGTGAAACAAAAAAAAGAGAGAGAGAGAGAGAGAGAGAGAGAGAGAGAGAGAGAGAGAGAGAGAGAGAGAGAGAGAGAGAGAGAAAGACTAGATTCCACTGTAGAAATACTGGGTTGAGTTTGGGGGTTAGTTGTTTTATTTGTTAATGTATCATGTGAAAAAGGATAGATGTTAGGGTAGTTGTACTCTAAACAACATGTTGAAGGCTTGATGTGAAAGCCCATTCAGTGTTGAATTACTTCAAGAAGAAATCATGTTGATTAAGGTTATGCACATGCTTATCAGTTGAAATAGATCAGATGGGGAACTAAGTAAAAAATGACAAGATTTGGGAACACCTCTCAGAACCTGGGGCCGAAAGGGGAAGACTGGGTGAAAGCACGAGGAAGCTTTTCAGGGCTTTCATTTTTGTGGAGTCCAGCAGAAAAGTATCCTGGAGGCAAAGAGTCAGGTGAAGAGAGAGTGGGAATTGTCATGGTCTTAGATGTCAGTATTCATGAATATATTCATGCATAACACATAACATTGTCAATACTGTTATGTTTTGTCCTTTGCTTTCCAAGTCTTATGTTTAGGAAACCAGATGGAGAAGGGTTCGCCAGCTTCAGCTGGAATGACAGTTTGTTGTGTGATGAGAGATGGAAGTAAGAGAATGTATGGTGTAATCACAGAACAGGGGCCATAAGTCTCTAAGTCTGAATGCCTCACAGAAAGAAGGCAGAAACCTGAACCAGGATGAGAGGTTCCACGTCTGATGATCCAAGGGGACCAGAAGGACCTCTCCCAGTGATACCAGGAGATCTAGTCTACGTTTGAGTGTTCCGGAGGAAGTGGGATCAACCGAGGAGAGAAGGACCCTACGAGGAGGCCGCAGCAACAAACACAACCGTCCAAGTGAAAGGAAGCAAGATGTGGTACCATCTGAATCACTGCACCGGAGTCTCAACAGAAAGAAGGACACAATCATATAGAGATGAGGACACAGAGGATGCTGATTCACCAGGAGGGAGCCCTGAAGGGAACAGGAACAGCGAAATCAATTGAGACACCAGGGAGGAGCCAAGAGAACAGCAGACCAAGTGAAAGACAAAATATGACAGGTGCATTGCCAAATGCACCCAGAAGAAGACGAAGGAGAGACAACACTGGAGAGAGAACCTGCGAATAACCAGAATTCACTCTTGTGGGGCCAGAGAGTCCAGGGATGGGAGGGAGTAACATGCCTGATACTCTTGATGAAATACCTGTTGTGGCAGACCTCTTTGACAGAAGCCCTCCACAGTGGGACCCCGAAGTATCACCTACAGAATGGGAACATCTCTTCCCTAAAATTGACACCCTTCCAGATGGAAGCCCAGTCCGGCCTGAGGAGGGAGCCTCAGGGGAAGGAAGAGGAGGAGAGGCCTCACAAGGAACAGAAGGAGAGACCCCACAAAGAGGAGGAAAAGTCCAGCAAGCTGAAGAAAATGGGGATTTCCCCACAATTGACTTTTCAGCTCTTGAATGGTCTCCTTAACAGACAATTGAAGTTAGAACCACAGAAGAACATAACAGACATAACAGAAGTAACAGTGAACGCTAGCATAGAAACAACAGACTCACGCACAATCAAGATGTAGGGTGGAAACAGGAAGAGAAGAGAGGAACCAGTCAAACAATCTAAAAAGACTGACAAGGTTAGAATCTCTGTTCCACCTCAACACATAACTGAAACAGGTGAACAGAAGACAATCTCAATCAAAAGGATCAACACTTACCAGAGATTGCACTCTGTGGATGGACACATCACCAAATAAAGGGAGAAGTCGTTTGGGACCAGAAAGGATGTGACCTGACATTAATCAAAGAAGAAGACGAGTGGGTGCTCATCATGAACAAGATTGAACCAGTGGAAGGTGAGGAACATATAGTTAGAACAACAGTGACCGAAGGGAGTAGCACCATGGTCATTAAGATTGATCCCACCCCTGCACCTGAACAGGAAGAACCTGTGACAACTAGAACAACAACAACAACAATGGTGGCAGCTGCTGTGAAGACCACTGTAGCTACCACTAAGATAACATCAACTGCCCTTACCAAGTAGTCCACTGTACCCACAAAGAAACCTGAAGCATCAGAATCAGGAGGGTTCTTTACTGACATTTGGAACTTTTTGGCAAACTAATGATATACCTCAAGACAAAAACATTGTAGAATCGACAGATATCTCAGAATCAGAACCACTCAAGGACACCACACGAGAAGAAGTAGTGAAGAACGAGTGGTACGAATGGGCTAAGTATACAGCAAACAAACATAGGATGGACAATTGTATTTTGTGTAGCAAATCACCTTTGTCTGATCTTTTGATAGTATCTGAACTTGCATCATTTGAAGAATGTGTTAAATGTAAAATGTTCAATGGATTCAGAGAAAATACTACATTCCTTTGTGTAACACAGAATGCAGTTTGGCACTAGGTAACATTAAATGCAGAAGTGAATTAAATAAAAAATATGTTGGGAGAACATGAATGTGCAACATAAGAACTGAATTGAATGATCCTCATAATGATAGGTTTACTATTGTAAAAAGAAAAGATAAAAAGAAAAATGAATGTTTCTACAGCTATGGAGATAATGGGATGGATGTGGGAAACAGCATAGTTAATTGAATAAACTATTTGGGTGTTAGAACTACATGAGTTAGTACATTTGATAAAGGAATGATTGTGAATCAGGAATTAGGGCAAAGAGGAGGAGGTGACCCTTAAATACATGATCTATTATGGAAAGAGCAGGACATCATTATAAAGATTAGATAGAGAGGGAAAAGGACATAAGTGCTTAGATTAAAGGCCATAAGTGCTTAGGGTAAGATAGATATACATTAATTTTAGGACACGAGAGGGTCCTGCCACCATTGTAATCTAATCAAGAGCTGATAAAAGCGTTATTAGGCATGAACATGGAGGAAGCCTGGACTGAAAGATAATGGTGGCCGATGACCTGAGGGAAGTAACTCCATTAACATATGGAATGGACTCATATACTGTGTGTGTATAAATACAGAGCCAGTGCTCTGGGAAGGGGTGTGTTCCGCGGACCATCTAGGCTTCTGATATGTTTGTATTAAAAGCCTATATTGAATTCACAAGTTCTTGTAAGTGTTATATTTTTAAACGATCCTCCACGACACACCCTCTTGAATTGCCACATTTTTCTCTACATTGTGTCACGAACCGGCTCAAAGCCCATAACAAAAGGGAGACAACATGGAAATAAGGAATAACAAAACATATATTTATTAAATATAGTAAACTAAGTACAATATACAATGGTGTGTGTAATCAGTAATCAGTAGTGTAAGTGAGTGTTTTGCATGCATGAATGTGATAATGCAGGGTGTTGAAAGGTGCCAAAGCAAACAACCAAAAGGCTACCAAGATACACAACAAAATCTAGAAAGGTGTCTGCATGGAGAGAATCTCCTCCATGAATGTGGAAGAGGTCTATTTATCCTGGGACACACCTGGCCCAGGTGTTTCCCATGCAGCTGACGACCCTCCCAACTCCGCCCACCGGCATCCTAATAAGGAAACAATAACAAAGAGAGAATACGGGAGACAGAGTGGGAGGGTCATCACAATTGTCAAACAGTAGTGAGTGATGTGAGGGTTGAAAATATGCTTGGCCTATCATGAGGGTGTCTGTGTGTGCTGGAAGTAACATTTTGCAACATATGGTGTGACTAGTGGGAAGGTTATGGCTATCCTTGGGTGTAGGCAGTAATCATGAGTTGTGGGGGACACATACAGAGCACAGTGTTGCGAAAACAAACTGTCTTTTGTTAGACAATAACAGGAGCCAGATGTGTGATAACTGTATCTAGGGTATGAGCGCTTAGATACTGTTATCACACTTCTGCACAGCAACAACTACACCTGCTAACGGGAGAGCCTGGGGCTGGGACCAGCCTGTGCGCCAACGATAGGCTGAGTGAGTCTGAACCACACTCAGCCTCTACTCTGACAGGCCAGCTCAGAAGCGGGAACTACTTCTGTCAGAGTATATTAGAAGAACTTTGTCAGGAACTAGTTCTCTGTTCTGCCCTGCGTGGTGTTACATTGAACCCGTATATATGAAAATTGCATGTACCATTTATTGCTTGACTAATAATAAAAACATAGAAGATTCTCGGTGACTCCGTGTCACCTTCTGTCCTGATTCCAGATTTGATTGACGCAACCCTAACAGTGAACAGCCTATTAAATACAACTTAACTAGCTAACTATTGTTAACTACAACTCCGCCAAAGAATGGCCCTGAATGTTAAACCAAACCCGATCAATTATGTCGATACTAGTTTGGTAGTTAACGTTAACGCTTGCTTAATTTGTAGCCACATGGCTACCTAACGTTAACTATCTAGCTACCATTAGCTAGAACATTAGCTACCTAGCAAGACGATCGACACTATTTATGTAGCTAACCTTACTTGTGCTTTCTCATGTTACTATAGTAGTTAGTTAACTAAATTCAGTGACAATAGTAATAACTAAGATAATTATCTTCATCCTTCTTGCGTTGGTTAGCTAACGTAGTGGCAGCTAAAGCTTGCTGTTAGCTACACTAGCTGTCAGGACCCGGTTACGAACTCAGGTCTCCGGTGTGAGAAACAGTCACTTAGTAAACTGAGCCACTAATAGTCGGCAGAACCCAGAAGATGAGGCAGACACAGCAATACTGGAGATGGTGATTTAATAAAGAAAAAAGGAAAAGATCTTCAGACAAAAATATAAATCCACAACGTCAAAAGCAATTCCAAGAAAAAAAATGTATATCCTCCAAGACACAAGGAAAATCCACAAAGTGGTAAGAACAGCAGGGAAAAAACAAACCTCAAAAAAATAATAAAAAATAAACAAGAACAAAACCAGAGGACCTCAAGAAAATCCAACTAGAAAAACAAAAGTTCACAGCATGGCTGGGTGCTAACATACAAACACAGAGCAAAGAACTAAGGAACACTAAAGGTTTAAATACAATCAAGGGAAGTGACCAAAACCTGAACAATCCTGACAAATCCTGACAATAGCTAAAACTAAACTTTTACAAATACACAATCAAATATATACACGATAAGATTGCACTATTATTATAGGCTTTTGAGAGATTATTTTGGCAAATTTGCTGAAATGTTAGAGGAAACCTTCAACCAGTTAGTAAACCGACACTGTGCTTTCTTTGATCCAGGTTGTTCTGCGCGCTTGATCTTAGTCCCGTCTCCCCATTTCATGATCGACATTTCTCCCTCTATCAAGCATAGGTATAGAGGGAGCTCAACCATCTCTGATAAAACTATTTCGGTCAGCTTCATATGAGACAGAATCAGAAACTGATTAATCACTTAGTAAATATATTGTTTTCTCATGCACTTATCAACTCTGTAGTGACCTTCTGCTAAACTGCTTCAAATACAAGGTGGAGAATTACAGTAACTAGAAGATGACTCACATGGTGCAGGTGGGGAAACTGTCCAAGCAAGCTAAAAGTACATCAGATAGTGATGTTAAAATAATACATTTCTATATAAATTAAACATTTTATTAAATTGCGACCAATTTAATTACTAATGGGATTCAGAGGGAATAATGTGATATACCATTTTATTTTTTAAACCTACATATAGCTCGGGAATACAGAAATTCAGAGAGGACATAAGAATTCCCTCATTATGTCAAGATCACGACTTATCTCAAGATCACAGAGGATCTGGAGGTGTGGCTTGTTGGAGGCGTGGGCTTAAATCATCTCTGTTTGGACAGGTCGTGGGTAAAAGTGTCCTACCACTAAATCTATTATGTTGTACTCTAAAGGTTAGGTTTGTAAACTGGCAGTTCTTCAGGCATAATGCAACTGAAATAAGTGCATTACACCAAAGAGCCAAATAGAGTTTAATTGTTAAAACAGTCACCATTTAGATACAACAATTAGAATTACAGTGGTTGAGCTTCATTCCTGACAGGCTGACCAGATTCAATTTCATCTTTAAAAATATATTGGTACAGGTAAGCGTTTTCAGAAATGACATTTTTACAAGTTGTATAAGAGAGCAGAGTTGAGCGTTCCTCAGCTACCCTACACAGTACACTTATAGGCTAAAGATAATCTCCAAATGAACCCAAACAAACTCAGAGACCCGTGTCACTGCACAACAGTGTCTACCTCTTCACACATTACCCTTTTCTAGACGATTCTGCTGTCACATAATGTTGAACCGCATTAACCTTTATTTAGACAGGGTGGAGATTCCAATTGAAACCAAGCCCACTGGGCACACACTGGTTGAATCAACGTTGTTTCCACGTCATTTCAATTAAGTTAATTGAGATCTGTGCCAAGTGGGAGGTCTCTTTTACAAGGGAGCCCTGCATGACAAACAATACAGGATTCTGTGTAAAACTCCATTTACTATGGGCAGTTGGTAGGCAGATCCCTCCCCTCTGACCTTCTCCTCCAATGGGTTTTGAGGAGGCAAGGAGAGTGGCCGCGAGGAGTTGCAATTGAGATGCTCCCTATACATTGATAGGTATAGAGATGAAGTAATAACGCGGACCCTAGTGAGACGTGACCGAACCCTCGTCAACCCATGTAGGTAAGTGGGTTTACTGTAACATACCTGTATGTCCCTTTAATATGCATTACAGACCTAAACATTATCATTGTGTAGTTGCTAATCATATTTATCCTATTTTCAAACTGGTAAACCTTGCCACCATTACATAGCTTCATTTATGAAAGACAAGTATTTTTCAAATTCAATGTATTATATTTGAAATTCCAACAATTAAAAATAAATCATAACATTGATAGTCAAATGAGAACAACAACTAGCTCAAAAGGAATCCTGTTCTACATGTTCAATATATTAACGTAAGGCAAAAAAACAAACTTCCCATACATAATCAATATTTTTTTAAACAGAGCATTATTTATTTTATTATGAACCCCATGAGTATCTTTGAAAGTTTTCTACATCTCTCCTTGTCAACGTTTGCCTGATTGGAACGTCAACAGACAACGCCAAACAGATCACCAGAGACGTTCAACTTTCAAGGCTTGAGTCTCTCACACAGGGCCTACAGTTCTATCAATATACATTTAATAGACCTTAATTTACAGCAACTTGAAATAGTACAGCACCTTCTACTAGTTTCCTCTGGATTGTCATCTAGCACAATACCTCTGGTTAAATATAAGGCTATGACTTTATTTTATATGAAAGCAGGACAATAACTAGTGTTCTCCAGCTCTTTGGGGCTATTAGTGCATCTTTTTGTGGCATACCATCAACCCTCTTTACATAGCCTCAAGCTGCAAGACCAAAGGTTTCTAAAAACTAGTTATGCATAAATGCATTAAGCTAACTCATAATAACATATTGCCTGGTTGGTATGCCCTGGCAGTCTTGTGAGTAGTGCAGTTATTAGTTGCATAGACCCAAAGATAAGTCTGCCTCTACCAAGAGACTTGTCCATTTGTGCGCTCAGAAAACAATGCTCAAAAGTGCTTAGTTAAGGAGACCAGAAATGTAGACAAAATGTGATAATTTCTCTATAGGAGAAGAGCAATTTGTAATCTGATTGTCATGATTGGTCTGAATACATGGTCAGCCGAGGAAGGTTTAGTTGTCAGCAGTAAGGTAACCAGTTTTGTTAATTGTCAGAACTAACAGTTGTCAAAGCTATTGTAATAACATACACAGCTTAGATACATCAGCGGTAATGTTGTCATGGTAACAGCGGCCTGTCACTCGTAGCTGAAGCGCAGTCTCTGGAAGGCCTCTTTGATGTCCTCCTTAGTGTCTTTGCTGCTCATGGAGCAAATGTGGAGGACCCGGCTGTCAGGACGTCTTGTTTCAGCTTGCGCTTGCTGAGGACCACCGTATCCTCGGTCCCTTCCCCCTCGGCCCGTCAACAGGATGTAGAAGGCATGACGCCCCACTCCAACAAGGTGGCTGGGACAGGCAGGAAACACATGGACAACAAGTAATTTACCTCACCGAGAACGGTTATTATCCAGAAGTACAGTAGACTAAGGACCGGTTCCCCGGTAATCAAATCAAATCCAATTTTATTGGTCACATATACATAGTTAGCAGATGTTATTGCGAGTTGCGAGTGTAGCGAAATGCTTGTGCTTCTAGCTCTGACAGTGTAACAATGTCTAACAAGCAATATCTAACAATTCCACAACAACTACCTAATAAACACAAATCTAAGTAAAGCAATGAAATAAGAATATATAAATATATGAATGAGCAATGTCCGAGCGCATAGATGCAATAGATAGTATAGAATATAGTATATACATATGAGATGAGTAATGCAAGATATGTAAACATTATTAAAGTGACATTATTAAAGTGACTAGTGTTCCATTTAATAAAGTGGCCAATAATTTCAAGTCTTTATGTAGGCAGCAGCCTCCCTGTGCTAGTGATGACTGTTTAACAGTCTGATGACCTTGAGATAGATGTTTTTCAGTCTCTCGGTCCCAGCAGTGGTGCACCTGTACTGACCTCGCCGTCTGGATGGTAGCGGGGTGAACAGGCAGTGGCTTGGGTGGTTGTTGTCCTTGATGATCTTTTTGGCCTTCCTGTGACATCGGGTGCTGGAGGTGTCCTGGAGGGCAGGTAGTTTGGAGAGCCCTACGGTTGTGGGCAGTGCAGTTGCTGTACCAGGCAGTGATACAGCCCGACAGGATGCTCTCAATTGTGCATCTGTAAAAGTTTGTGAGGACTTTAGCTGACAAGCCAAATCTCTTCAACCTCCAGAGGAACTTAAAACTTTCCAACTTCTCCACTGCTGTCCTGTCGATGTGGATAAGGGGGTGCTCCTTCTGCTGTTTCCTGAAGTCCACGATCATCTCCTTTGTTTTGTTGACGTTGAGTGAGAGGTTATTTTCCTGACACCACACCATGAGAGCTCGATTATCGTTGTTGATAATCAAGCCTACTATTGTTGTGTTGTTTACAAACTGGATGATTTAAGTTAGAAGCGTGCATGGCCACGCAGTCATGGGTGAACAGGGAGTACAGGAGCGGGCTGAGCACGCACCCTTGTGGAGCCCCAGCGTTGAGGATCAGCGAAGTGGAGATGTTGCTTCTTACCTTTACCACCTGGCGGCCACCTGTCAGGGAGTCCAGGACCCAATTGCACAGGGCGGGTTTGAGACCCAGGGCCTCAAGCTTAATGTTCCAAGATGGCGTAGCAGTCGGACGTGTGTTTTGTCTTGTGCCGTGTAAATATATTTTTCCTTGTTTTAAAACAAATATTTTAATCTCACTTTCTATGGACTGAATATACTCTCCTGCAACCAGCCTCACCCAATGTGGTAAGGATCTGCTATTTTTATACTTTAGAACTGGAACCCCCATCAGAGCTAGCCAGATAACTAGCTACTAGCTAGTAGTCAATTAGCCACTGCTAGCGGTCTTCACCGTTAACTCAGACACCAGCCAGCCTCAGATCGGTCAGAACCTGCCAGCCTACACAGCGCGATATCAAGCCAGAGCATATCGGACTGCTTTTTCAAGCTCTGAACCTTTACACCGGATCATCGCAGTGTCACGGCTTTCTTCTGTTGAAGGAAAGGCAGACCAAAATGCAGCGTGGTTATTTTGATACATCTTTAATAAAGATTAAAATAGAACAATATACAAAAACAAGAAACGTGAAAAAAAAAACGAAAACAGCCCTATCTGGTGTAACAAACACAAAGACAGGAACAATCACCCACAAACCCCAACACCAAACAGGCTACCTAAATATGGTTCCCAATCAGAGACAATGACTAACACCTGCTTCTGATTGAGAACCATATCAGGCCAAACACAGAAACAGACAAACTAGACACACAACATAGAATGCCCACTCAGATCACACCCTGACCAAACAAAACATAGAAACATACAAAGCAAACTATGGTCAGGGTGTGACACGCAGTGAGCTAGCTGCAATCCGAGTGGCTACTCCTGGCTAACGTCTCTGTCCCGAAGGCTCCATTACTCACCTATTGCTACTCACTGGACCCTATGATCACTCGGCTACACATGCCACTCCCTAATGTCAATATGCCTTGTCTATTGCTGTTTTGGTTAGTGATTATTGTCTTATTTCACTGGAGAGCCCCCAGCCCTGCCCAATATGCCTTAGATAGCACTTTTGTCCCACCCCCACACATGCGGTGACCTCACCTGGCTTAACTGGAGCCTCCAGAGACAAAAAATCTCTCATCGTCTCTCAATGCCTAGGTTTACCTCCACTGTACTCACATCCTACCATACCCTTGTCTGGTTATTATGCATTGAATCTATTCTTCCACAACCAGAAATCTGCTCCTTTAACTCTCTGTGTTGAACGCATTAGACAACCAGTTCTTATAGCCTTCAGCTGTACCCTTATCCTATTCCTCCTCTGGTGATGTATTTCCATCCCCAACCACAACATATTCTGACAAGATAGAACTACTAAAGGGGTCGGAGTTGCAATCTACTGCAGAGATAGCCTGCAGAGTTCTGTCATACTATCCAAGTCTGTGCCCCAACATTTCGAGCTTCTACTTTTAAAAATCCACCTTTACAGAAACAAGTCTCTCACCGTTGCGGCTTGATATAGCCCACCCTCGGCCCCCAGCTGTGCCCTGTACACCATATGTGAATTGATTGCTCCCAATCTATCTTCAGAATTCGTACTGTTAGGTGACCTAAACTGAATATCACTGCCACATTGCCTGCATCCGTAATGGGTCCGGGGTCAAACGACCACCCCTTACCACTGTCCAAAGCTCCCTAAAAAATTAAGCGAGCAGGCCTTTCTAATCAGCCTGGCTCGGGTATCCTGGAAGGATATTGACCTCATCCCGTCAGTAGAGGATGCCTGATTGCTACTTAAAAGTGCTTTCCTCGCCATTTTAAATAAGCATGCCCCATTCAAAAAATGTCGAACTTAGAACAGATATAGCCCTTGGTTCACCCCAGACTTGACTGCCCTTGACCAGCACAAAAACATCCTGTGGCGTTCTGCATCAGCATTGAATAGCCCCCACGATATGCAACTTTTCAGGGAAGTCAGGAAACAATATACACAGTCAGTTAGGAAAGCTAAGGCTAGTTTTTTCAAACAGAAATGTTAATCCTGTCGCACTAATTCCAAAACGTTTTGAGACACTGTAAAGTCCATGGAGAATATGATCACCTCCTCCAAGCTGCCCACTGCACTGAGGATAGGAAACATTGTCACCACCGATAAATCTACGATAATCGATCATTTCAATAAGCATTTTTCTACGGCTGGCCATGCTTTCCACCTGGCTACCCATACCCCGGCCAACAGCTCTGCACCCCCTGCAGCAACTTTTGCATATTCTCCAGAATGTTATGAAGAGTGATCAGATGAATTGCAATAAATTGCAAAGTCCCCCTTTGCCATGCAAATGAACTGAATCCCCCCAAAACATTTCCACTGCATTTCAGCCCTGCCACAAAAGGACCAGCTGACATCATGTCAGTGATTCTCTCGTTAACACAGGTGTGAGTGTTGACACAGGACAAGGCTGGAGATCACTCTGTCATGCTGATTGAGTTCGAATAGCAGACTGGAATCTTCAAAAGGAGGGTGGTGCTTGGAATCATTGTTCTCCCTCTATCAACTATGGCTACCTGCAAGTGCCGTCATCATTGCTTTGCACAAAAAGGGCTTCACAGGCAAGGATATTGCTGCCAGTAAAATTGCACCTAAATCAACAATTTATCAGATCATCAAGAACTTCAAGAAGAAAGGTTCAATTATTGTGAACAAGGCTTCAGGGCACCCAAGAAAGTCCAGCAAGTGCCAGGACCGTCTACTAAAATTGATTCAGCTGCAGGATTGAGGCACCACCAGTACAGGGCTTGCTCAGGAATGGCAGCAGGCTGGTGTGAGTGCATCTGCACGCACAGTGAGGCGAAGACTTTTGGAGGATGGCCTGGAGTCAAGAAGGGCAGCAAAGAAGCCACTTCTCTCCAGAAAAAACATCAGGCACAGACTGATATTCTGCAAAAGGTACAGGGATTGGACTGCTGAGGACTGGGGTAAAGTCCTTTTCTCTGATGAATCCCCTTTCCGATTGTTTAGGGCATCTGGAAAAAATCTTGTCCGGAGAAGACAAGGTGAGCGCTACCATCAGTCCTGTGTCATGCCAACAGTAAAGCATCCTGAGACCATTCATGTGTGGGGTTGCTTCTCAGCCAAGGGAGTGGGCTCACTCACTATTTTTCCTACGGACACAGCCATGAATAAAGAATGGTACCAACACATCCTCCGAGAGCAACTCTCCCAACCATCCAGGAACAGTTTGGTGACGAACAATGCCTTCTCCAGCATGATGGAGCACCTTGCCATAAGGCAAAAGTGATAATTAAGTGGCTCGGGGAACAAAACATCGATATTTTGGGTCCATGGCCAGGAAACTCCCCGAACCTTAATCCCATTGAGAACTTGTGGTCAATCCTCAAGAGGTGGGTGGACAAACAAAACCCCACAAATTCTGACAAACTCCAAGCATTGATTATGCAAGAACGTGCTGCCATCAGGATGTGGCCCAGAAGTTAATTGACAGCATGCCAGGGCGGATTGCAGAGGTCTTGAAAAAGAAGGGTCAACACTGCAAACATTGACTCTTTGCATCAACTTCATGTAATTGTCAATAAAAGCCTTTGACACGTATGAAATGCTTGTAATTATACTTCAGTATTCCATAGTAACATAGTAACAAATATCTAAAGGCACTGAAGCAGCAAACTTTGTGAAAATGTATATTTGTGTCATTCTCAAAACTGATGGCCACGACTGTATATATCAATGATGCTGGTTGTTTCTCTGATACACCTCTACGCAGACGACACCATTCTGTATACATCTGGCCCTTCTTTGGACACTGTGTTACAAACCTCCAAACGAGATTCAATGCCATACAACACCCCTTCCGTGGCCTCCAACGGCTTTTAAATGTTAGTAAAACTAAATGCATGCTCTTCAACTGATTGCTGCCCGCTTCTGCCCACCCGACTAGCATCATTACTCTGGACGGTTCTGACCTAGAATATGTGGACAACTACAAATACCTAGGTGTCTGGTTAGACTGTAAACTCTCCTTCCAGACTCACATTAAGCATCTCCAATCCTAAATTAAATCTAGAATCGACAAAGCCTCCTTCACACTCATGCTTCCAAACATACCCTCGTAAAACGGTCTATCCTACCGATCCTTGACTGGCGATGTAATTTACAATATAGCCTCCAACACTCTACTCAGCAAACTGGATGTAGTCTATCACAGTGCCATCCATTTTGTCACCAAAGCCCATATACTACCCACCACTGCGACCCGTATGCTCTCGTTGGCTGGCCCTCACTACATATTCATTACCAAACCCACTGGCTCCAGTTCATCTACAAGTATTTTCAAGGTAAAGCCCAGCTCAGCTCAGCTCACTGGTCACCATAACAACACCCACCCATAGCAGTTGCTCCAGCAGGTATATTTCACTGGTCATCCCCAAAGTTAACTCTTCCCTTGGCCGTCTTTCCTTCCAGTTCTCTGCTGCCAATGACTGGAACGAATTGCAAAAATCACTGAAGCTGGAGACTTATATCTCCCTCTCTAACTTTAAGCATCAGCTGTCAGAGCAGCTTACCGATCACTGTACCTGTACACAGCCAGTCTGTAAATAGCACACCTAACTACATCATCCCCATATTGTTATTTATCTTCTTGCTCTTTTGCACCCCAGTATGCTACTTGCACACATCATCTGCACATCTATCACTCCAGTGTTAATTCTAAATTGTAATTATTTCGCTTCTATGGCCTATTTACTGCATTACGTCCCTAAACTTCCTCATTTGCACACACTGTACATAGATGTTTATATTGTGTTATTGACTGTACATTTGTTTATGTGTAAGTCTGTGTTTTTGCTTTTGTCGCACTACTTTGCTTCATCTTGGCCAGGTCGCAGTTTTAAATTAGAACTTGTTCTCAACTGGCCTACCTGGTTAAATAAAGGTGAAATAAAATAAATGTAAAAAATTATGAGCTTGGAGGGTACTATGGTGTTGAATGTTGAGCTATAGTCAATGAACAGCATTCTTACATAGGTATTCCTCTTGTCTAGATGGGATAGGGCAGTGTGATAGTGATTGAATCGTCTGTGGACCTATTGGAGCGGTAAGCAAATTGAAGTGGGTCTAGGGTGAGGTGAGGTGGAAGTTATATGATCCTTGACTAATCTCTCAAAGCACTTCATGATGACAGAAGCGAGTGCCACACGGCGATAGTCAATTAGTTCAGTTACCTTTACATTCTTGGGTACAGGAACAATGGTGGCCATCTTGAAGCATGTGGGTACATTGTAAAGTGGCTGTTCCACTGATGTCAGAAGGTGAATTCACCAATTTGTAAGTCGCTCTGGATAAGAGCGTCTGCTAAATGACTTAAATGTAAATGTAATGGGATAGGTAGAGATTGAATATTGTCCCTAAACACACCAGCCAGCTGGTCTGCGAATGCTCTGAGGACGCGGCTAGAGATGCCATCTGGGCCGGCAGCCTTGCGAGGGTTAACACATTTAAATGTCTTACGTCGGCCACAGAGAAGGAGAGCCCACAGTCCTTGGTAGCTGGCGCGTTGGTGCAACTATGTTATCCTCAAAGTGGGCAAAGAACGTCTTTAGCTTGTCTGGAAGCAAAACGGTGTCCGCGACGTGACTGCTTTTCCTTTTGTAGTCCGTCATTGTCTGTGAACTTTACCAGATACGTCTTGTGTCTGAGCCGTTGAATTGCGACTCCACTGTCTCAATAATACACCTGCGCTCCAGCAGGTGTATCTCACTGATCATCCCTAAAGCCAACACCTCATTTGGCCGCCTTTTGTTCCAATACTCTGCTGCCTGTGACTGGAACGAATTGCAAAAATCCCTGAAGTTGGAGACTTTTATCTCCCTCACCAACTTCAAACATCTGCTATCTGAGCAGCTAACCGATCGCTGCAGCTGTACATAGTCTATTGGTAAATAGCCCACCCATTTTCACCTACCTCATCCCCATACTGTTTTTATTTATTTACTTTTCTGCTCTTTTGCACACCAATATCTCTACCTGTACATGACCATCTGATCATTTATCACCCCAGTGTTAATCTGCAAAATTGTAATTATTCGCCTACCTCCTCATGCCTTTTGCACACAATGTATATAGACTCCCCTTTTTTCTACTGTGGTATTGACTTGTTAATTGTTTACTCCATGTGTAACTCTGTGTTGTCTGTTCACACTGCTATGCTTTATCTTGGCCAGGTCGCAGTTGCAAATGAGAACTTGTTCTCAACTAGCCTACGTGGTTAAATAAAGGTGAAATAAAAAATTAAAAAATATTGACATTTTACCTGTATGATTGCCTTGCAGAGGGAACAACTACTCTTTGTATTCTGCCATGTTCCCTGTCACCTTGCCATCGTTAAATTTGGTGGTTCGCACTTTCAGTTTTGCGCGAATGCTGCCATCTACCCTCAGAGGTGCGTGCTTAGTCCCCTCCCCTCTCTGGCTTGGGGTAGAAGCTGTTAATGAGCCTTTTGGACCTAGACTTGGTGCTAAGGTACCACTTGCCGTACGATAGCAGAGAGAACAGTCTACGACTTGGGTGACTGAAGTCTTTGACAATTTTTTGGCATCTTCCTCTGACACACCTGGTATTTAGGTCCAGGATGTCAGGAAGCTTGGCCCCAGTGATGTACTGTACCTCTGTAGCGCCTTACGGTCAGATGCAAAACAGTTGCCATACGAGGTGGTGATGCACCGGTCAGGATGCTCTCGATGGTGCAGCTGAATAACTTTTTTTTTTGTGTGAATTTTACCCTGTTTTCTCCCCAATTTCGTGGTATCCAATTGTTTTTTAGTACCTACTATCTTGTCTCATCAGGGGCTCGGGAGAGATGAAGGTTGAAAGTCATGCGTCCTCCGATACACAACCCAACCAAGCCGCACTAATGGCCATCGTTATGTTTGGAGGAAAAAGGTGGAGGCTTGCAAGCAGTGGAACACCATCCTAACTGTGAAGCACAGGGGTGGCAGTATCATGTTGTGGGGGTGCTTGCTGCAGGAGGGACTTGTGCACTTCACAAAATAGATGGCATCATGAGGCAAGAAAATTATGTAGATATATTGAAGCAACATCTCAAGACATCAGTCAAGAAGTTAAAGCTTGGTCGCAAAATGGGTCTTCCAAATGAGCAATGAACCCAAGCATTCTTCCAAAGTTGTGGCAAAATGGCTTAAGGAAAACAAAGTCAAGGTATTGGAGTGGCCATCACAAAGCCCTGACCTCAATCCTATAGAAAATTTGTGGGCAGAACCAAAAAAATGTGTGTGAGCAAGGAGGCCTACAAACCTGACTCAATTACACCAGCTCTGTCAGGAGGAATGGGCCAAAATTCACCCAACTTATTGTGAGAAGCTTGTGGAAGGCTACCCGTAACATTGGACCTAAGTTATAGAATTTAAAGGCAATGCTACCAAATACTAATTGAGTGTATGTAAACTTCTGACCCACTGGGAATGTGATGAAAGAAATAAAAGCTGAAATAAATCACTCTCTACTATTATTCTGACATTTCACATTCTTAAAATAAAGTGGTGATCCCAACTGACCTTCCACAGGGAATTTTTACTCGGATTAAATGTCAGGAATTGTGAAAAACTGAGTTTAAATGTATTTGGCTAAGGTGTATGTAAACTTCCGACTTCAACTGTAGATATATATATATATATATATATATATATATATACAGTGCCTTGCGAAAGTATTCGGCCCCCTTGAACTTTGCGACCTTTTGCCACATTTCAGGCTTCAAACATAAAGATATAAAACTGTATTTTTTTGTGAAGAATCAACAACAAGTGGGACACAATCATGAAGTGGAACGACATTTATTGGATATTTCAAACTTTTTTAACGAATCAAAAACTGAAAAATTGGGCGTGCAAAATTATTCAGCCCCCTTCAGCCCCCACATTGGCTAGAATGATCCCACTTGATGTTGTCTCATCCTGACTGCCTTCCATTTTTAGAGCGACCCCTTGGTGTCTGGTCAATATAATCAAAGGCTAAAATTGCTTCTCCGTTAGAAATCCCCGATCACACTTGTAGGCAATGTCATGCCGACGTTGGCTAGCAAAGCTCATGTCATCGGCTCGAACAGTCGTCTCGTGCCAAGCTGTGTATGTGTAGGCTGTCAAATTGTCAAAGGGAATTTTTTATCAATGATGACTAATTATGTATACATTTCAATCAGGACTGACTAATCAGAATACTAGTATGTTACTGTATATGTACTAATCCGAATACTATTCTGTATATGTATGAGTTTTCTTTCTTGATCCCAGTACTGAAAATAATGTGTGTGTGAATGTGGTCAAATGTTAGAACAATGACTGTCTGTTCCTTGGTACAAATCTTCAGACTGCTATTTGAATGCTTATCTACACGAGAAGGCCTTGAGTCGTAAATTATATTAAATTGGTAGGGAGGCGGATGTGGGAAGGCTGGAGATACAGCCTTTGTACTGGAACGGAGATGGCACGGATTGGGGCTGGAACTAAGGACGTCATTTTCAGTTTATAACCTGTGGTAAACCTGTATTGTGGGAGTACTCTCTTGAATAAACTCTGCTGTCTGATTTTAAGACTGGGCTCTGTCTATCATTATAGAATAAGGGAATTACAAATCCTTATGAATTGACAGAGTGTTTAATTTTAATTGGGTATTATAAAACATAGAGCAATTTAATTCCTTTAACACAAATCAAAGGCACACCTTTGATATAAAGTTGTTTTTGACAAAAATGAATACCTTTCAGTTTGTCACTTTCACAAGGTTTGAGTAATAACATGTTCAACTACTTAAAACATGGGCTCAAATTTAGGTTGTTCCTTTTCTAGATAATACGTTTTTAATTCTCATTCACTTTTCAAACCCTGACCTGGTCTGTTTCGCAAGCGTTCACGGAAGTCTTGCGATGTTGTGCCTCTGGGTTTAGAGACTGTGATATAATGGATCATCTGTGATGATAATGGAGAATTCAAGGCAGCTGGGAAATCTGAACAAAACTAGGTCAAGTCATGATGTCAAGTGATCTTCAGGTTGGAAATCTGACTTGGAATTCAAAGTTGGATGAACGTTCAAAACAACTGTGAAATTGGATTTTTAAAAACTAGCTCCGGCTGGGATTAATATTTTATGGAATGCACTGAAATCAGAAGTTAGAGATTTCTGAGTTCGCAGCAGTTTCGAACAGAGAACCACAGTATGACTCATAATACCCATAAAACCTAGAGGTCAAACAAGGAAATGGTGCCAATTTCATTAAATTGACAATTCTGTAAACTGTCTAGTGTAAGTTTTAAATTGACATAATACCTGTTAGCAAAGGTGTCAACTGGAGAGTACGTGCTGGAGCTTGCAGGGATTTGTAGTCTTGAGTCTGAGAGTAAATAGAGCCACATATATTAATAATAGTCACCTTGTCCAAGAGAGATTTACATTGTTATCAAAACGTCATGCCAGGGAAAGCCTACACAAAACACAGCTCTTATTTTAAGTGTTTCTAAAATGTCCTATGTGGAAAAATGAATGGTGGATAAACTATTGGGACCATTTTCCTCCTTGACTGTGATGAGTGATGAGTGTGTGATGAGTGCTGCGCCCTCTCATTGAGTAACTCAAGTTGAAGGGCGACTGGGATACTGCAGGCTGTTAAAGGACAATACATCTGGTGTATTATAAGCAATTATTGGTACCAAGATTGTCTTTGAAACATTGTTTTATTCACGCGAAGATTGCAATTTTTACATTCAGATCCTGTTTTCTGCTAACAACGCCTGCAGTACCGCGGTCGGCCTTGAACTTCCGTGGACTCAATGAGAGGGGGCAGCACTGAGCTATACTATGGGGGGCAGTCGTTCTCCCCTTGCGGGAAGGAAGACGACAAGTTTAGGTCTAAAATAAACCCATTGAAATTGCATTGGTTTTATTTTGGACAAATTTGGGCGAGAGTGATTACCTCTCGTTTCACCTCTTCCTCTCTGATTATAGCTGTCGTTCTGCCCCTGAACAGGCAGTTAACCCACTGTTCCCAGGCCGTCATTGAAAATAAGAATTTGTTCTTAACTGACTTGCCTGGTTAAATAAAGGTAAAAAAAATTAAATAAAAATAAAAATATGTACGTGAAATGAGCTAACTTGCGTTCAAGTGGCTGTGATTGGTTAGTTCTCTTACCAACCGACACTCCAATTGGCAAATTCTAGCATATGGGCGTGTTTTCAATAGTACAAGGTGTCGTCATTTCCTCAACTGCGAAAGAGGGGCCTGGCGAGATCGTTGAAGAAGCCTGTCCAAAGAGTAAACATATTTCCTCAATAATATAGGATACACCTCCATAGACTGTGTTATCGTCTGTGTTGTGGAGAAGCTTTAAACAATTTACCCACAGGAATGTCGGCTCAAGCTCAAATGAGAGCTTTGCTCGATCAACTAATGGGGACTGCGAGGGACGGTGAGTAGCAAAAAGGCGGTGGCTAGCTTGTTAGCGTGCTAGCTAAAAGATGGAGCCAGTGTGGCTTGCAGTTAGCCTAGCAAACTAGTTTTTGTGTCGTGTGTCAGATGGGCATACCTTTAATGAATGGCGTACAAGAGGACGTTTGTGTGACACAAAAGGAGCTCATTCATGATTTGGTCCCGGCCTAGTTGTTGTTTCACGATTTAATGTTTGTATCCATAGCTAATGACGTCTACTACGCCATTAATCGTTGATAGACCAGCCGTCTAGATCAGTGATTCTCAACTATAGGGCCCCAGTGGGCCTCAGAGTTTAAGGG
Source organism: Oncorhynchus masou masou (assembly GCF_036934945.1). Lineage (NCBI taxonomy): Eukaryota > Metazoa > Chordata > Actinopteri > Salmoniformes > Salmonidae > Oncorhynchus > Oncorhynchus masou. The sequence continues at coordinate 43,571,636 of NC_088242.1, forward strand.
GTCCCTGAAAAATCAGGGATAAAACTCATGTTATAGCTACATTTTCATAATATTTTCGATTAACTTAAGAATTTTAAGTTATTAGAACTTGCCATGTAACTCTGGTTTTTAGAATATTGTGTGTAGTCAAACATTTTTACACTATGCCACTATTACACAATGTTATATGCATGTGTGAAAAAGTATATTTCTACGTTAGTATTAAGCAGTTTGTTGTGCTATGAGGTGTAATGGATCATGATAACTGGATATCAAAACTGTTGGGAAAATTGACGTTTGAAGATGAGACCACCTAATACCCCCATCAACAAGGTTATACACACAACCCTTAATGACAGAAGCAAATGCAACATCCTACAATGCTTGCTGCTCTAGCTCCACCACAATGCCTGTGAATGTGGGTTAAAATGGCAAATCATCTAAAGCATAAAACAATGTTTAACAAGACATGATCTCTAGAAGTAACTCATCAAAAATATGAAGTATATCTAACCAGTAATACGTTTTGGACTTGATTAAATTAAGTGTGATCTAAGAAATGTTTTAGATGCTGGACTCTAACCTTTGGTGTTTAACAAACACACTATATTAATTCTATTATAAATAAGAACACATCATGTTGGAAATACAACAAAAGCTGATGCAAATAGTAAACTCATTTCTTGAAAGTAGAACTACCACAATATTTGTGTTCATTGACATGAGCTTAAAACAGTCATACCTTGCACTGTATCTACTATATTGTGTAGCATTTGTAGAAGCACCACTTCCATAGTAAATGACGTATCTGGCTACAAGGATACAAACATTAAAAACATAACAGCCGCCATTTAGTAAGGATGTCATGTCTACAATGGTAACGTAAAGTCGGATAAACTGACTTATCCATGGTTCTTCTTTGGGCTTAATCAGACTAACAAAGTGAGTTTGTCGAGTGGGGTTGTGTGTGAGTGTTGAGATGAATTCAAATTTTTCCCGACATATGTTGCATACAAATTGAACAATTGTGGCCCCTTTATTTTATTCATAAAGGTTCAGTGTATCTTTGCCAGCCTACTTCAATCTGCAAAGGAGTTGCAGAAAAGCCTCATGTTCATCGAGCCGTGAGTCACATGATTTTTAAAGCTGTTATGAACAATAGTAATCCAAACAATTGTTTGCTTTCCGGAAGTTGTTGTACTTTTTTTAGCATCACAACAAGGATATTAAATTCTTCAATGACTCTTTGAATTACAATTTGGAAGTAGTACATGCAGCCTGAACTAAGACATTGTCTGGTTGCACTGAAGGCCAAGGAGCTTTAGATGTCTATTGTCAAGCAAGACATCTATTATCAAGCAATACAATCTGACTTGTGTGTCATTCATATCAACTTCCTTACTACAGGTATGGGCAAGAAAACAGTTCCCATTTTATACTTTTCTACCGTGGGTTTAAAATTCTGCAGCTGAGGTCTTGAAGATGCAGATGGGTACAGTATATGTTGCAGCTCGCAGTGTGTATAAAACTACAATTTTTTTCCCTTCTTGGTTTTATTATTTACTATGTTGCATTTGTGCCAAGGACTTGGTTGGCGCCAACTATAGGCTGAGCCAAATCTTTTTTTTAGGGGCCTTTTGTTTTGTTGAAGTTAGAAGATCTAGCTGACACAGTAACATCTGTTACAGTGGCACAGGCAGCCCATTTAAGCTGAATGACAATGCCATGAGACCAAGGTAGCCTGATGAATCTGTCCATGTCAATCATAACACCCATACAGTAAGCTTACTACCATGTTGTTTTTCTATAGGCCAACATTCTTTAGTTGAACAAGTGCTTTCAGAAAGACAGGAGAGTGGAAAGTCATTCTGAGTCTTAGCCAAACGTAAGCCTATATTATTACATTATTCATGTAGTTTCGAGGCTCTGGTAAGGTAAGCCTCCAATTCACAGCAGAAAATACATCAAGCCATTAGGGACACGCCACGCAGGCCCCAAGTGGATGTCGTGAATACTGTCCAAAGGCACACATTCTGTCAGTATGATACATTGTAGCTCAATGTATCTGTTCATATCACCCCAATAAGGAGATTCCCAAGATGCAATTGTAAAAATGGTCAAGTCTATGCCCCTTTACCCTAATATGGGCACACATAGTTATGCTAAAGCATTGGATACCTCGCTCTAGTGGATGAGTATGTGAGGTCTTTCTAACTGTTGGTTTTGTACTGTTTCAGGGGATGAGACGCGGCAGAGGGTCAAATTCACTGATGAGAGGGTCTGCAAAAGCCATCTCCTGAACTGCTGTCCCCACGACATCCTCTCCGGAACTGTAAGTAGACGAAGCGCACTCTTCTTCCATTGTCTCCTCCAGACAGGGTCGGCGCAATACGTTTTGACAGGGAGTGCAGGGAATAAATATTTCTTTAAAGCCTTGTTTAGGGTATTTTTCTGCTTATAATTTCTTACATTTGGTAGGCTTTTTGTTAGTGAACTTGTCTTGTTGCGCTAGAATACTAAATAAAGCCTTGCTAACCAGAATAATGTCCTACATCGATAGAATGAAAGAATGCATCATCAATAATCTAGTTGACATTGGAAAAGTTTTCTCATGCATTTCTGCTTCTCTTGTGGAAGCGAAGACATTTAGGGACCGGGAAGATTTTAGTGCCATCAGAAAGTATTCACGCCCCTCTACTTTTTCCACATTTTGTTGTTGCAGTCTGAATTTAATTCATTAAATTTAGATTTTGTGTCACTGGCCTACACACAATACTCCATAATGTCAAAGTGGATTTATGGTTTTAGAATATTTTACAAATTATTTAAAAATGACAAGCGGCTATGTCTTAAGTCAATAAATATTCAATCCCTTTGTTATGGCAAGCCTAAGTAAGTTAAGGAGTAAACATGTGCTTAACAAGTGATACAATAAGTTGCATCGACTCACTCTGTGTTCAATAATAGTGTTTAACATGACTTTTGAATGACTACCTCATCTCAGTGCTCCACACATACAATTTATATGTAACGTCCCTCAGTCAAGCAGTGAATGTCAAACACAGATTCAACCATAAAGATCAGGGAGGTTTTACAATGCCTCTCAAAGAAGGGCAACAATTTTAATCTAAAATTGCGGCGCAGTAGTACGTGTATATCTGTCTTTGTCTTATCTTGTAAATAGCCGGTCTTTTTTCATATCTTCATCTCACTTCTATCTACAAACTAAATATATTTTCCTGCAACCCGCCTCACCCAATGCGGTTCGGCTCTGCTATTTTTGTTCCTTATAACTGGAACTTCCATCAGGAGCTAACTAGCTACTAGTCTTTGTTAGTCACAGCTAGCTGTTCTCGCCTCTTTTCCCTGGAATCAGCCAGCCTTAGCTCAGACAATCACCTGCCAGTCTGCACAGCGCGATATCAACCCAGAGCAGACTGCTTTTCTCTACCATATCACTGGATTCCTGCTGCTCTGGATTATTACACTAGATCAATACTCCTAGCTAGCTAGCTGAAAATGAGTGGCTACTGTTAGCTAACGCCTCTGTCCCTAAGCAAGCACCAGCTAGCCTCGAGCGAGGCCTGTAGACCAACTTATTCTAGGTCTACAATTACCTCCTTTGCCAATTGGCTTGGACCCTTTATTGTTGACACGGAGCCCTGCCGATCCATCACGACTGGACTGTCGACGAGATTGCCCGATGTGGTCTCAACGGGCTATTCTGTTACGATATCGCTGCAGAACCATCTACGTGCCCCGGCCTGTCAGCTTTTTCTGAATGCTGTGTCTCCGGCTCGCCCAGTGTAGTAGTGAATACCGTACAGCACCCTGTCTCACCTATTGCTATTCTTGACCCTATGATCACTCGGGTACACAGCTGATTCCCCCTGGACTGTTTCAATAACACGTTAACTCATTTTGTCTACCTGTTGGCCCCAGCCCCGAACTCAGGTCCTGTATGTATCTAACTGACCGCTCTGCCCTTTCTTTGTCATTTATCCGTTGTTGTCTTAGATCTCCTGATCAACACCTGTGATTGCTTTATGCCTCTAATGTCAATATGCCTTGTCTACTGCTGTCTTGGCTAGTTTTTATTGCTTTATTTCACTGTAGCGCCCTCGGTCCCACCCAAATTTCCTTAGATAGCTCTTTCGTCACACCCCACACACATGCGGGGACCTCATCTATGTTAATTGATGCCTCCGGAGGCAAAGCCTCATCACGCAATGCATAGGTTTACCTCCACTGTACTCGCATCCTACCATACCCTTGTCTATACATTATGCCTTGAATCTATTCCACCACACCCAGAAATTTGTCTCCTTTTATTCTGTCCCCAACGCACTAGACAATCAGTTCTTATAGCCTTTTGCCGTTTCCTTATTCTACTCCTCCTCTGTTCCTCTGGTGATGTAGAGGTTAACCCAAGCCCTGGAGCCCCCAGTTCCACTCCTATACCCTAGGCACTATCATTTCTTGACTTCTGTAACCATAAAAGCCTTGGTTTCATGTATGTTAACATTAGAAGCCTCCTCCCTAAGTTAATTATTTTCACTGCTTTAGCACACTCCGCCAAAACCCTGATGTCCTAGCCGTGTCTGAATCCTGGCCTAGGAAGGCCACCAAAAATTCAGAAATTTCCATCCCCATCTATAACAATTTCAAACAAGATAGAACTGCCAAAGGGGATGGAGTTAGCCTGCAGAGTTCTGTCATGCTATCCAGGTCTGTGCCCAAACAATTTGAGGTTACACTTTTAAAAATCCACCTTTCCAGAAATAAGTCTCCCACTGTTGCCGCTTGTTATAGACCCCCCTCAGCCCCCGGCTGCGCCCTGGACACCATATGTGAATTGATTGCCCCCACATCTATCTTCAGCGTTCGTAATGTTAGGTTGACCTAAACTGGGATGTCCTTAACACCCCGGCCATCCTATAATCTATGCTAGATGCTCTCAATCTAACCCAAATTATCAAGGAAACTACCAGGTACAAACCCAAATCCGTAACCATGGGCACCTTCAAAGATCATCCTGACCAACCTGCCCTCTAAATACACCTCTGCTGTTTTCAACCAGGATCTCAGCGATCACTGCCACATTGCCTGCATCCGTAATGGGTCCGTGGTCAAACAATCACCCCTCATCACAGTCAAATGATCCCTAAAACACTTCAGCGAGCAGGCCTTTCTAATCGACCTGGCCTGGGTATCCTGGAAGGATATTGGCCTCATTCCGTCAGAAGGGGATGCCTGGTTATTCTTAAAGTGCTTTCCTCACCATCTTAATTAAGCATGCCCCATTCCAAAAAATTAGAACCAGGAACAGATATTGCCCTTGGTTCACTCCAGACCTGACTGCCCTTGACCAGCACAAAAACATCCTGTGGCGCACTGCATTGGCATCAAATAGCCCCCACGATATATAACTTTTCAGGTAAGTTAGGAACCAATATACACAGGCAATTAGGAAAACAAAGGCTAGCTTTTTCAAACAGAAATTTGCTTCCTGAAGCACAAACTCCAAAAAGTTCTGGGACACTGTAAAGTCCATGGAGAATAAGAGCACCTCCTCCCAGCTGCCCTGAGGCTTGGAAACACTGTCACCACTGAAATCTACGATAATCGAGAATTTCAATAAGCATTTTTCTACGGCTGGCCATGCTTTCCACCTGGCTACCCCTAACCCGGTCAACAGCTCTGCACTTCTCACAGCAACTTGCCCAAGCCTTCCCCATTTCTCCTTCACCCAAATCCAGATAGCTGATGTTCTGAAAGAGCTGCCAAATCTGGACCCCTACAAATCAACAGGGCTAGACAATCTGGACCCTCTCTTTCTAAAATGATCCGCCACAATTGTTGCAACCCCTATTACTAGCCTGTTCAACCTCTTTTCGTATTGTCTGAGATCCCCAAAGATTGGAAAGCTGCCGTGGTCATCCCCCTCTTCAATGGGGGAGGCACTCTAGACCCAAATTGTTAGACGTATATACATCCTACCCTGCCTTTCTAAGGTCTTTGAAAGCCAAGTTAACAGATCACCTACCATTTCGAATCCCACCGTACCTTCTCCGCTATGCAATCTGGTTTCCAAGCTGGTCATAGGTGCACCTCAGCCATGCTCAAGGTCCTAAACGATATCATAACTGCCATCGACAAAAGACAATACACTGTAGCCGTATTCATCGACCTGGCCGAGGCTTTCGATTCTGTCAATCACTTCATTCTTATCGGTAGACTCAACAGCCTTGGTTTCTCAAATGACTTCCTCGTCTGGTTCACCAACTACTTCTCAGAGTTCAGTATGTCAAATCGGAGGGACCTGTTGTCGAGACCTCTGGCAGTCTCTATGGAGGTGTCACAGGGTTCAATTCTCAGGCCGACTCTCTTCGCTGTATACATCAATGATGTCGCTCTTGCGGCTGTTTTTCTCTGCTCCACCTCTAAGCAGATGACCCCATTCTGTAAACTTCTGGCCCTTCTTTGGGCACTGTTTACAAACCTCCCAACGGGCTTCAATGCCATACAACAGTCCTTCCGTGGCCTCCAACAGCTCTTAAATGCAAGTAAAACTAAATGCATGCTCTTCAACCGATCGCTCTGGATGGTTCTGACTTAGAATATGTGGACAACTACAAATACAGTGGGGCAAAAAAGTATTTAGTCAGTCACCAATTGTGCAAGTTCTCCCACTTAAAAAGATGAGAGGCCTGTAATTTTCATCATAGGTACACTTCAACTATGACAGACAAAATGAGGGGAAAAAAATCCAGAAAATCACATTGTAGGATTTTTAATGAATTTATTTGCGAATTATGGTGGAAAATAAGTATTTGGTCACCTACAAAACAAGCAAGATTTCTGTCTCTCACAGACCTGTAACTGCTTCTTTAAGAGGCTCCTTTGTCCTTCACTCATTACCTGTATTAATGGCACCTGTTTGAACTTGTTATCAGTATAAAAGACACCCGTCCACAACCTCAAACAGTCACACTCCAAACTCCACTATGGCCAAGACCAAAGAGCTGTCAAAGGACACCAGAAACAAAATTGTAGACCTGGGAAAACTGAATCTGCAATAGGTAAGCATTTTGGTTTGAAGAAATTGCTCCCACAGTTGATTATTAGGAAATGGAAGACATAATCTCCCTCGATCTGGGCCTCCACGCAAGATCTCACCCCGTGGGGTCAAAATGATCACAAGAACGGTGAGCAAAAATCCCAGAACCACGCGGGGGACCTAGTGAATGACCTGCAGAGAGCTGGGACCAAAGTAACAAAGCCTACCATCAGTAACACACTACGCCGCCAAGGACTCATCCTGCAGTGCCAGACGTGTCCCCCAGCTTAAGCCAGTACATGCCCATGCCCGTCTGAAGTTTGCTAGAGAGCATTTGGATGATCCAGAAGAAGATTGGGAGAATGTCATATGGTCAGGTGAAACCAAAATATAACTTTTTGGTAAAAACCCAACTCGTCGTGTTTGGAGGACGAAGAATGCTGAGTTGCATCCAAAGAACACCATACCTACTGTGAAGCATGAAGGTGGAAACATCATGCTTTGGGGCTGTTTTTCTGCAAAGGGACCAGGACGACTGATCCGTGTAAAGGAAAGAATGAATGGGACCATGTATCGTGAGATTTTGAGTGAAAACCTCCTTCCATCAGCAAGGGCATTGAAGATGAAACGTGGCTGGGTCTTTCAGCACGACAATGATCCCAAACATACCGCCCGGGCAATGAAGGAGTGGCTTCGTAAGAGTCATTCCAAGGTCCTGGAGTGGCCTAGCCAGTCTCCAGATCTCAACCCCATAGAAAATCTTTGGAGGGAATTGAAAGTCCGTGTTGCCCAGCAACAGCCCCAAAACATCACTGCTCTAGAGGAGATCTGCATGGAGGAATGGGCCAAAATACCAGCAACAATGTGTGAAACCCTTGTGAAGACTTACAGAAAACGTTTGACCTCTGTCATTGCCAACTAAGGGTATATAACTAAGTATTGAGAAACTTTTGTTATTGACCAAATGCTTATTTTCCACCATAATTTGCAAATTCATTAAAAATCCTACAATGTGATTTTTCTGGAGGAAAAAAATAATCTTATTTTGTCTGTCATAGTTGAAGTTAACCTATGATGAAAATTACAATCCTCTCATCTTTTTAAGTGGGAGAACTTGCACAATTGGTGGCTGACTAAATACTTTATTGCCCCACTACCTAGGTGTCTGGTTAAACTAAACTCTCCTTCCAGACTCACATTGAGCATCTCCAATCCAAATTAAGTCTAGAATCGGCTTCCTATTTCTCAACAAAGCATCCTTCACTCATGCTGCCAAACATACCCTCATAAAACTGACTATCCTAACAATCCTCGACTTCGGCGACGTCATTTACAAAATAGCCTCCAACGCTCTACTCAGCAAACTGGATGCAGTCTATCACAGTGCCACCCGTTTCGTCACCAAAGCCCCATATACAACCCACCACTGCGACCTTTATGCTCTTGTTGGCTGGCCCTCGCTTCATATTCGTCGCCAGACCCACTGGCTCCAGTTCATCTATAAGTCTTTGCTCGGTAAAGCCCCGCCTTATCTCAGCTCACTGTTCACCATAGCAGTACCCACCTGTAGCACGCGCTCCAGCAGGTATATTTCACTGGTCATCCCCAGCCAATTCCTCCTTCGGCCGCCTTTCCTTCCAGTTCTCTGCTGCCAATGACTGGAACGAACTGCAGAAATCACTGAAGCTGGAGACTCATATCTCCCTCACTAACTTTAAGCATCAGCTATCAGAGCAGCTTATAGATCATTGATTGATATATTTTTTCTTCTCCTTTGCATCTCTACTTGCACATCCATCTTCTGCACATTATCACTCCAGTGTTTTATTTGCTGAGTTGTAATTATTTCGCCACTAAGGCCTATTTATTGCCTTGACTCCCTAATCTTACTTCATTTGCACACACTTTATAGAGACTTTTCTATTGTGTTTGACTGTATTTTTGTTTATTCCATGTGTAACTCTGTTTCACACTGCTTTGCATTATCTTGGCCACGTCGCAGTTGTAAATGAGAACTTGTTCTTAACTGGCTTACCTGTTTAAATAAAGGTAAAAATTAATCTATTGGTAGATGGGTAAAAAAAAACATTCCTTTGCACATGGTTAAGATAGGGCTGGGTGATATATCAATAGAGGTAATTAATTCCCTCAATAACTAAATAAAAAGGTTTTGATTAATTTTCAATAATGTCGATATAGAATAATTAGGTACAGCAGTCCATTTCACCTCTGACACAGCTAGGAACGTCTGGAGAAGTGACACTATGCACGTGGAGAGGTATACGCCCACTTAAAAAAAACTTAGCACCTCGGGATGAAGTAGCCACTATTAACCTCGAAAAATGAGTGGTGTAGGTGAAAACAGTGGCATTGATAGCCATGGAGGAGGAGCAGCTTCCAACGAAGAAATTATTGATAAAGGGTTAAAATGTTTCAGTAATTTTGTTTTTGCTTTTTGAAGTCCGACAAAGAGAAGAGCAATGTTCGGTGCAAATTGTGGCGTAGACCGGTGGCTACCAATTCTGGTAATACGACGAACCTTTTTCACCGTCTGAAGCAAAATAACTTTTTGGAACATGCAGGAACTTTGAGTTTGTCACGGTATTGATCAACGCCCCTCAAGCACCAGCCAATCTAGTGATGTTTGCCCGACTCAGTCAACACTGACAGCGTCTATGCCCTACAAGCAAACATTGAGAAGACAGACCTCAGCAATACAATGCATAATAGCATTTGTAAGGACATGCTACCAATTAGCACAGTCGAAAAGGAAGGTTTCAAGAGGCTTATCAATTTAATTTACCCCAGGTACGTGGTCCCTGGCCGCAAACATTTCTCACACTGCACTGCCTAAACTCTACGACGAGTGTCGGGAAAGCGTTGAGGAACAGCTCAACAGATTTGACATATATTTCTACTCCTAGAGCCTCGCTATCCGCTATTTTAACAGAGTGGAATCTTCAAAATAAATGCCTTCAAACATCATACTTTCCCGACAACCAAATGGCTGAAGCTATAGCATTAACGCACGCTCTCACCTCCTGGGGACTCAGTCAAGACAGACAGGTCTGCATTACAACAAATAGGGGCGTGAACGCGGCGAATGCCGCTCAAATCAACAAATGGACCCGAATGCAAAGTTTTGGATGTTGTCTGCACTTGGCCAATGGTAAGTAACCTTGTCAATTGTGTATATTTGAAGTGGTTGGTAAGATGAAACTAAATGTGCATTTTTTTTTTTCATCAACTGATTAAGTAAAATATTACATAACTAAAGAGAGAATTGTGATTTTTAACATTTTTATTAAAATATCTTAGTGGTTACTCTCTTAGAGAGAGTGGTTAGAGACAAACGGGTAGATCGAGCAATTGGAGTGTGTAAGAAAGTGGTAGGTGCCTTTCCCTATTTGTGGAAAAAGGAACAGATACCTGGCAGTTGCTCAAAGGAACGCAACCTACCCCAGCAAAAGTTGGTGACAGTCACCTATCAGGTGGGGATCACGTCAAAAGATGGTGCAGGAGGGTACTGGAGCAGGAGAAAGCCATTTCGCAGGTCTTGTCCAGTGACTATAAGACCCGGCACTTAACTCCCACCTATACAGGTACAGATGATCTTGAGTCCATCATCAACCAGGCATTGACCCCATTCCTAGAATTCATAAATGCTCTGTCTGTTGAGTCTTTATGTCAGCGTGTCTTACCTGAAGCTGGAACTACACCTGTTCAATACAGATGTCATGAAACAGTGCTCACCCAAATCATCAAAACAATAGTCATGGACTATCTGAATGAGAAATATGAATACCTAGCCACAGATGACCTCCTGGACATAACCTTGTTAGTCGACCCTCTGTTTAAATCAACACGAACAAGAACTGTCATACAGATAGTCAATGGCGGACATGAAAACCCAAGCCCAGCACAGGGAGACGTTGCTGCTGTTTCACCACAACTGCCAGCTAAAAAGAGTCTCTGGGCATTTTTTTTTTCAAAAAGCCATGCTCCACTACCACAGGTCTTACTGAAATCCAGCTGGTGGAAAAGGAACTCCGCTGCAAACTTCAGTCTACTGATGCTGACCGTGAAACCAATCCACTGGACTGGTGGACAATCCACTTTACAAAAAAGTGGAGTTCTACTTCTGACAATAAATAAGAAACATTAATCCTTTGGTTTGTTCAGGCATTATTGAGTCTGGTGCAGACATGCACCTTTTATACATTATTTGATATCGTGGTAATTGATTTGCCATATCGCCCAGCCCTAGGTTAAGTTATTAATTACACTTTGGATGGTGTATCAATACACCCAGTCACTAAATAGATACAGGAAGGAAACTGCTCAGGGATTTCACCATGGGACCAATTGTGACTTTAAAACAGAGTTTTTAATGGCTGTGATAGGATAGATCAACATTGTAGATACTCCACAATACTAACCTGCAGTAAGGCACTAAAGTAAAACTGCAAAAGAAATTGGCTAAGAAATTATGGCTGACCCCAATTAGTCAACTGGTTGATTGTTTGGTCGATAGGCTGTTGGTCAACCAATATTGTTATTTTTGTTCGGCAGTAGCAAATATATGTATCTCTATACGCGCATCTATACACACTTCCCCATTTACATATAGTACATTCGGAAAGTATTCAGACCCGTGACTTTTTCCACATTACTCCAAGCTGTAGAAACATCTCAAGGAGGATCAATAGAAGGAGGATGGACCTGAGCTCTATTTTGAGTCTCATAGCAGTACTGAGTACCTATGTAAGGTATTTGTTTATTTTTAATACATTTGCAAAAATGTTAACTGTTTTCGCTTTGTCGTTATGGGGTATTGTGTGTAGATTTGAGGGGGAAAGGTCTGAATACTTTCCAAATGCACTGTATTTGGAAAAATACACATTGGCTGCATCATGTTATGCTTGTCATTGTCAATGACCGAGGGAGTTTTTCAGATGAAAAGAAATGGAAGAGCTAATCAAAGGCAAAATTTTGCAACGGCAAAATCCCAGAGGAAAACCTGGTTGTCTGCATTCCAACAGACGCTGGGAGACAAATTCACCTTTCACCAGGACAATAACCTAAAACGAGGCCAAATGTGCACTGGAGTTGCTTATCAAGACCACATTGAGTGGCCTAGTTAAAGTTTTGAATTCGAAAAACATGTTTTCACTTTGCGATGGGGTTTTGTGTGTAGATTGATGAGGGGAAAAAATTATCAATTTTGAATTCCATCTGTAACACAAAATATGGATTAAGTCGAGGGGTATGAATAGTTTCTGAAGGCATTGTACATACAAAATGACTGAATGTCATCAGTTTGACCAGTTTTAAAGAAATGAAAAGCTGTGAAAATGATCCACCATGTTTCTGATAGTAATTCATGTATCCAAGATCAACTTAAATACTGTCAGCTTTTATGTCGCTGAAAAAAATGATCACGTTTAGGCTACACAACGGTCCTTATCCGTACATTCACATTCTCTCAAGATGCTGAAAGAAAGAAGTCATATTTCTCTACTCTTGTTCCTGAGCCAAATTAACAATTGGTGGGTCCTTTTACTGCAATAAACTTAATTATGCAGGAGTTAATGGTCTACATATAAGCCTGCAGTCAGTGTCCAGACTTCAGTTATTATTACTGTTCCCATCTGAACTTCAAGGTTGCGCAAACCAGGGGGTGCTGCTGCAAACCAGGGTGTGTTGCTGCACCCCTACTTTCGCTTTCTCTGCCTCCAGGGCTCTAAAGTGTGATCATGTTAGTCTTCTATGCTCCTACACTTTTATATGGAAGCTCCAAGGAAAAAAACACCCAGACAATAATTGTAATGATTAGGCTTTGCTAGCCCAAACTTCTTTTGAACGGTTATTACTGGCAATTTATTTTTTTGTAATTTTTTTTGTATTTAAATTCTCCATTCTAGGGGCATATACCATGTCACAGCCATTTTGAAACCACTTACGCGCCGTTAACATGATTGAACAAGGCGCTTTATAAGTGGTTAACTCATTAGCTAGCTAAACATTTGGGGGCACATAAAGGAAGGGATACCTTCTTAGAATTTAAAAATATATATATTTCGGAGATCAATGATCATAGCAATGAATGAAGGACAGATCTTTTTCTTTTTTTGTGGGGGGGGGGTAGATCAGCTTCAATATTGCAGATTGAACCCAAAATAATTGTTTGCATCATTTGTAATGCCCCCCTCCATTGGAGTAAACTAGCGGCCAACAATACATCTGCTACCAATTACTACAGTGAGTGTACAAAATCCATTATGAACACCTGCTCTTTCCTGACAGATTGACCAGGTGAAAGATATTAAGGCTTTTTAAGCCTTAAGACAATTGAGACATGGATTGTGTATGTGTACTATTATGATGGTGAATGGGCAAGACAAAAGATTTAAGTGCCTTTTGAACAGGGTATGGTAGTAGGTGCCAGGCGCTTCGGTTTGTGTCAAGAACTTAAACACTGCTGGGTTTTTCACACTCAACAGTTTCCTGTGTCTATCAACAATAGTCCACTACCCAAAGGACTTCTAGCCAACTTAACGCAACTGTGGCCAAGGACACCTAGAGTCCTTGGCCCAACGAATTGAGGCTTTTCTGAGGGCAAAAGAGTGGATGAATCTTAATACTAGGAAGGTGTTTAATGTTTTGTACACTGTGTATATATGAATGGACAAAGCCATCGATCACATGGCATCATTTATTCCTATGTGAAGACTCAATAACACATTGAAGCCAAATTAAGTCAGTTATGTTCGCGTCTCATGGAAGACATAACATACGAAGTTTGAGCTACTCCTGGAAGTGATGTTACACGCTAGCTCAGTGTTGCCCCCTCTCATTGAGTAACTCCAGTTGAAGGCCAACTAGGGTACTGCAGTCTGCCAAAAGCATCTCAATTATACTTCTGTGTGCACCCATTGAGCTATAGAAGAGGCACGACCATATCTCCTCCCTGTGTGACCACTACCTTCTCTCAAAATCAATGACTGAGCACCGAATGCATCCCTAGGCGTCCTACAAATAGAATATCAGAGTTCGGAGTGTGCCGGCATATCAGAATGAGTGCTTCATCCAATATCACCTATGACAGCTGTGAGCAGCCAGCCGCATCCCCTAACCAGCCATTAGCCTCCTTAGCTGCTTCTTTCCATCGGTTCCTTCTGCACCTCTCCATCAGTTTTAAAATGTTATTTAGTCGCGATGGTGAGCTGGGATGGGGTTTCTGTTACATTTGTTTAAAATATTAGCGCATCTTGCAGTGCGAGCGAAGTGGATACGTATCTTTTAGTTTCGCCTGTAAGAACAAGCAGGCCAGTCTGACTAGGCTTCGTTGTCACATAGCCTCTAAGTACCACAGCCATAGTGGAAAAGTAGAGCACAGTGACAGCCATGCTTGTGCCTTTACATCACTGAAATCCACGAGTATCTAGCCCAAACTCAAGAGTTATGCCCCATATTGCCAGAGCTACCGTCTCCCCTTTCTACTGCGAATTGGCGCATGTTTTATTTAATTTTATAAACCTTGTCGCTGGCTGCAAGTTTTTGGTTTGATAATGATCATGTTTAGTCATGCTAGCTAGCTAACATGATACCGTAGCTATGCACAGAAGTGGATGGCACAGGAAAAAAGGAAATGCATAGATTGTCTGCTCAGATGCTCTAAAGGTACGATTCATATGCCATATCAATGTAATGTAAGATAAATCTGAATCAAGTCAGTATTTTTCTGATTTCTTAAATTATGTTTGGTGCCTAACTTTTGGGAAGAGTGTGTAGGCTGTGTGTAAAGTTGTCTGAAGAGTAGGGTAAAGATGGATTCATATAGGACTAGTGGGCTGTCACCTTACTGTCACAATGAAAATGCAGACTATTATGCATTTACAATACCAGTCAAAAGTTTGGACACCTACCCATTTCAGGGGCTTTCCTTTATTTTGACTATTTTGTGCGTTGTAGAATAATAGTGAAGACATCAAAACAATAACACATGTAATTTTAAAGGTGTTAGGCAAATCAAAATATATTTGAGATTCTTCAAAGTAGCCACCCTTTTATGGACTTGGTCTTTTACCAAATAGGGCTATCTTCTGTATTCCACCCATACCTTGTCACAACACAACTGATTGGCTCAAACGTATTAAGAAGGAAAGAAATTCCACAAAGTAACTTTTAACAAGGCACACCTGTTAATTGAAATTCATTCCAGGTGACTACCCCATGAAGCTGGTTGAGAGAATGTCAAAGCAAAAGGTGGCTACTTTGAAGATAGAAAAAAAGAAGAAACTTCCCCTTTTCAGGACCCTGTCTTCCAAAGATAATTTGTAAGAATCTGAATAACTTCACAGATCTTCATTGTAAAGGGTTTAAACACTGGTTCCCAAGCTTGTTCAATGAACCATAAACAATTAATGAACATGCACCTGTGGAACAGTCGTTAAGACACTAACGGCTTACCGACAATAGGCAATTAGGTCACAGGTATGAAAACTTAGGACACTAAAGAGGCATTTCTACTGGAAAACACCAAAAGAAAGATGCCCAGGGTCCCTGCTCATTTGCGTTAATGTGCCTTAGGCATGCTGCAAGGAGGCATGAGGACTGCAGATGTGGCCAGGTCAATAAATTGCCATGTCTGTACTGTGAGACGCCTAAGACGGCGCTACAGGGAGACAGGACAGACAGCTAATCGTCCTCGCTGTGATAGACCGCGTAACGCGTACACCACCTGCACCGGATTGGTACATCTGAACATCACACCTGCGGGACAGGTAAAGGATGGCAACAACTGCTTGAGTTACACCAGGAACGCACAATCCCTCCATCAGTTTTCAGACTGTGCGCAATAGGCTGAGAGAGGTTGGACTGAGGGCTTGTAGGCCTGTTGTAAGGCAGATTCTCACCAGACATCACCGGTTTATGGGCATAAACCCAACGTCGCTGGACCAGACAGAACTTGCAAGAAGTATCTTCGCTGACGAGTGGCAGTTTTGTCTCACCAGGGCTGATGGTCGGATTCACATTTATCGTCGAAGGAATGAGCGTTACCCCCGAGGCCTGTACTCTGGAGCGGGATCGAGGTGGAGGGTCCGTCATGGTCTGGTGCGGTGTCACAGCATTATCGAACTGAGCTTGTTGTCATTGCCTGCAATCTCAATGCTGTGCGTTACATGGAAGACGTCCTCCTCATGTGGTACCCTTCCTGCGGGCTCATCCTGACATGCCCCTCCAGCATGACAGTGCCACCAGCATACTGCTCTTTCTGTGCGTGATTTCCTGCAAGACAGGAATGTCTGTGTTCTGCCATGGCCAGCGAAGAGTCCGGATCTCATTCCCATTGAGCACGTCTGGGACCTGTTGCATCGTAGGGAGAGGGCTAGGTGCCCCCCCCCCCCCACACACGCACACAGAAATGTCCGGGAACCTGCAGGTGCCTTGGTGGGAGAGTGGGGTAACATCTCATAGCAAGAACTGGCAAATCTGGCGCAGTCCATGAGGAGGAGATGCAGCTGGTGGCCACACCAGATACTGACTGTTACTTTTGATTTTTGACCCCCCCCCCCTTTGTTCAGGGACACATTATTCAATTTCTGTTAGTTACATGTCTGTGGAACTTGTTCAGTTTGTTTCAGTTGTTGAATCTTATGTTCATACAAATATTTACACATGTTAAGTTTGCTGAAAGTAAACGCAGTTGACAGTGGATGTTTTTTTTTGCTGAGTTTATATAAAATATATTTTGATATGTTTAAAAAAAAATTGGTTACTACAAGATTCCATATGTGTTATTTCATAGTTTTGGTGTCTTCACTATTTATTATACAATGTAGAAAATTGTACAAATAAAGACTAACCCTAGAATGAGTAAGTGTGTCCAAACTTGACTGGTACTGTATATTCCTTCCTACATTCATTGGGACCCAATCACAAGTAGGCTTTTGGCCTGGTATCACATCGTTAGTACAATTTTGGTATTGTTACAACCCTACTGTGAAAATATGTACATTTTATTGCAGTTTACACTTTCATTCTTCCGTGCAACATTTAATTTAATTTCTGTTACCCGTATGTAATTATTGAATCAGCAGTTGAAGTGTAGACAGTAATAGTGGTTAATCTATTCTGAATATTTTGTGACTTCTAAAGTAGTTCATTGCAGACTGGATCTATGGCTGTGTCTTGACTGGCTAACGTTGACTTCATCAACAGCGTATGGATCTGGGAGAATGTGCAAAGACCCACGACCTGGCACTCCGGGCCGACTATGAAATTGCCTCCAAGGAGAGAGACCTCTTCTTTGAGCTTGACGTAAGTGATATCCACAGTTGGCTTGATTTAAAAACAACTTAATTTATCTCCTCGGGCAAGTAAGTTGTACTTCTCCAAGTTCATTTTACCAGTGCAGAAGTCTGTTCCATTGACTTATATGGAGTTTACTCTTCTATTGTCGGCAATAGGCTGTGGATCACCTGGAGTCTTTCATTGCCGACTGCGACCGGAGAACAGAGTTGGCCAAGAAACGACTGGTTGAGACCCAAGACGAGATCAGTGCTGAGGTGGCTGAAAAGGTGAGGGCAAGATGAACCTTGTTCACTGAATCTTATTGTGGAGTGTAAGGATGACATGTTGTTGAAAACTTTCTGATTTTGACTCATTTTATGCTGTTGTTGACTTGTTTTGTTATTCTCCAGGCAGAGACGGTTCACGAGCTGAACGAGGAGATTGGGAAGCTCCTGGCCAAGGCAGAGCAGCTGGGTGCCGAGGGGAATGTGGATGAGGCCCAGAAGGTCCTACAGGAAGTGGAGAAAGTTCGCAGCAGGAAGAGGGATGCTGAGGTGAGGAGGAGGGGTTGTTTTACTCACAGCATGTTTATTTTCCATCAAACTAGCACACCTCAGACCAAATAGGTTACTGAATACGGAACTCAGACCAAATGGGTTACTGAATGCGTCACTTTAATAAATGGATCGCTAGTCACGTTAATAATGCCACTTTTTAATAATGTTTACATATCTTGTCTTACTCATCTCGTATGGGCGGCAGGGTAGCCTAGTGGTTAGAGCGTTGGGACTAGTAACCGGAAGGTTACAAGTTCAAACCCCCGAGCTGACAAGGTACAAATCTGTCGTTCTGCCCCTGAACAGGCAGTTAACTCACTGTTCCTGGGCCGTCATTGAAAATAAGAATTTGTTCTTAACTGACTTGCCTAGTTAAATAAAGGTAATATAAAAAAAAGTGTATATACTGTATTATCTGTATTATATACTATCTATTGCCTATGCCGTTCGGTCATCGCTCATCCATATATTTATATGTACATATTCTTATTCCATCCCTTTCATTAAATTTGTGTATTAGGTGGATGTAGCAGAATTGTTAGATATTACTGCACTGTCGGAACTAGAAGCACAAGCATTTCTCTACTCGCTTTAACATCTGTCTGCTAACCATGTGTATGTGACCAATACAATTAGATTTTTTTTTTATGTAGACCTGGGTCGTGTTCAGTAGGGCACAATGTTGCAAAAACATTTTGGAATGGAAAATTAAATATTTTCTTATTGGACAAGGTGGAACCATCCTGTTTCACTTAGTTTTTGCCATACTGAACTCGAAACCCCTTCTTTCCTATCCTGATTCATTATCTTTCTCCATCTCTTCGGTTTTGTCCTTCTCAGGAGGAGTACAGAAACTCCATGCCTGCCTCCAGTTTCCAGCAGCAGAAGCTTCGTGTCTGTGAAGTGTGCTCGGCCTACCTGGGTCTCCACGACAACGACCGTCGCCTGGCCGACCACTTTGGCGGGAAGCTGCATCTGGGCTTCATCCAGATCAGGGAGAAACTGGAAGCCCTGAAGGTATGCTCTGAACCACCTCAGACCAAATAGGTTACTGAATACACCTAGCGAGATGTGGAAGTATAATCCTCAAAAGTTTATTTTTTATTTTGACTGCTTTCCCCTTCTGAGCATTCCACAGGGACTTTGTTTTTGATGAAAATACTGGAAACATCTCCCTTTTGGAATTAATTTAAATTTTGCTGCAAGAACATTCTTTTTGACATTAGAATGTATTAACATAAGACATTTTAATGTGAACACTGAGGCTAATGTCATTGCTGAACATTTTCTATCAGAAAACCGTCCTGGAAAAGCAGGAGAAGAGGAACCAGGACCGCCTGAAGAGGAGAGAAGAGAGAGAGAAGGAGGAGAGGATGAAGAAGAGGTGGGTCTTAACTTGGCAAAAATCATGAAATTGATGTAGGCAGATGGCAGCACTTCTTGGAAAATCCATGTACTGTATGTGGAGACAAATGCAGATATTTTCCCTGTGGTATCTCATCAATTGGTTTCTGTCACTTTTATAGGACCAAATCACGGAGCAGGGAACGGAGCAGGGAACATAGAAGGTTAGTATGGGCCACCAGCCATCTACTGCCACATGAACTTTATTCAATACACTATCTCCTAGTTTATTGCTGTATAAAACACTTCTCTGGGTCCGTGCTGCAGGTCCAGCTCTCGCGACCGTAGGAGACGCCGTTCCCGTTCCTCATCTCGGGAGAAGCGGCGTTCCTCCCGCTCGCGCTCCAGGGACCGTGAGAGGAGGCGACGCCACCGCAGCCGATCCCGCAGCAAGGGCGCCCGCCACAGCCACGAGCCCAGCTCCCGACACAAGTAGGAGTGTACACACACACACACGTTCCATCTTATTACTTAAACAAGTGCACACTTAATAATAATAAAGCTTCTTATCATAATATATACACACGACAAACGCGCACACACACAGATTTGTGTGTAACGAGACAGTGTTTACGGTTCCAGGTCGTCCAGGGATCGCGATCGCTCCTCCAGAGAACGTTCACGGGAGCGAAGCAAGAAGAGGGGATCCTCGGAGCGGCGGCAGGACAGCAGGGATCAGAACGGGAGAACAGAATCCCGCCGGGCAGAGGTCAGGGATAGAGACCTTTGAGGACTCTCTCTCGCTGTCTCCATCCTCAACACACAACCTCCCTTTGTCTGTCTCTCTTTCATATCTGTCCATTACATCTGTTTGAACTCTCTCCTTGTATGAATTCTCCCTCCGTTCCCTTATCAAAATGATCCAGAGATGTTTTTGCTTTGACCGATATTCCAGCCAATCCACTGTCCCAAATACATAGCGCTTATGACCACAGAAGTATATACAGGTAACTGCCAAAATAATGGAAACACTTCAGTACACCAAAGTATACTGAAAGCAGGTGCCTCCACACGTGTGGTTCATGAGTTAATTAAGAAATGAACATCCCATCATAATTAGGGTCATGTATAAAAATGCTGGGCCGGCCATTATTTTGGCTACCATGGCTATACCCCTATAGGATGACAATGCACCCATCCACAGGGCATGAGTGGTCACTGAATGGTTTGATGAGCATGAAAATGATGTAAACCATATACCATGTCTCCAGGTCTCAACCCAATTGAACACTTATGGGAGATTCTGGTGCGGTGCCCGAGACTGAGTGTTCCACCACTGTCAATAAAACACCAAATTATGGAATTTCTCATGGAAGAATGGTGTCTCATCCTTCCAATAGCGTTCCAGACACTTGTAGAATCTATGCCGGCTCATGGTGGCCCAACGCCTGACTAAAACACGTTATTTTGTTTTTTCCTTTATTTTGTCACCTGTATATTGTACATGCATATATATTTTAGTTTCAAGCGTTCAAATATATCCTGGGATAAAGTTGTGGGGGGTTGTTGAACATTGGGCATGGGAGTACATAAAGTCCTGACAGTGTATGTTAGATGTGATGGCTGTTGATGACATGCATATGATTCTATATTCTATAAAACTGTCCTGAATATTAATTTCCTGGGGGAATCCGTAGCTGAAACTAGAGAAAGGATAAATGAATGACCGTTGGCCATAAACTTAAAGAATAGAGCATTTCCATATTGCCGTGTTTTATGATACTGTTATTTTTAAACTGTCAGAATTGCTATGTGTGATTGAGATACTTTGCATAAATATACCTCCAGCATACTGTCCTGGGTGGTGTTCATTAGGCACCAAATGGAAGATACTGGACTGAAACGGGGGGGGGGGGGTCACCTGGACTTGTCCAAAAAGAAACCTACATTTTTGTTTTCCTGTAAAAACGTTGCTAAATGTTTTCAGTTATTGCCCTAATAAACACGACCCAGCATACTGTCTTGGATTGGCTTCTCCGTGCAAGGCTTTCTTCCCTTCCTAGAGGCTATTTCACAATGCTGGTTGCATCAATTTGCCATTTGATGTTGCACTAAATATTTAACATACCAGTAATTATAGAATGTCTTCTGCATATATCTGGCCTAAGATTGATAAACTCAGCCATATTGTTCTTGTTTGACTGGATCAGGACATTTGGAAATCTAAGGGAATTTGGTTAGTTGTGAACATCAGCAAGCTCATTTCTGTCAGCTTGTGAAATACCCTCTGCTTCTATATCTGTGGTTTATACTGAGGGTGTTTATCGCTGGAGAGATTGTAGCAGTTCAATTTAATGTCATAACTAATACGGACAAGGTTTTCTTAAGTTTTAGAATTTATTGTCCTTTGTGTTCACAAACGGTTGCTAGTTTTTTTTTCTCTCCATAGAGTTTTACAAGTTTTCATGTTATGAATACAAATATTAACCCTTATTATCATAGTCTTGGCATGCGAGCGGTGAAGTCTGCGTATGTGTGTAGACATGGACTTTGCATGCTTCAGTTTTGAGTAATGCTGTTTTGGATTGAGAATAACTGTTCCAGGCTTCTTACTGTATGTGACCCTAGAAGTTACCTACGTGGCCCTGGTAGTCTGCTGCGTGGCCCTGGTAGTCTGCTGCGTGGCCCTGGTAGTTCGTTGCGTGGCCCTGGTAGTTCGTTGCGTGGCCCTGGTAGTTCGTTGCGTGGCCCTGGTAGTCCTCTGCGTGGCCCTGGTAGTCCTCTGCGTGGCCCTGGTAGTCCGCTGCATTGCTGCGTTGGCCTGGTAGTCTGCTACGTGGCCCTGGTAGTTCGCTACATTGCCCTGATAGTCCGCTACGTTACCCTGTTTTTGGCCTATGACACTTGGTGCTGGGAACAATATCTTAAGCACAGCACCTGCTTATGTCCATTTCACTTTCCAATATGTTGATGCTGATTCAGCAGTTTGTAAATGTTCTTTCTTTTTTTTGTTCATGTATGTCAGTCACTTGAAGTTAGATGCACACATATATAAATGATTGCATTGCTTTTCCTAATGTGTGCCGTCTGTAGACTTTGTCAGGTCTGTTTGTATTACATACTGGAAGATGATTTTTGTCTTGAAGCCTGAATAAAAATCTTTTTTTTTTTTTTACTGTATTAATGTACTTACCTAAGATCTTGGCTCAGGGCCTAAGTGTAAAACTGAAGTTCTAATTGAAGAAAAGGCTTTGTTGTCTAATATATTGTGAGTGTACAAATAATGGACATAAGACAAGTGTACAAATAATGGACATAAACAAGACAAGTATACATTCATTTAAGTTGGTCTGCAAATAGCAGGGGGAAATGGTACAATTGATTCAATCAAGTCAACATAGGCAGGCGAGAATATTCAAGAATACCTCAAATTACTGACTTAACAGAGGACAATTGCCCTTAAAGTTGAACTTAAAGGCAACCATTTACAGCAAAAGGCAAAGCCTTGATTCAAGACTCCACAGTCTGACTTGAAAAGCCACCAATTACATAAAATTCATATCGGCATAATATTACATCCGACAGTGAATCTGTCTTTGTGATTGTGTGTGCAGGGATTGTTCTCTTTCAGCATGAGTCTTTTCATGTTTAGGAGAGTGGTACGTGACGTCTGACACTTGGGTCTTACAGTGTGCTACTCTCCAGTTTCAAATCCACCTTCATCTTCTGCTTTTCCATCACTGCCTCTAGCTCTGTGGCCGCCTTGGCATCCTGGAAGAACAGCATTTCAATCAGGTAGAAGTTATGGTAAGTGAAAACATGGAAAGGTAACACAGCAAGGACATTGTGGATTTAAAACTTAACTGTGCAGCCGGAGTAAAATTTGGAAAATGTATTAGTTTTATACGTAAGATGATGCAGAGGCACACTGCAATCATATAATTAGTAATTATTGAGTGGGTTGAGTAGTTTGTCGAGGGGGCTAGGGTCAGTCTGTTATATCTGGAGTATTTCTCCTGTCTTATCCAGTGTCCTGTGTGAATTTAAATATGCTTCCGGACAACCGGGAGGGACCATGCCTCAGGACTACCTGGCCTGACTCCTTGCTGTCCCCAGTCCACTTGGTTGTGCTGCTGCTCCAGTTTAAACTGTTCTGCCTGCGGCTATGGAACTCTGACCTGTTCACCGGACGTGCTGTCTCTAACTCTGAATGCTCGGTTATGAAAAGCCAACTGACATTTACTCCTGAATTGCTGACCTGTGGCACCCTCTATTATTTGACCCTGCTGCTCATCTATGAACGTTTAAACATCTTGGCCATGTACTGTTATCTCAACCTGACACAGCCAGAAGAGGACTGGCCACCTCTCATAGCCTGGTTCCTCTCTAGGTTTCTTGCCAGGTTCCTGCCTTTCTAGGGAGTTTTCCAAGCCACCGTGCTTCTGCATTGCTTGCTGTTTGGGGTTTCAGGCTGGGTTTCTGTATAGCACTTTGTGACATCGGCTGATGTAAAAAAAAAAAAAAAAAAGGGTTTATAAATTTGATTGATTGAATGCCCCCGTGCACAAAGCGAGGTCTATACAGTAAAGGCTTGTCGAGATCGGCGTGGAAGAACTTGACTGGCCTGCAAAAGAGTCCTGACTTCAACCCCATTGAACACCTTTGGGATGAATTGGAACGTTGACTGCGAGCCAGGCCTTATTGCCCAACATCAGTACCCGACCTCACGAATACTCTTGTGGCTGAATGGAAGCAAGTCCCCACAGCAATGTTCCTACATCTAGTAGAATGCCTTCCCAGAAGAGTGGAGGCTGTTGTAGCAGCAAAGGGGGGACCATCTCCATATTAATGCCCATTAACATACTTTTGGTCGTGTAATGTATAATGTTCATTATAGGCTGATCAGTACCTCCAACAGTGCTTTCTGCACAGTGAGCTGGCTGTACACTCTGGAACCCTCGTCTGGTAGAACTTCTCGTAGGTCCTCCTTGTTCAGAGAGAAGAGCAGGACTCCTGTCAGCTTTCCCAGTAACGTCACCGTCCTGAGGGGGAGATGCACACAGGTAGTCAGTCACTTGCCTCAGTCTTTCTGTCCTATTCAATCGTCTGTGAACAACTGAGTCATCTCTGTGTAAGAACTAGAAAGATCCATTGAGTACTAAATCCAGGTCTTGAGGACGATTCCAGGCTCAACAATTGATTCGGTAGAAAGTAAATGAATATTGGTATATGGCGACAAATGTCTATGAACTGATCAGTAAACAATACATGTAACGAAATCCTGGAGTTACTATAAGTCCACAAAGTTAGTGATACACAGGGAGACCCCAAATTACCTCAACTAACCTGTACGCCCACACACTGACTCAGTACCCGTACCCCTGTATATATAGCCTCGTTATTGTTGATTTTATTATTTTTTACTTTAGTTTATTTGGTAAATATTTTCTCAACCGCTGTTGGTTAAGGGCTTGTAAGTAAGTAGGTATTTTACGGTAAAGTCTATACTTGTATTCGGTGCATGTGATAAATAAAGTTTGATTTGATTTGACCAGAATAGGTCCCTGATTGGAGTAGGATGAGTTTAGGGTTTGTGGGGGCCACGTCAAACTCACGTCTCACTGAAGCCCTTCCGCTTGAGCCACTCCTCCACCTCCTCGGGGGGTGAGCGGTAGTCCAGGGGGACCGAGGTGTCCGAGGAGCGAGGGATGACCAGGGGCCTGTTTAGGCTGGCCTTCCCGTTGGTCAGTCTCTGGAGGAGCTCGTCGTTCACCATCATGACTGAGGAGAGGGAGAGTTTTTACTGTATGTTGTCTATCTGGTTGATCTTGTTAAAACGGAGCAGATATAAGAGCTAAAAGCACTGTTTGTCGTTCTCTCCTGTTTTTGTCTTTCACACACAGAGGGAACGGACGACCACTTTCCCCCTCTGGAGCCTCCCTCACACACACTTGCGTGTACACACGTGCACATTCACACGACGGAGGAAAGACAAAGCGTCTCTGTATAGTGCCGCGCCTGCGTCGCCCCTCTGACACAGTGCAGAAATGTAACGCCTCGCAGTATGGTGGGATACCTTTGTCTGTGTCATCTCCGGCTGGAATGTATTGGTTGTATGATGGTGGGGGAGGGCGGTGATGGGCTGAGGGGCTTGGAGTCAAGGAGCTATGGTTCAAGGCTGGAGGGCTTGGAGGAGTGTGAGTCTTGGTCAGTGCAGGCGAGACTGGAGGCTGGCCCGGAGCAGAGGGGAAAGGAAAGAGGAGTGAACAACATTGATATTGACTCAATGAAAGGAATACCAGTATGTGGGAGTGAGTAAAGGAATGGGCATGGATTGGCGTGTGTGTGTGCATGCGTGTGTTACATTGGTGTGTTACCTTTGGTGGTCTCATGGTGACGGGGCTTTCTGTGTGAGACACTGGCTCCAGGATGTTGAAGGGGACAAAGCCGACCTCGTTGAAGCAATTACGACACTTCCACCAGCGTTTGGATGACTCCACCACCTGACACAGAAAAGGAGAGGAGCCAATGTTTATACAGAGAACAATTAAGGAAGAATGAAATGAGTGATAGAATTAATCGTGTGCTATTGGCAACTCACAAGTTTCTATTTCTAGCAGTGAAAGTTGTTGCCAAGGTAAGAGCCAGTATGTACAGTATGCCCAGAATCTGATAAGGACAAAGTGTTCAGTACTTGTGCACCAATATTTGTTTACTATGTTTTTTTTATTCTGGCGTTTACACCCTGATTAAGCAATAATGCTTAATTGGACTCACTCACTACCACACCCGCTGTCTCTAACTCTGAATGATGGGCTATGAAAAGCCAACTGACATTCACTCCTGAGGTGCTGACCTGTTGCACCCTCTACACACCACTGTGATTATTATTATCTGACCCTGCTGGTCATCTATGAACGTTTGAACATCTTGGCCATGTTCTGTTAAAATCTCCACCCAGCACAGCCAGAAGAGGACTGGGCACCCCTCAGAGCCTGGTTCCTCCCTAGGTTTCTTCCTAGGTTCTGGCCTTTCTATGGAGTTTTTCCTAGCCACCGTGCTTCTACATCTGCATTGCTTGCTGTTTGGGGTTTCAGGCTGTGTTTCTGTACAGCACTTTGTGACATCGACTGATGTAAAAAGGGCTTTATAAATAAATATGATTGATTGATTCTAGCGATGGATTTTGTACAGTATCACCAACATCACCGGATTTTGCACCAGATTTGGTCTTTGTCTTGAGTCTTGTGTCTTACCATTAAAAGAGAGCCCTGGAAACGTGGCACAGAGACTAGCTACCAGGCGTGTGTTTTTCAAGAATGTTCCTGAATAGTTCTGTTTAATGTAATGTAATGTCACTTAATGACTTTTCAGATGTTTACCTCCAGTGTATCTCCCTGTTGTACTGACAGCTCACTGTTGTTGCGGGCCACAAAGTCATAGCTGCAGCTGTACATCCTCTCTCCCTCAGGGGGTAGGACACTGCCATACCTGGGAGGGAAACAGTGGTGATTGATATTACTACAAAATAAAAGTAAACAATGGGAAAAATAGTTGTTTTTTTTCAACCCAAAGGTGACTTATAAACGTACAGTTCATCGCTCATAGGGGCGACTGGAGGTCCAACTGGCTGAGTAGGCTGCACCTGAATTAGCAAAGAGAGCGAGGTGGGCGTGGGGAGAGAAAGTGGGGAGAGAGGGGGGCGTGGGGAGAGAAAGGGGGGAGAGAAAGGGGGGAGAGAGGGGGGCGTTGGGAGAGAAATGGGGGGGAGAGAAAGGGGGGAGAGAGGGGGCCGTGGGGAGAGAGAGGGAGAGGATGATGTCAGGAGCAAATTAATATGTTACCCACTTTGTGAACTCAATGTACATGATGTAGATGGATGTACATCTCTTATTCCATACCTTTTGCTTTTCCAGCAAGGCTTCATGTTTGTGTTGTGACTCGACCGGATCCTCCCAAACCTGCCCATCTGCCCTGGAGGGCTCTGGCTTCCATCCGTCCAGGAACACAGGTGTGTACGGGGCCACGGGCCCTCTAAGCTGGGAACTTAGAGGAGACAGAGTAAGAATATAACCAGTGTAGAACTTGACTGAGATGAGCCAAAGGAATTAGGTCATCTCTCTCCACAGTACTGTACTATTTCAGTGGCACATGTTACTGGCTGACTAAATATTGACATCGTCAGGTCATGCTGTCTCATCATGTCACAGCCTGCCGCAGTGTCAGAAAAGAGAGCCATACAGGTCTATCACATGAGACTGCGACACTCAATATTTCCCAGCAGCATACCACCCTGCATCCCACTGCTGGCCTGCTTCTAAAGCTAAGCAGGATTGGTCCTGGTCGGTCCCTGGATGGGAAAAGGTGTTGGAGGGCCAGTAGGAGGCAACTTTTCTTCAGGTCTAAAAAATATCCCACTACCCTGTGTTGGGTGCCGTATTTCGGATGGGACGTTAAACGGGTGTCCTGACTCTCTGTGGTCATAGGGGTATTAACCCCAGGGGCCTGGCTAAATTCCCAATCTGGCTCTCATACCATCATGGTCACCTAATCATCCCCAGTTTACAATTGGCTCATTCATCTCCCCTGAAACTATTCCCCAGGTCGTTGCTGTAAATGAGAATGTTATTTTACTTACCTGGTAAAATAAGGGATAAATTAAAAAATAGCCAAAAGTTCATTCATTATAAGGGTTCATAGGGGTCCATGAGGCACAAAGCACTTAGTACCTACTGTGGTAGTGTCCAGTGGGGCCCAAGGGCCGTCCATATCTGCCTCTCCTCTTCGGTCAGGTTGTCTTGAAGCAGGGATATGGCTGAGTTGGTCAGGGCAGGACTGATCACTGAGGCTCCTAAAGCTGGGCCCCCAATAGTCCTCACCAGCTGGGGCCACACAGGAAAGAGATCACAGTTTAGATCAGGATCATTGGAAATAATGGGTTGACTGGAGAATTTGCAACAGTATATTCATTATGACGGGCAAGCTAGGCCTAATGAACTCTATGGTCCGGTTTTCACGGACACAGATTAAGCCTAGTCCTGGACTAATAATAATTCTCAATGGAGATTCTCCATTGAAAGCGCTTTTCAACACAAGAGTAGGCATAATCTGTGTCTGAAAAATTGAACCTGTAGTATATTGTCAATCACTGACTGGTATAACCCACTATGACTGTCATTACATGTCTGTGGCCAGTTTATTATGTACACCTAGTAATGGGTCAGATCCCCCTTTTGCCTCCAGAACAGCCTGAATTCTTCAGGGCATGAAAATGTTGCTCAATTGGTATCAAGGGATCTAACGTGTGCCAAGAAACATTACACCACCGCCATCAGCCCACTACCCCACACCATTACACCAAAGCCACCAGTCTGTACCGTGGACACCAGGTAGGATGGGGCCATGGACTCATGCTGACTACGCATGGAGCCCAGTGTGGTCGTCTGCTACAATAGCCCATCCGTGACAACGAGTTGTGCGTTCCGAGATGCCATTCTGCACAACACTGTTTGCCTGTTAGCTTGCAAGATTCTATCCATTCTCCTTCGACCTCTCATCAACGAGCTGTATTCGCCCACAGGACTGCCGCTGACTCTGGGTTTGTTTTTCTCGCACCATTCTCTGTAAACCCTAGACACTGTCGTGCGTGAGAAGCCCAAGAGGCTGGCCGTTTCTGAAATACTGGAACCGACGCGCCTGGCATCAAAGATCATGCCACGCTCAAAATCGATTTATTCACTAGTCTTTCCCATTCTAACGTTCAATTGAACATTAACTGAATGCCTCAATGCCTTTCTGTCTGCTTTATATAGAAAGCCATGGGCACGTGGCTCCTTGTTTATATGAGCGAACCATTTTTGTGAATGGGTGGTGTACCTAATAAACTGAGTATCAGCATAGAGAACCAAATGTTTGAGTGAGCTGACCATGATAGCCAGGTTCAAGAGGGTCATGTGAGGTTTTACCCTCCGAGCCCTCTCAGCAGACACAATGCTACAGATAAGCAAGCCGTCACACCTCTCTCGGTTTCTCCCTGTTTCCATGCAGGTGTGCCAGGTTGCCCATTTTTCCAGCTCCTCCCTCTATTCCATCATGGAGAGATTCATAGTTTTATAGGCAGGAAGTTCTTACAGTGTGCCAACCAAGTCTGTGTAAACTGGCACACCTGAACAAGGTTATTTCCTATATGTATATTTACCATCTTTCATTAGTCTAAACATGTCTTCTTCTTATGAGTCTGTTTATAATGTTTATGCAAACAAAATGTGACCAAAGTTTCAATCTGTGATAACACACTGGGTGCACTGCCTTGTGCAAATATTGAACTGCCCTCAAAATATCAAAATATTTTTCCGGTAATGTTTTCCCCCCGTGTTGAAAACCATTATAATTTTTCTACAAAATGCATACTTGCCTGTAGGCAAACATACAGTGACTTCAGAAAGTATTCACACCCATTGACTTTTTCCACATTTTGTGTTAAAGCCTAAATTTAAAATGGATTATGTTTAAATGGTCTGTCACTGGCATACACACAATGCCCCATATTGTCAAAGTGGAATTCTGTTTTATGAAAATTTTACAAATTAATAGAAAATGAAAAGCTGAAATGTCTTGAGCCAATACGTACTCATTTCTTTATGGCAAGCCTAAATAAGTTTGGGAGTATATTAACAAGATTTTTGAATGACTGTTCCCCACACATACAGTTTGGCAAAAAAATATTTAGTCAGCTACCAATTGTGCAAGTTCTCCCACTTAAAAAGATGAGAGAGGCCTGTAATTTTCATCATAGGTACACTTCAACTATGACAGACAAAATGAGAGAAAAAAATTCAGAAAATCACATTGTAGGATTTTTAATGAATTTATTTGCAAATTATGGTGGAAAATAAGTATTTGGTCAACAACACGGACTTTCAACTCCCTCCAAAGATGTTCTATGGGGTTGAGATCTGGAGACTGGCTAGGCCACTCCAGGACCTTGAAATGCTTCTTACGAAGCCACTCCTTCATTGCCCGGGCGGTCTGTTTGAGATCATTGTCATGCTGAAAGACCCAGCCACATTTCATCTTCAATGCCCTTGCTGATGGAAGGAGGTTTTCACTCAAAATCTCACGATACATGACCCCATTCATTCTTTCCTTTACACGGATCAGTCATCCTGGTACCTTTACAGAAAAACAGCCCCAAAGCATGATGTTTCCACCCCCATGCTTCACAGTAGGTATGGTGTTCTTTGGATGCAACTCAGCATTCTTCGTCCTCCAAACACGACGAGTTGAGTTTTTACCAAAAAGTTATATTTTGGTTTCACCTGACCATATGACATTCTCCCAATCTTCTTCTGGATCATCCAAATGCTCTCTAGCAAACTTCAGACCTGCCTGGACATGTACTGGTTTAAGCAGGGGGACACGTCTGGCACTGCAGGATTTGAGTCCCTGGCGGCGTAGTGTGTTACTGATGGTAGGCTTTGTTACTTTGGTCCCAGCTCTCTGCAGGTCATTCACTAGGTCCCCCTGTGTGGTTCTGGGATTTTTGCTCACCGTTCTTGTGATCATTTTGACCCCACGGGGTGAGATTTTGCGTGGATCCCCAGATCGAGGGAGATTGTCTTCCATTTCCTAATAATTGCTCCCACAATTGATTCTTCTAACCAAGCTGCTTAGCTATTGCAGATTCAGTCTTCCCAGCCTGGTGCAGGTCTACAATTTTGTTTCTGGTGTCCTTTGACAGCTCTTTGGTCTTGGCCATAGTGGAGTTTGACTGTTTGAGGTTGTGGACGGGTGTCTTTTATACTGATAACAACTTCAAACAGGTGCCATTAATACAGGTAACGAGTGGAGGACAGAGGAGCCTCTTAAAGAAGAAGTTACAGGTCTGTGAGAGCCAGAAATCTTGCTTGTTTGTAGGTGACCAAATACTTATTTTCCACCATAATTTGCAATTAAATGCATTAAAAATCCTATAATGTGATTTTCTGGATTTTTCTTTCTCATTTTGTCTGCCATAGTTGAAGTGTACCTATGATGAAAATTACAGGCCTCTGTCATTATTTTAAGTGGGAGAACTTGCACAATGTGGCTGACTAAATACTTTTTTGCCCCACTGTATGTAAGGTCCCTCAGTTGAGTTGTCAATTTCAAACACAGGTTCAACCACAAAGACCAGGGAGGTTTTTCCAAGATAAAAAATAAACAGAATGGAGCTACGCACAGGCAATATCCTAGAGGAAAACCTGGTTCCAACAGCGATGAATTCACCTTTCAGTAGGACAATAACCTAAAACCCAAGGCCAAATCTACACTGGAGTTATTTACCAAGAAGACAGTGAATGATCCTGAGGTACAGTTTATACTTAAATCTATGGAATGCTCTTAGAGACTCACATCTGTAATTGTTCCCAAAAGTGATATTGACTCATGGGTGCAAATGAGATATGTATTTTATTTTCAATAAAGTTGCAGAAATTTCTTAAAGCATGTTTTCACTTTGTCATTATGGGCTATTGTGTGTCGATAGGTGAGAGAAAAAAATCAATTTAATAAATTTTGAATTCAGGCTGTAACAAAACAAAATGTGGAATAAGTCAAGGGGTATGAATACTTCCTGAAGGCACTGCACACGTGTATCAATACACAAACTATATATGGACAGACATGGGCAAATACTAGATAGAGCATACACATAGCCTATGTACAATAGCCTAGTAAGTACAGTGCCTTGCGAAAGTATTCGGCCCCCTTGAACTTTGCGACCTTTTGCCACATTTCAGGCTTCAAACATAAAGATATAAAACTGTATTTTTTTTGTGAAGAATCAACAACAAGTGGGACACAATCATGAAGTGGAACGACATTTATTGGATATTTCAAACTTTTTTAACAAATACTTAAACGACACTTTTTATGGATATCTTTAAGAAATGGCTTTCTTCTTGCCACGCTTCCATAAAGGCCAGATTTGTGCAATATATGACTGATTGTTGTCCTATGGACAGAGTCTCCCACCTCAGCTGTAGATCTCTGCAGTTCATCCAGAGTGATCATGGGCCTCTTGGCTGCATCTCTGATCAGTCTTCTCCTTGTATGAGCTGAAAGTTTAGAGGGACGGCCAGGTCTTGGTAGATTTGCAGTGATTTGATACTCCTTCCATTTCAATATTATCGCTTGCACAGTGCTCCTTGGGATGTTTAAAGCTTGGGAAATCTTTTGTATCCAAATCCGGCTTTAAACTTCTTCACAACAGTATCTCGGACCTGCCTGGTGTGTTCCTTGTTCTTCATGATGCTCTCTGCGCTTTTAACGGACCTCTGAGACTATCACAGTGCAGGTGCATTTATACGGAGACTTGATTACACACAGGTGGATTGTATTTATCATCATTAGTCATTTAGGTCAACATTGGATCATTCAGAGATCCTCACTGAACTTCTGGAGAGAGTTTGCTGCACTGAAAGTAAAGGGGCTGAATAATTTTGCACGCCCAATTTTTCAGTTTTTGATTTGTTAAAAAAGTTTGAAATATCCAATAAATGTCGTTCCACTTCATGATTGTGTCCCACTTGTTGTTGATTCTTCACAAAAAAATACAGTTTTATATCTTTATGTTTGAAGCCTGAAATGTGGCAAAAGGTCGCAAAGTTCAAGGGGGCTGAATACTTTCGCAAGGCACTGTATGTAACAAGGAGTCAAATCAACATGACATCATTTCTAAACATACTCACGAATTTAACTGTTGAATATGAGAATCACTCCCCTATCTAATTTCACAATTGAGAAGACATAGCAAGGATACTAATGAAAATAAATAAAAGTATTTTTAAAGATACTACTTTTGGTTCCCTCCTTCTAGTTCTGAAGATAAAATCCTGTGTTGACAACAATAGCAACAGGTGTTGTCCCCATAGCTCTCTCCCTCTGTAGGCCTTTCCTAGCCAGAGCATGAGCAATGGATATAAAGGTTATCATTGTTGACTCACCATATCCAGAGGTTTGAACACATGGTGGAGCAGCTCTTTTGAGGATGGGTTGGAGATGGAAGACTTGAGACGAGCCTGGGAAGAAATATGATGAGTACACTAACTAAACTGTTTTGTTGACATAGTAGTGGCAATGTGGGGCGGCAGGGTACCCTAGTGGTTAGAGCGTTGGACTAGTGACCGGAAGGTTGCAAGTTCAAACCCCCAAGCTGACAAGGTACAAATCTGTTGTTCTGCCCCTGAACAGGCAGTTAACCCACTGTTCCTAGGCTGTCATTGAAAATAAGAATTTGCTCTTAACTGACTTGCCTGGTTAAATAAAGAAAAAATAAAAATGTTTCCTTGACTCACCAGAAGACTGAAGCAGTATTTAAATTTTTGGAAGATATCCATGAATTCTTCTTCAGGTGGAGGGCAAGCTTTTGCAGTAAGCAAGTCCTCTATATTCAAGAGAAAAGACAGGGGAAAAAATAAATGATCAGTGATTTGAACTTTGAATGGCATCCTGAGTTGAACCAGTTCAGGAGGTCACTTGGCTAGCAAACATATTGTTGCCCATGTGAATCCTGAGCTCAATAGGGTTTGTGAGTAGCTTAGGACAAAACAAAAACTAATTCCTTATCCCTCTTACCCTCTGCTGTTTGCTTGCGACTTTTCTTATTTGTCTTCTTCCTCTGGCTTAGAACTGTGGCAGCCACTGCAGTCAGTTGTAGCTTTGCCATGAAGACCTCAATGTCATCGAAACAATGATTAAGGATCCCCTAAAATTGAGACACATGAAAAAGACACATGTTAACCCTACAGTAAAATTGTGATTAAAACATATAATATTGAAATTGTAAAGTGTATGATAATATTAATACATACCACTTCTCTCTCCGCTCGTAGAAAAGAAATATCAGGCTGAGGTTGGCCTCCGTTTACACCATTCGCTGTTGAGGACAGAAGAGAATATGAATCGCATCCATTTCCATTCATTGCCTAGTTGGAATTTCCTGCATTCCGAATTCCTGCCCACTCTAACTCCCCACACACCTTCCCCCAACACACACAATGTAATATCTGTATTCCTGAGAATCTTTTACCTTAAATACCTCTGCCAGTGCCTAATTTCTCACCTCCCCCTCTCTCTCTCTTCCTCCTTTTAGGCAATTCGGTTCAAAGCATTTCATTGACATGGCAAACATGTCAATTGCCAGAGCATTCACAAACATTGGCTCTCAAACAAAAAGGATGGTTCCCATCTACGTACCTCTGATTCCTGGGTAAGGTGGAGGGTTGGAAGGCGGGGCATTGGGAGCATGTGGGATGGGGGGGCTCGGAATTCCGTAGGGATCCATCATTGCTGCTTTGGTATTTTGGGGAAGAACAGGGTCTATCGGAGGAAGTCTGGAGGAAAAGGAGAGAGACTATTTTTAACCAGGACACTCACACTGTTTCATGCACTTTTCTACCTTCAAGTGATAGTTTTTGTAAAGCAACCTTGTAATTTGATTATATGGTTGGAATCCAGCGTAGAAAACACAAATGAAGCTATTTGAATATGATTCATGCAAAAAATGCTGTTCAGAAAAACTTAGGTCATGACTGTTGCTAATAGCAACCCTTGATTCAACACCATGGGTAACTCCCTTCAGTAAATGCATATGGAACTGTGACATATTTCATCTCCTTAATGATTATGATAATGATTGACATATAGCGTCAACGGCACCTGCCACCTCCCTCTCAAATGTGCACAATAGTGTTACAAAGGGAGGTCTTGAAATGATAACACAAACAATCTTGATCAGTGACAATCTAGTAAAAAAATGTACTGTAAAACAATTGAACGCAAGATTTAACAAGCAGAGGTACAAATATCAATATTGACGTAGGCCTAGTGTGACTAATACACGCTAACTCACATATAAAACTATCTATAGCTAAAATGACAAAGCAAATGTATTCCTCAACAACTTTAAACAGAATTGGAACAACAGATCTTTGACAGATAAATAGTTCTGTCACGTTTATAGATCAAGATATTGTCTGACATTAGTCTGTTTGCTAACCCTCAAAGACAGACATAAACTCTTGGGGAAAAAAAGGGTTCCAAAAGGGTTCTCCGGTTTTCCCGAAGATGAAAGAATAGTACATTCTCGGCAACTTTTCAGTCAGGCCAACACTTTTGATGGCATCCAGTACTTCGGATTTGGAAGGAATGTTATATACCAAACTTTCATAGTACCTTGGCATAAACCAAAACGATCATTGAAATCCAGTCTGAAATCTCAAATGAATGGTGGAGATCTTATAATAACTCTATTCCTTCTCCTATCGGGGGATATCCATCAATGCCCTGGACCTGACTTTATCACCAACCCCATCAAACGGCCTATGTACCCAGGCTCCTCTTGTGAATGGTGGATAAGAGTAACAGCGAAGCTTTGGTATGTTTGGAAGGCGCGCAGTGGATTCATCTAAAATGCAGCGATTCTAGTTTTGGTCATGGGGTCAATTAAGCTTACGGTTGCTGGCTGTGTGCTGTACCTGCGGGGTGTGTGAGCATTGAAGGTGGAGTGGGATCAGAGGACTTACTGAGGGTGGAGAGTGCACCGGAGGAGGGGGGGTCCACAGCGGAGCGGAGGCCACCAGAGGCGAGTGACGGGGGACACGTGTTGAGGACGATGGAGTAGCACCTGGGGAGGGGTGCTCCATGGTGACAGAGGCGCCACCGGAGGCAGTGCAGTGGGAAGATGGCAGCGCAGTGGGAGGTGAGTTACAAGTGGATCGGGAATTCAATGAGGCCTTTGGGAAGAAGGGCTTATATTTTGTGCACTTAAACGTCCGAAGCCTACTACCGAAGATCGATGAGATACGCCTATTGGTTTGCAAATCAGAGGTGGGGGTGCCTTATGTTTTACTGAGACATGGTTAGATTCATCTGTTTGTGACTCAGAAATTGAGATGGGTAATTACTCTGTTGTCAGGAAGGATCGGAATCGGAAAGGTGGGGGGATATGTGCGTTTGTAAGATCAGACATTGCTTTTAACGTCAGATCGGATTTAAGAGCTAATCTGGAGATTGTCTGGCTGGATATCTGCCTTCCCAAAACCAAGCCGATTTTTGTTGGGGGTGTGTTATAGGCCGCCCAAGCAGAATGCATTCTATCAAGGTCTTGAAATTGTGTTGTCAAACTGTAATGATTCCCTGTTGAAGGAAATCATTTTGTTAGGGGATTTCAATACTGATGTCTGCAAAAAGAATAGCCCAACCCAAAATGTAGTTATGCACTTTTGTAGATCACTTGCTCTGACCCAAATGATACAAGATCCCACCAGGATATGTGAAACAGTGCAATGTACGATTGACTTAATATTGGTGTCTGATAATCTAAAATATTGCAGAGTGGAGTAATAGTCTATGGAATCAGTGATCATTTTATTACATTTTGCACAAGGAGGATTTTTAAGGATATATTTAAGTGTCCCAAAACCGTTAGAATCAGAGGACTCAAAAAATACTGTGTTGAAAAGTTTAGGGAGGAAGTGGGTAAAATTGACTGGTCACCTGTGCTAGATAGTGTAGGGGTAGACAGTGCCTGGGATGTCTTTAAATGTAGATTCCTTAATGTGGTGAATGTGATGGCTCCCATTAGACGGGTCAGGGTAAAGCAGAAATCTAGCCCTTGGTTTAATCATGAGATTCTAGAATCTATCCAGGCAAGGAATAAGGCCTTTAAAAATGTTAAGAACTCTCAAGAGCAGCATGATTTTGTCCTATGTAAACGTCACAGAAGTGAAGCACAGAGCAGGATGGATGAAGCTAAGAGGGGTTACTTCGCTGAGAAAATAATTGAGAACAAAAATGACCCTAAAAAGCTTTGGAAACTAGGCTGTAGTACTACTACCAAAAACAAACTCAACAGTATTGGACTGAACATCAGGGGGAGATGGTATATGAAAACCTGAGGTTGCCAATGAATTCAACTCTTTTTTTACTTCTGTTGCCAGCAAGCTGGTTAGCAAGCTGCCCACCAGTTCTGGTTTGTTTGGAAGAAACCAAGTCAGTAAGTATTATGTAGAGTTAGAGGTTCAGCCAAACTCTTTTTCTTTTGCAAAGGCAGCAACAGCCAAAATAGTCCATATGCTGCCAGAGCTTAAATGCTGCAAAGCCACAGGCCTGGATAATATTCCTGCACGGTTTCTTATAGATTCTGCTGAGCAAATTGGCTCTTGTATTACGCATATCATTAATCTCTCTCTTGAATAAGGTACCTTTCCCTGGTACTTGAAACAAGCTAAAGTTATACCTCTGTATAAGAAGGGGATCAAGTTTGACCCTGGGAATTATAGGCCTGTATCTATCATCTGTGTAACATCAAAGATCCTGGAGAGAGTTGTACATGAGCAAATGAATGTTAACAAACAGGATCTAATGTATGATTTTCAGTCAGGTTTTAGAAAAACATACTCCACTGATTCATGTCTACTTTACTTGACAGACTTCATCAGGAAAGAGATTGACGAGGGAAATCTGTGTGGAATGGTACTCCTTGACCTACAGTTAACCACTGTCTCCTAATCTCCAAACTGAAGGCACTGGGGTTAAGCAGTATCCCTCTAGGCTGGGTAAAGTCCTATTTATCAGGAAGGGAGCAAGTAGTAGAGGTTAATGGTTCACTGTCTCAGGCAAAACCAATGAGTTGTGGCATTCCGCAGGGGAGCGTGCTTGGGCCTCTGCTGTTTTTATTGTATATTAACTATATGAAAGATGCTTGTTCTTGCTGCCTTTTTCTTTATGTGAATGACTCTACACTTCTGGTGTCTCACAAAAGTAAAACTATGTTAGAGAGCATACTTAGCGCAGAGCTTACTAACATTAATAAATTACTTGGAGATAATAAGCTATCTCTGCACTTAGGG
This sequence comes from Oncorhynchus masou masou, assembly GCF_036934945.1. Taxonomy (NCBI): domain Eukaryota; kingdom Metazoa; phylum Chordata; class Actinopteri; order Salmoniformes; family Salmonidae; genus Oncorhynchus; species Oncorhynchus masou. The sequence continues at coordinate 43,609,765 of NC_088242.1, forward strand.
AAAACTGAAGCAATTATTTTTGGATCCAGACCTAAATTGAGTAGGTCCTTTGAAATTAGTGTGGAATTAGAGGGCGAGGTGCTGACTCCTCTGTTAGCTACTTGGGATGTATCCTTGATGGAAGCTTGGGAGGGGTGAGCATGGCCATTAAAGTGCTAAGGATGGTTAAAACCAAGACTAAGTTTTTGGCTAGAAAGTCCAAGCTGCTTGATAAGGACTCCATGAAAGTGCTAGCTACTGCACTCATTCAATACCATTTTGACGATGCTAGTACTTCCTGGTTTGGGGGTTTATCTAAACTTATGAAGGGGAAGCTGATCAGGGTAGTATTGAAGGTGAGTCCACGCACTCACATAGGCAGGAGCTGCTTTCAGGAACTAAACTGGCTGCCTGTTGAGGCTTGGGTGTCCCAGATTAGACTAGGTTTGGTTTACAGGAGTATTTATGGTCCTGCGCCAAGATATCTAAGTGATTACTTTCCTTGTGTTAGGGATGCACACAATCACAGGTGTTGCTGATGTGTGCTTATACAGGTTTAGGATTAATGCTGGGAAAGGTACTTTCTTGTATACTGGAGCCTCAGAATGGAATGAGTTGCCAATGCCCATAAAAACAATGTCCTCTCTGGGCAGCCTTAAACATTTAAGAACCCTTTCCACAGAACCCAAAACGGTTCTACCTGGGAACAAAAAAGGGTTCTTCAAAGGGTTTTCCTATTTTTATTTATTTAACCAGGAAAAGCCCATTGAGACCCAGAGTCTCTTTTTCAAGGGAGATCAATACATTACAGAATTAAAACATAAACCAATACAATACAACAACATGATCCAGCCTAAAATAAGCATTTACACTACACTCTGTAACAGGGTCTTCCTTCAAAAATCATATGGGGACTGCCAAAGAACCCTGCAAGGTTCTAGATAGCACCTTTATTTCTAGGATTGTACTGTACACAAAGTACTACTACTCAAAGTAAACCTACTCAACAATGTGCATTCCCATGCAGTATATCATTTTCGAAATATACACCAGGTAGCATCTAAATGATCTTACCTTTTCTGTGTGTCCTTTAAAATGTCCTTTAACTGTGGGTTTCAAAGTAATTCTGAGTATCAAGCCTGCGTCAGTGAACTGCCACCATTCTCTCTCCTCTCCTCCCTACCACAATGGCATTGTTTTCTCAGTCACACCTTAAGTTATGTAAAACCGGTCAAACGAGTCTGTCCTAATAGTTCTCAGCTGCTCTCTCGCTCTCTCTCTCTCTCTCTCTCTCTCTCTCTCTCTCTCTCTCTCTCTCTCTCTCTCTCTCTCTCTCTCTCTCTCTCTCTCTGTCTCTCTCTCTCTCTCTCTCTGTCTCTCTCTCGCTTGCTTTCAGTCTGACATGTGCATACTTCCATATAGGAACTGAGAATGGATGACCGTGATGCACAGAGGTAAAGAACGTACAAGTAATCCACGGCTGTGGGCATTTCTACTTCCTTAAAAGTATCTGTTATCTTTTACATCTCTCTGTGAATGTGTCTGTCTGCAGGTGCATTCTGGCAGACGAGAAAAATAAGGGATTTTTTTATTTGCATTTAAAAACCATTTTTATTGCCAATGTAGAAAAGTCTGTATGCATACAATAATTACATAAATAGACAATGCTAACATATGCTAGGGGGTACAACAAATTACAGATTATACAAAGACCTTAAAATAAACACACATATTGATTGTTTTAACAGCTTTCTTATTAGAAGAATGTACTGCTCGAATTCCTTATAGAAAACACGGAAGAGTGGTTTACATTTATGAAGTGGTTTACATTTACATTTATGAATATGAAATTCTGCCATTAGCACAATTAGATTTATCAGGTAAAATTGTTTTTTCTTTATATTTATTATGGTTAAGGAAACCTAGCAGCACATCCTCCCATAAAAAACAAATGTCATCAAGAATATCAACAATTATAAAATTGTGAATATCTTTCCATAATTGTTTTACATGTAGACAATGCCAAAATAGATGTGAAACTGTTTCTGGATGGTCAACACAAAAAGTACAATCAATGTTAATGTCTTTTTGGAGTTTCTTCAGGTAATGATTCACAGGGTAATTCTTATGGATCATTCTGAAAGATACCTCTTTGACCTTGTTATTAACAAGCAAGTATTTGTGTGGTAATAACCAGACTTTTTTACAACAGATATTGAGTAAAAGAAGGGATGGAAATTGTTTCTCAGTGAGGATAGCGTCACAACGATGGATAGATGAAACAGGATGCCTTTCCAACTCATCCTGCATTAAAACAATACATTCAACATTTCGTTTCAAATATTTTTTATTGAACACACACAAGAATGGTGTATAGGTATACAAGACAGGTATACAATTCTTATCTAAACATAAAAGCATACAGGAACAACAAGACCCAGAGTTCTGGGTGCAAAAGAAATAATACAGAACACGACATACAAAACAAGGACATGTAGAAAAAAAGAAATTAGATGTCACCCCCCCCCCCCCACCTGCCCAGGTGGCAGGACCAGCTCATGCTGCCCAAAGGTAGATTAATATATTACAATTGAGAGTGCGTTAATAAGTACAAATTCACGGCGCCGACTCGTCCAAGTAGGAGAGGAAAGGCTGCCAGATTTGATCAAATGTTGATAATTTTTTGTTCAGAGTATATCTAATTCTTTCTAAGTGTACAGTGTTTGCCTACATTCAACATTTCAAATGGCCAGAACTACAACGACACCCATATAACCATAGCTAATTAAGCAACAATGACCTGGAGGTGTGGTATATGGCCAATATACCATGGCTACAGGCTGTTCTTAAGCACAACACAACACGGAGAGCCAGGATACAGCCCTTAGCTGTGGTATATTGGCCATATATCACAAACTCCCGAGGCGCCTTATTGCTATTATAAACTGGTTACCAACGGGGTTAGGGCAGTAAAAATAATTGTTTTGTCATACCCGTGGTATACGGTCTGATATACCTTGGATGTCAGCCAATCAGCATTCAGGGCTCGAACCACCCAGTTTATAATGTCAATTAGAAAACAAAATCTGAAGATTAAAGTGCTTTTAAATCAGTAGAATCATAAAGGTTGTATGTACAAGCCCCCTAACCGAAATGTAATTTGTGTTTGTCAATTAATAAGGCATTGTCGTATTGTTCACGCCACACAAACCGATGCTGGCACTAAGACCACACTCAATGAGCTGTATACGGACCATAAAGCAAACAGGAAAACGGTCATCTCCTTTTGGCCGGGGACTTTAATGCAGGGAAACTTAAATCCGTTTTTACCTCATTTCCACCAGCATGTTAAATGTTCAATCAGAGGGAAAAAACTCTAGACCACCTTTACTCCACACACACAGAAGCGTACAAAGCTCTCCCTCGCCCTCCATTTGGCAAATCTGACCATAATTCTATCCTCCTGATTCCTGCTTACATGCAAAAACTAAAGCAGGAAGCACCAGTGACTTGGTCAATGAGAAAGTGGTCAGACGAAGCAGATGCTAAACTACAGGACTGTTTTGCTAGCACAGACTGGAATATGTTTCGGGATTTTTTCCGTTGGCATTGAGGAGTACACCACATCAGTCACTATAAGTGTATCGATGACGTCGTCCCTACAGTGACCATAAGTACATACCCCAACCAGAACCAATGGATTACAGGCAACATCCGCACTGAACTAAAGGGTAGAGCTGCCGCTTTCAAGGAGCGGGACTCTAACCCAGAAGCTTATAAGAAATCCCATTATGCCCTCCAACAAACCATAAAACAGGCAAAGGGTCAATACAGGACTTAGGTTGAATCATACTACACCGGCTCCGACGCTCGTCGGGTGTGGCAGGGCTTGCAAACTATTACAGACTACAAAGGGAAGCACAGCAGCGAGCTGAACAGTGACACAAGCCTACCAGACGAGCTAAATTACTTCTATGCTCGCTTCGAGGCAAGTAACACTGAAACATGCATGAGAGCATCAGCTGTTCCAGACGACTGTGTGATCACGCTCTCAGTAGCCAATGTGAGTAAGACCTTTAAACAGGTCAACATTCACAAGGTCACAAGGGCCAGACAGATTACCAGGACGTGTACTCCGAACATGCGCTGACCAACTGGCAAGTGTCTTCACTGACATTTTCAAACTGTCCCTTACTGAGTCTGTAATACCAACATGTTTCAAGCAGACCACCATAGTCCCTATGCCCAAGAACACTAAGGTAACCTGCCTAAATGACTACAGATCCGTAGCACTCATGTCTGTAGCCATGAAGTGCTTTGAAAGAATGGTCATGGCTCACATCAACATTATTATCCCAGAAACCCTAGACCCACTCCAATTTGCATACCACCACAACAGATCCACAGAGATGCAATCTCTATTGCACTCAACACTGCCCTCTCCTACGTGGACAAAAGTAACACCTATGTGAGAATGCTATTAATTGACTACAGCTCAGCGTTCAAGACCATAGTGCCCTCACAGCTCATCACTAAGCTAAGGACCCTGGGACTAAACACCTCCTTCTCCAACTGAATCCTGGACTTCCTGACTGGCCGCCCCCAGGTGGCAAGGGTAGGTAACAACCCATCCGCTACGCTGATCCTCAACACGGCAGCCCCTCGGGTGTGTGCTCAGTCCCCTTCGGTACTCCCTGTTTACTCATGACTGCATGGCCAGGGATGACTCCAACACCATCATCAAGTTTGCCGATGACACAACAGTGGTAGGCCTGATCACCGACAACGATGATAGGGAGGAGGTCAGAAACCTGGCTGTGTGGTGCCAGGACAACAACCTCTCCCTCAACTTGATCAAGACAAAGGAGATGATTGTGGACTACAGGAAAATGAGGACTGAGCACACCCCCATTCTCATTGACGGGGCTGTAGTGGAGTAGGTTGAGAGCTTCAAATTCCTTGGTGTCCATATCACCAAGGAACTATCATGATCCAAACACACCAAGACAGTCGTGAAGAGGGCACAACAAAACCTATTCCCCCTCAGGAGACGGAAAAGATTAGGCCTGGATCCTCAAAAGGTTCTACAGCTGCACCATTGAGAGCATCCTAACTGGTTGCATCACTGCCTGTTATTTTAACTGCTCGGCCCTGACCGCAAGGCACTACAGAGAGTAGTGTGTACGGCCCAGTACATCACTGGGGCCAAGCTTCCTGCCAACCAGGACCTCTATACCAGGCGGTGTCAGAGGAAGGCCCTAAAAATTGTCAAAGACTCCAGCCACCCTAGTCATAGACTGTTCTCTCTACTACCACACGACAAGCAGTACCGGAGCGCCAAGTCTAGGTCCAAAAGAACTAATCAAAGAGTTACCCAGACCCCTCTTTTATGCTGCTGCAACTCTCTGTTGCTTATCTATGCATAGTCACTTTAACTCTACCTACATGCACATATTACCTCAATCGACTAACTGGTGCCCCCGCACATTGACTTTGACCCGGTACCCTTATTTTACTGCTGCTGTTGAATTTAAAAAAAATAAATTATTATATATTTTTACCTAACACTTATTTTTCTTAACCAACAATGCTTTAAGAAGTGCTTTAAGAAGTATTAAGGGCTTGCAAGTAAGCATTTCACTGTAAGGTTGTATTCGGCGCATGTGACAAATAACATTTTGATTTGATATAAAGTAACTTTTTCGTCCCACTACATCATATTGTGACCCCACCTGTTGGAGTTACAAATTTCCTCTACCCACTGTCCTATATATACAGTGCCTTCAGAAAGTATTCGTACCCTGTGACTAATTCTACATTTTGTGTTACAGCCAGAATTCAAAATGGATGAAATTGATCATTTTTCTCTCACACATCTACACACAATACACCATCGTGACAAAGTGAAAACATGTTTTTATACATTTTTGCAAATTGATTGAAAATGAAATAGCGTAATATCTCATTTACATAAGTATTCACACCCCTGAGTCAATACATGTTTGAATCACCTTTGGCAACGATTACAGCTGTGAGTCTTTCTGGGTAAGTGTCTAAGAGCTTTGCACGCCTGGATTGTACAAAATTTGCATATTATTTTTAAAATTCTTCAAACTCTGTCAAGTTGACCACTCAGGAACATTCAATGTCGTCTTGATAGCTAACTCCAATGTATATTTGGCCTTGTCTTTTAGGTTATTGTCCTGCTGAAAGCTCCCAGTGTCTGTTTGAAAGCAGAATGAACCAGATTTAGGATTTTGCCTATTCCGTTTCTTTTTATCCTAAAATAACACCCTAGTCCTTGCCAATGACAAGCATACCAATAGCATGATGCAACCACCACTATACTTGAACATATGAAGAGTGGTACTTGGTAATGTGTTATATAGGATTTGCCCCAAACTTAACACTTTGTATTCAGGAGACAGTTTTTATTTCTTTGCCACATTTTTAGCTATTTTTTACTTTTGTGCCTTATTGCCAACAGGATGCATGTTTTGGAATATTGTTATTCTGTACAGGAGTCCTTCTTTTCACTCTGTCAATTAGATTAGTATTGTGGAGTAACTACGATGTTGTTGATCCATTCTCAGTTCTCTCATATCACATTAACTGTTTCAAAGTCCCCACTGTTTCCTTCTTCTCTGGCAACTAAGTTAGGAAGGACGCCTGTATCTTTGTAGTGACTGGGTGTATTGACATGCCATCAAAAGTGTAAATAATAACTTTATCATGCTCAAAGGGATATTTAATGTCTGCTTTTTTTTACACGTCTACCAATAAGTTAGAAGATAGAAGTCTTAGCTTTCAAGAATGGGGTCATGATAGCTGATTGTCATGATAGCCGACAGTCCAAAAGCTCGAGCAAAGAAAACCCAAAAACGCTCTGTTTGTCACAACCCGAGACAGTCACAACCACTAAATAGATCACATCAGAGAAGGGCCTCTATTGGAGGAGGAAGGCAAGATAGGAGACATTATGTATTAGATGAAAATATGACAACTTCATGGGACCCCTGATGATGTGAGCCTCAAGCAATTTCCTGAGTTGCCTAATGGTAAGTCCGCCACTGACTGTCAAGAACATTTCTGAAATCAATCATACCCCTAGAGTGAAATTTCACACAAGCTTTATGTAGCTACCAGAATATCTTATTTCCAGCTCATCAATGTTGGGGTTCATCTTAGTGGGAGAGTTCATGACAATACAAAATAAATAAATAATTAATTAGTTTTACAGCATAATGGTTGTTGGATTAAATCTATGAACCATGCTATGTCTGTTCTAATCACTTGCTTACAATCCTTGGCCTGAAATCCACTGGTTCCCAAACAAAAAGGTAAACAAACCAAATCAGGAGAAAAGCTAACATTCTCTGGTTTAGCCTTCAATTCAATTTTTACTTATTTAGTCAATCAAAAAGTCAGAAATATACCAAAGATGACAAATGTGTCTCATTCAGTGTGGCAGCAGCTTTCTTGATCCTCTTTCCTCTCTGTTACTCTTGGTATTTCCCAGTAAGGGAAGGCTTTCCAGTAGGGTGTCACATAACCCAGCCCAGCCCACTCAACCTAGGGATAATAACATTTACGCACACGCACGATGGGCCTTTTTGGATCCTCAACAATGTGAGGGAGTTACTTTTTGATGTGAGAAGTAAACCTGGATTGTCAGGTAGAAGAATATCGAGGGTCTGTCCGATTAATGTAATTACAAATTCCCCTGGAGTCCTTTTAAAGAAATCAATGTCGATTAGCAGCAACACCTCTGATTGAGGGGTTGGGTTAAAAGCAGAAGACTCATTTCAGTTGAACACATTCAGTTGGAATAGGTATCCCCATTTCCCTTGGTGCTTGGCCAAGTTGTGGCCCATGATTAAAGTCGCAGCATTTTCTGATTGGATTGTTAGAAATATGGGTGGAGCTCCATCTTGTTCTCTTCCAATAATGACTAGATAGGCATAGCCAATTGGAATTGATTGACAGTTCACATTGCCCCAACGTGGCATTTGCGTCAAACTTGAGGACTTTTGAAAAACTTCTGAGAAAAAACTTAAACTACTCAGTTACGTCAAGGTATTTACAATAAATCATTTACAGCATGATATTATGTTACATTATAAACTGTGGGAACTACAGAGACAGTTTAGATGGCATAAAATAGTCTATATAGTTTTTGATGTCTAGCTATGTTTTTACCTACTTTTGAAATAACACGAAATGGGAAGCATGTTCACTACTCTTCAAGTTGATGTCTTAAAAAAAAAATCGTACTTGTGCCTTGTGTGTTTTTTTTGTTGCCTGCATGGCCTTTGACGAGGCTATGTTAATTGTATACCTCAACAGCTGTTGCATTCCAAAACTAGACGAGTTTGGCAAAGTTGTTATATCCACCTAAACTCATAATTTACCCTTTTCAACTAACAAGTAGGCCTAGTATGAACAGGGTTTCCCAAGCTCTTCGGGCCCCTTGGATCCAACGAAGAGAAATCTTAACGCTACAGCATACAATGACATTCAAGACAATTCTGTGGCCTCCAACTTTGTGGTAACAGTTTCGGAAAGGCCCTTTCCTGTTTCAGCATGACAATGTGCCGCGTGCACAAAGTGAGGTCCATACAGAAATGGTTTGTTGAGATCGGTGTGAAAGAACTTGACTGGCCTGCACTGAGCCCTGAGCTCAACTCCATCGAACACCTTTGGGATGATTTGGAACGCCGACTGTGAGCCAGGCCTAATCAAATCAAATCAAATGTATTTATATAGCCCTTCTTACATCAGCAGATGTCACAAAGTGCTGTACAGAAACCCAGCCTAAAACCCCAAACAACAAGCAATGCAGGTGTAGAAGCACGGTGGCTCGGAAAAACTCCCTAGAAAGATCAAAACCTAGGAAGAAACCTAGAGAGGAACCAGGCTATGAGAGGTGGCCAGTCCTCTTCTGGCTGTGCCGGGTGGAGATTATAACAGAACATGGCCAAGATGTTCAAACGTTCATAAATGGCCAGCATGGTCAAATAATAGTAATCACAGTAAACAGGTCAGGGTTCCATAGCCGCAGGCAGAACAGTTGAAACTGGAGCAGCAGCACGGCCAGGTTGACTGGGGACAACAAGGAGTCATCATGCCATGTAGTCCTGAGGCATGCTCCTAGGGCTCAGGTCCTCCGAGAGAGAGAAATTGCCCAACATCAGTGCCTGACCTCACTAATGCTCTTGTGGCTGAATGGAAGCAAGTCCCCACAGCAATATTCCAACATATTGTAACGATCCTGGGTTTATAAGCGCGGATATCAACTCTGCCGCTTGATCATGCTGCCTTTGGGGCACAGTCGATAGCGCGCTGGACATTGGGCTAGAAGGTCGAGGCCTGCTCCTTGCCAGTTTCATTACAATATAGTGGAAAGCCTTCCCAGAAGAGTGGAGGCTGTTATGTAGCAGCAAAGGGAGGGACCAACGCCATATTAATGCCCATGATTTTGGAATGAGATGTTCGATGAGCAGGTGTCCACATACATTTGGTCATGTAGTGTGTGTGTCTGTGTATGTTTAAAAAAAAACTAATCCGCTCCGTCCAAAGATTTTTTATTAGGTTCCGGTCTGGAGACTGGCTAGGCCACTCCAGTACCTTGAGATGCTTCTTACGGAGCCACTCCTTAGTTGCCCTGGCTGTGTGTTTCAGCTTGTTGTCATGCTGGAAGACCCAGCCACGACCCATCTTCAATGCTCTTACTGAGGGAATGAGGTTGTTGGCCAAGATCTCGCGATACATGGCCACATCCATCATCCCCTCAATATGGTGCAGTCGTCCTGTCCCCTTTGCAGAAAAGCATCACCAAAGAATTATGTTTCCACCTCCATGCTTCACGGTTGGGATGGTGTTCTTGGGGTTCTACTCATCCTTCTTCTTCCTCCAAACACAGCGAGTGGAATTTAGACCAAAAAGCTCTATTTTTGTCTCATCAGACCACATGACCTTCTCCCATTCCTACTCTGGATCATCCAGATGGTCATTAGCAAACTTCAGATGGGCCTGGACATGCGCTGGCTTGAGCAGGGGGACCTTGCGTGCGCTGCAGGATTTTAATCCATGACGGCGTAGTGTGTTACTAATGGTTTTCTTTGAGACTGTGGTTCCAGCTCCCTTCAGGTCATTGACCAGGTCCTGCTGTTTAGTTATGAGCTAATCCCTCACCTTCCACATGATCGTTGATGCCCCAAAAGGTGAGATCTTGCATGGAGCCCCAGACCGAGGTTGAATGACCGTCATCTTGAACTTCTTCCATTTTCTAATAATTGCGCCAACAGTTGTTGCCTTCTCACCAAGCTGCTTGCCTATTGTCCTGTAGCCCATCCCAGCCTTGTGCAGGTCTACAATTTTATCCTTGATGTCCTTACACAGCTCTCTGGTCTTGGCCATTGTGGAGAGGTTGGAGTCTGTTTGATTGAGTGTGTGGACAGGTGTCTTTTATACAGGTAACGAGTTCAAACAGGTGCAGTTAATCCAGGTAATGAGTGGAGAACAGGAGGGCTTCTTAAAGAAAAACTAACAGGTCTGTGAGAGCCGGAATTCTTACTGGTTGGTAGGTGATCAAATACTTATGCCATGCAATAAAATGCAAATTAATTACTTGAAAATCATACAATGTGATTTTCTGGAGTTTTGTTTTTGATTACGTCTCTCACAGTTAAAGTGTACCTATGATAAAAATTACAGACCGCTACATGCTTTGTAAGTAGGAAAACCTGCAAAATCGGCAGTGTATCAAATACTTGTTCTCCCCACTGTAGATATCATACCACTCATTAATTAATAATTTCCTCATATCAGTCTCATTCTGAATGTCATAGACTCCGCAAATCTGCACAAACCCAGGTCTCACTGATCATTCCGTACCAGACACATTGATTTGATTATTTATTTACTAACAAGCTAAGTGATGACATAAGATACACACACAGTATAGTTTATTGATTAGAAACTTAATACAATGACAAGTCCCTAGAGACTAATACAATATGACACTGGTTACACAAGATGGCGATTTAAAAGAGAGAGAGAGAAAGAGAAATAACACTTGGATACATTTGTAAACTACGCTTAGTTACCTAATACCTTTCCCCGAACCGCCTCTTTTATGGGTAAGAAGTAATGTATGTATTTACGTGTGGAAGGGCTTCGTTGGGTATCCCTGTTGGGCCCAGGCCTTCGTGGGCTGTGTTCTTCTTGGTGAGAAAGGTTCGACGGAGGCCTTGTTCTTTGGATGGCCTTCTCCTTCGTTCACAGGTGTAAGTCTCTGATTGTCCACAAGATGTCACACTGTCCTTCTTAGTTGTCTGTTTACTTGCATTCTTTTGTTTTGCATTGATTGTTAAGAGGTTCATTTGTCTTCAAACCCGTGTTGCGTTTTGGGGTCGTGACTAATCGTAGACCTCGGCTACAGCTTGTGGCCCTTCTAGTCTGATATGTTAATTCCTAACTCAAATGCTTTATACCCTCTGAAAGAAAGGGGGAGTGTCTGTCTTGCTGACACGCTTTCTGTGTTCCCTGAGGCTGTAGCTAGTTACAAGGCAAGGTATCAGAACTTACTATGATCTCGTTAGAGAACTAAAATCACAAATCTTATCTTCACAAAAATATTTTCTTTATCCTGGATATTTTCCACACAAAGCATGTAAACATGACATACACTACCGGTGAAAAGTTTTAGGACACCTACTCATTCAAGGGTTTTACATTATTTTTACTATTTTCTACATTGTATAATAATAATAGTGAATCAAAACTATGAAATAACACACATGGAATCATGTAGTAACCACAAAAGTGTTAAACAAATCAAAATATGTCAGATTATTCAAATAGCCACCCTTTGCCTTGATGACTGCTTTGCACAATTGGCATTCTCTCAACCAACTTCATGAGGTAGTCAGCTGGAATGCATTTCAATTAACAGGTGTGCTTTCTTAAAGTTAATTTGTGGAATTTCTTTCCTCAATGTGTTTGATCCAATCAGTTGTGTTGTAACAAGGTAGGGGGTATACAGGAGATACCCTTATTTGATAAAAGACCAAGTCCATATTATGGCAAGAACAGCTCAAATAAGCAAAAAGAAACAACAGTCCAACATTACCTTAAGACATGAGGTCAGTCAATGTGGAACATTTCAAGAACTTACATTTTTTTCAAGTGCAGTTGCAAAAACCCATCAAGCGCAATGATGAAACTGGTTCTCATAAGGACCACCACAGGAATGGAAGACTCAGAATTGCCTCTGCTGCAGAGGAAAAGTTCATTAGAGTCAACTGCACCTCAGAAATTGCAGTTCAAGTAACAGACACACCTCAATCAACTGTTCAGAGCAGACTGTGTGAATCAGGCCTTCATGGTCGAATTGCTGCAAGGAAACCACTACTAAAGGACACCAATAAGAAGATGAAGAAGACTTGGGCCAAGAAACATGAGCAATGGTCATTAGACCGGTGGAAATTTGTCCTTTGGTCTGGAGTACAAATGTGAGATTTTTGGTTCCAACCACCGTGTCTTTGTGAGATGCGTTGTGGGTGAACAGATGATCTCCATGTGTATTTCCCACCGTAAAGCATGGAGGAGGTGGTGTTATGTTGTGGGGGTGCTTTGCTGGTGACACTGTCTGTGATCTATTTAGAATTCAAGGCACACTTAACCAGCATGGCTACCACAACATTCTGCAGCATAACACCATCCCATCTGGTTTGGACTTAGCCCCACTATCATTTGTTTTTCAACAAGACAATGATCCAACACACCTCCAGGCTGTGTAAGGGCCATTTGACCAAGAAGGAGAGTGATGTTGTGCCCTATCAGATGACCTGACCTCAACCCAATTGAGATGGTTTGGGATGAGTTGGACAGTGGAGTGAAGGAAAAGCAGCCAACAGGTGCCCAGCTTATGTGGGAACTCCTTCAAGACTGTTGGAAAACATTCCAGGTGAAGCTCGTTGAGAGAATGCCAAGATAAAGCTGTCATCAAGGCAAAGTGTAGCTATTTGAAGAACATCAAACATAAAATATATATATATATATTGCTTTCTACATGATTCCATATGTGTTATTGCATTATTCTACAATGTAGAAAATAGTCAAAATAAAGAAAAACCCTTGAAACTTGTGACCGGCAGTGTACACCGTATGAAAACCCTTCCAAGTTACAATGTTTTCGTTATGTCTTCATGCAACTTTTAATGACATCACAAAATAGACATACGTTTTCAATATTCCATCTCTCATCATCACCAACATTCGGAGGATGAAACATATTGTCCCGGTGTCCATTTGTTTGATGTTGTAGTTTGGGAGGTAAACTCATCTAACACAGAGACATTCCATTTGCCCAAATTAGGCCCCAAAATGAATCGTCTGCTGCCCATGGTTTACGATCGACATGCGGTGTCATAAAACCCCCATTTCCCTCTGTGGGGGAGAGAGCTCTGTAGAGCTGATCCACTGTAACCTGATCCTTTGGATCCTCACAGAAGAGTCATGACAGTCCCCCTCTGGTGGATTCAACCTTGGAAGGATCCTGCAAGTTGCAACCCACCATAAGAATGACTATTGGATGTCCATTTTAGCAGTCTCCCCCTGGTGGTTTAACCTGGTAGGATTTCTGCAGGCTGCAGACCACCACCAGAATGGACAGAGGAGGTCTGGCTGTGGCTCTGCGTTCCGGGCCCGTTGTCCCAGCTAGTGGATCTAGGCAGACGTTAACAACACACAACACTCCGGCAATACATCATTACATTTCTTCCCCAAATTAGCGGCGTCGTGGCACTAACTGGTGGCTGTATAGGGAACGGGTTTGTGGCTTAATCACTTCCTAGGTGTCAAAACGAATGAAACAAAAATGAATAAAAACAAACAAAATATGTAAGATATAGCTATCACATCTTAATCATATAATTGGACTATGTTCTATATACATCCAAGGTCTTGGCTAAGTGACTCTATCATGGCATTGTCTCTGTCATTTTTAGGGTCATCCTACTTGAAGCTGGGTAGTTTAGGCACTTAGAAAAGTGGCACCCTGAATGACAAAGCTTACACTGTGGACATTAAAGGGATGACCTAGTTAATTCGGGATAGGAGGCTAGGGATGCTGTGGATGGAACACCGAATGGGGTTTCAGGATCTATTGCCAGGATCCTAGTATAAGACCTCATTAGGTCTTCCATTGCACGTGTGCGCCTGTGTACATAGTAGGTGCACACGCCAAGGGCAATAAGAACAAGGATCATGGTAACAGTCAGGATACTGTCCGGCACCGTCCAAGGGCGGGTGACAGACCAATCTTTTGGCTTGTAGTCAGTTGGGTCAACTAAAAGTGCCTCCTCCAGTACGCTAAGATCAACAGTCATTGGTCCCTCGCACTGGATTTGGTTTTGAATTGCTTGTGGTAATTCAAGGGAAGGTTTAGCAAAAGCGTCAGACATTTCAATATCTCTGTCTATCCTGTCGTTGGGAAGTTGGTAAGGAGCGAGGTCGTCTATGTGAATAATCGCCCCCTCGGGTACCTTAATTTAAAACCTCTTGAAACTAGGGGGCACAATTTCTTTTTTTGGAAAAATAACGTTCCCAAAGTAAACCGCCTATTTCTCAGGACCAGATACTAGAATATGCATATAATTGACAGCTTAGGATAGAAATCACTATAAAGTTTCCAAAACTGTCAAAATATTGTCTGTGAGTATAACAGAACTGATATTGCAGGCGAAAGCCTAAGAAAAATCCAATCAGGAAGTGACTCATGTTTTGAAACCGTTGTGTTCCTATGCACCCCTATTGGCCACTGAAAGGGATATCAACCAGATTCATTTTTCTACGTATTCCCTAAGGTGTCTACAGCATTGTGACGTAGTGTCACGTCTTTATGTTGAAGAATGAGCGTAAAGGACTACATTGCGTAAGTGGCAAGCTGAGGGCTCTCAGAGTGATTCTTGCGTAAAAGACAGATGTAGTCATTTTTCCTCTCGCTCCTACTGAAAAGCCAATTGTTCCGGTTGATATATTATCAAATAGATATTTGAAAAACACCTGCCATGTTTCTGTCGATATTATGGATATAATTTCAATTTTCGGCGTTGTCGTGACCGGCGTTGTCGTGACAAACAAACTGAGGTATTTTGGGTATAAAAATAATCTTTATGGAGTTTGCTGTGACTGGGAGTCTCGTCAGTGAAAACATCCGAAGATCATCAAAGGTAAACGCTTAATTTCATTGCTTTTCTGATTTTCGTGACCAAGCTTCCTGCTGCTAGCTGGACATAATGCTATGCTAGGTTATCGATAAACTTACACAAATGCTTGTCTTGCTTTGGCTGTAAAGCATAATTTCAAAATCTGAGATGACAGTGTGATTAACAAAAGGCTAAGCTGTGTTTCACTATATTTCACTTGTGATTTCATGAATATGAATATTTTCTAGTAATATTTTTTGACCGTTGCGCTATGCTAATTAGTGTAGTTGATGACAATTCTCCCGGATCCGGGATGGGTAGTTCCGAGAGGTTTTAACAAAAACAGTCTGGTTGGGATGGTTCATTTGGGTGGTTGAGTCATGGCGTTCCTAAGTCATAGTGGTGGACGCAAACAAGGTGTTAACCAACCATCGATTCCCTACAACCTCCACTTGTGTGGTGGTGACACCATCCCTTGCTGTTAGTTTGGCTCTACATCGTTCTTCGATGGTGGTAGGCTTAAGACCACAAAGACATTCAGTATTATCCCTGACACATAATTTTCTAGGACAGAGGGAGTGGACATCTTTGGTTAGAGTACACAGTAATGGGTTAGGGATGAGAGAGAGATCTGGATAAGCTACGACTCGGAGTGTGGCAATTTTCACATGGGTGTTGTCACGCCAAAATCCTACATTTAGAACCGCTTTCAATCTATAGATATTCTCCAGGTCAACAACTGGCAGCGTCAGTCAAAGTCCCACTTAATTACGAACAACATCAACGTGTATTGGGATTGCTGACCCCAGACTATAGGCCAAATGTAACTGAGGTCAATATGTTATGTACCATTGAGAGAGAGATCTCTTCCTCCCGCAGAGGGGGAGAGGTATGGAGGTGTTTTTTTATGACCTCACACCCATCGTAAATTGTAAGACAGCAGACCAACTCCTTTCTGGTCTAATGTGAGAGATCGGAATGTCTATTTGCCATATGAGTTTACTGTCCAAAACTAAAACGTCAACATTGGGACGATATATTTGATCTGCCAAATGGGTAGGAATAATGATAGATGGAATATGAAAATGAATGTCTATTTTATGTGAGTAAAAGTTAAATGAAGATGTTATGACAAACATTGTAACATGAAGAGTTTTCATAATGTGTATGCAATGTTTACAAAGAGAATGTTTTGGTGACAATAAGACTGATTTTAGTTGTCTAAACGAGATCATAGTAAATTGTAATACCTTGCCTCGTAACTAGTTACGACCCAGGGAACCCAGAGAGCGTGTCATAAAGACGGATACACCCTTTCTTACCAGAGGGTGTAAAACGTGCGTTGAGAATTAACATACTAGAATAAAACGGACCACCTGCAGCGTGATCTAAGATTGTCGCGACCCACAAACGGAACACAAGGTTGAAAAGGACGAAGGAGCCTCTTAACAATCCATCCTACGGTTGAGTACTGTATCTAAGAAGGTGAATTCAAGCAGGACCACCTTGTTATTCCCTTCAAGTCACCGATTGTCTACATGGCTCTCCTACCCTCCTCAGAAGATCACTCTCAAAGAACGAGTGCAAGGAAACTAAGAGAAAGGACATTGACATCTTGTGGACTGAGACTTACACCCGAGAATGAAGCAGACCGCTAAATACATGCATTACAATTCTTACCTATAAGAGCGGCAGTTCGGGCAAGGTGTTAGGGCTGAACTAAGCATAGTTAACAAATGCATCCAAGTGTTGCTTTTCACTCTCTCTCCCTCGCGGTCGCTCTCCCTCTCTAAATCCCCATCTTGTGTAACACGTGTCATATTGTGTTGGTCCGCTAGGGACCTGTTGTCATTGTATTAAATTCTAATCAATAACCTAGACTGTGTGTGTGTCTTATGTTATCATTTAGCTTGTTAGCAAATGAATAATCAACTCAATTTGTGTGGTACGGAATGATTAGTGAGACCTGGGTTTGTGCAGATTTAAAGGATTATGAGACGTTCAGAATGAGACTGATATGAGGAAATGACTGACTGCTATGATATTGAGATCCTGATTTATTCTTAAGTTAATTCAGGAAACGGTAACTCATTAAACAAACTTTAACCGTGGTGCCCCAGATTACTAATGAGTTGATTGTTACATAATTAATTAAAATCACGTAATGATCAGACAGTTAATTATTCGATAAATAGCGTGTCATCACATTAATGATAAATAAGTCAGGACAGAGGGGATTCAATTTGTGGACAAGTGGTCCATAGAAGAGCTAACTTCACATAGAAAATCCTCCAATAACAATCTAACCAATTGGACGTGGACATAGTCATGGTTCATGAGGTCTACTAGCTTTCCTACCGACAGGAGGGTTTTGTTCAGGAGAGTAGCGTGTGTGTTTACCACCAGAACAGTATCGCGGAGAAACTTTCCTAGATGTTGCAACTTGAGTTCCTGTGATTTGATCTGTTGCTAGATAAGTGGCATCTCTTCAGTTATCTCCCTAGCATTTCTCTTGAATATGGCTAGACTGACTGCGTGGACGGCAGTGGTACTTAGAGCAAACAGTAACCCTACGGCTGCACCTATTGAGTGTTGTGCCCAGACAAATCGTTTTTCTCACCTTCGCTCTACTAGTTCTGACTAGGTGACTGTGAACTTTTGGAGTTGGGCCAACATATGGGCAGTGCCTAGCTGGGTGGTCCAGTCAGCCCCGGCCCAACTAAAATGTGCCACAGGTGGAATGTGTTGGTGGTATACGTTCTCTGCATCTAGGCGGACATACAACCTGTGTGTGTACTCTACAGTTGGTTAAAAGGAGTCCTGGATCATCACAAAGAACGATACCCGTAGGGGGTCTGCTCGTGAGTACATCTGCTGGGTTGGTTTTGACCAGGGCGCAGAGTCAGGATCAGCCAAAGGAACTCTATCCTACAAAAACGCATAATTAGAGACGTTGTTTGATTATTTCAGTGGTTTGGTATTTGTAAACGAAAATGTTATGACACAATAAATGTAACTTATTTTCCTATTCCAAACAGCGCAGGACAATATCAACAGTGACAACGAACGTATATCTTGTAGCTAGGAAGAGAAGGTAAGATGTTAGGTGCAACCTACTGATCTACTGGAAGGGATCAGCTGAGTATATTTAAGAATTTTCTTAGTACCTTTGACTTTGCTAGGTTTCTATCTATTCTGTGCTGGCCTGCACCCCTTCTCTTCCCATGGGGGTTGTGTACAACTTGATTTGGTTCCTGTGGACCCACTTGAACATGGTGTTTTGTCAACCTTTGCTGATTCTGATTTGATAAACTACAGGTGACAGCTTCACCACAATCATGTGTGGCCCCGTCCAGTGGGGCAGGAACTTTGTCACGACGCCTACGGGTTTGGGGTATACATTTGAAGACTGACGTTTCCATACACCTAAACTAAATACATTTAATCTCAGTTTTTCAAAATTCCTGTCATTTAATCCAAGTAAAAATTCTCTGTCTTCGGTCATTTAGGATCACCACCTTATTTTAAGAATGTGAAATGTCAGAATAATAGTAGAGAGAATTATTTATTTTCAGCTTTTATTTCTTTCATCACATTCCCAGTGGGTCAGAAGTTAACATGCTACCAAATACCAATTGAGTGTATTGCCTTTAAATTGCTTAACCTCTCTAGGGGGTGTGGGATGGTAGCGTCCCACCTGGCCAACATCCAGTGAAATTGCAGAGCGCCAAATTCAAAAACAGATATACTCATTATAAAAATTCATAAAACATACAAGAACATACATTGGTTTAAAGATTAACTTCTTGTTAATCCAACCACAGTGTCAGATTTCAAAAAGGCTTTACGGAAAAAGCATACCATGTGATTATCTGAGAAAAGCGCCCAGCAGACAAATCATTACAAACAGTTACCAGCCAAGTAGAGGAGTTACACAAGTCAGAAATAGCGGTAAAATTAATCACTTACCTTTGATGATCTTCATATGGTTGCACTCACAAGACTCCCATTTCCTCAATAAATGTTTGTTTTGTTCGATAAAGTCCCTCTTTATATCCAAAAACCTCCGTTTTGTTCACACGTTTGGTTCAGTAATCCACAGGCTCGAAGGCAGTCACAACAGGCAGACAAGAAATCCGAAAAGTATCCGTAAAGTTTGTAGAAACATGTCAAACGATGTTTATAATAAATCCTCAGGTTGTTTTTAGTCATAATAATCAATAATATTTCAACCGGACAAAAGCTTTGTCAATATAAAAGGAAAACAAGAAAGGCACGCTCTCGGTAGTGTGCATGAAAAAACCTCTGGGACACTGCAGTGTCCACTCATTCAGAGTGGTCTTACTCCCTCATTTTTTCAGAATAAAAGCCTGAAACAATTTCTAAAGACTGTTGACATCTAGTGGAAGCCGTAGGAAGTGCAATTTGAGTCCTAAGTCAATGGAATCTGTATAGGCAGTCAATGGAAAACTACAAACATAAAAAAATCCCACTTCCTGGATGGATTTTTCTCAGGTTTTCGCCTGCCATTTCAGTTCTGTTATACTCAGACATTATTTTAACAGTTTTAGAAACTTTGGAGTATTCTATCCAAGTCTACTAATTACAGTGCCTTGCGAAGGTATTCGGCCCCCTTGAACTTTGCGACCTTTTGCCACATTTCAGGCTTCAAACATAAAGATATAAAACTGTATTTTTTTGTGAAGAATCAACAACAAGTGGGACACAATTATGAAGTGGAACGACATTTATTGGATATTTCAAACTTTTTTAACAAATCAAAAACTGAAAAATTGGGCATGCAAAATTATTCAGCCCCTTTACTTTCAGTGCATCAAACTCTCTCCAGACGTTCAGTGAGGATCTCTGAATGATCCAATGTTGACCTAAATGACTAATGATGATAAATACAATCCACCTGTGTGTAATCAAGTCTCCGTATAAATGCACCTGCACTGTGATAGTCTCAGAGGTCCGGTAAAAGCGCAGAGAGCATCATGAAGAACAAGGAACACACCAGGCAGGACCGAGATACTGTTGTGAAGAAGTTTAAAGCCGGATTTGGATACAAAAAGATTTCCCAAGCTTTAAACATCCCAAGGAGCACTGTGCAAGCGATAATATTGAAATGGAAGGAGTATCAGACCACTGCAAATCTACCAAGACCTGGCCGTCCCTCTAAACTTTCAGCTCATACAAGGAGAAGACTGATCAGAGATGCAGCCAAGAGGCCCATGATCACTCTGGATGAACTGCAGAGATCTACAGCTGAGGTGGGAGACTCTGTCCATAGGACAACAATCAGTCGTATATTGCACAAATCTGGCCTTTATGGAAGATATCATAAAAACATAAAGACATAAAAAGTGTTGTTTAAAGTTTGCCACAAGCCACCTGGGAGACACACCAAACATGTGGAAGAAGGTGCTCTGGTCAGATTAAACCAAAATTGAACTTTTTGGCAACAATGCAAAACATTATATTTGGCGTAAAAGCAACACAGCTCATCACCCTGAACACACCATTCCCACTGCCAAACATGGTGGTGGCAGCATCATGGTTTGGGCCTGCTTTTCTTCAGCAGGGACAGGGAAGATGGTTAAAATTGATGGGAAGATGGATGGAGCCAAATACAGGACCATTCTGGAAGAAAACCTGATGAAGTCTGCAAAAGACCTGAGACTGGGACGGTGATTTGTCTTCCAACAAGACAATGATCCAAAACATAAAGCAAAATCTACAATGGAATGGTTCAAAAATAAACATATCCAGGTGTTAGAATGGCCAAGTCAAAGTCCAGACCTGAATCCAATCGAGAATCTGTGGAAAGAACTGAAAACTGCTGTTCACAAATGCTCTCCATCCAACCTCACTGAGCTCGAGCTGTTTTGCAAGGAGGAATGGGAAAAAATGTCAGTCTCTCGATGTGCAAAACTGATAGAGACATACCCCAAGCGACTTACAGCTGTAATTGCAGCAAAAGGTGGCGCTACAAAGTATTAACTAAAAGGGGCTGAATGATTTTGCACGCCCAATTTTTCAGTTTTTGATTTGTTAAAAAAGTTTGAAATATCCAATAAATGTCGTTCCACTTCATGATTGTGTCCCACTTGTTGTTGATTCTTCACAAAAAAATACAGTTTTATATCTTTATGTTTGAAGCCTGAAATGTCGCAAAAGGTCGCAAATTTCAAGGGGGCCGAATACTTTCGCAAGGCACTGTGTATATATATATATATAGATTGAGGAACATTATTTAATCCATTTTAGAATAAGACTAACGTAACAAAGTGGATAAAGTCAAGGAGTCTGAATACTTTCTGAATGCACCGTTTATTGGTAACATGTTATGTGATCAATATATGAGCTACAGTTTTCATGACAATAGGGAGATCATAAAGATTCTGCCTTTTCCTCTCTGCTTTAGTTATTCTGTCCTCCCTGTTTGTATGCCTGTCCAAGTCTTGCTCTCAACCTGCCCATCCATTTGCACCCAACTACATTACCTACTGTCTCCCCACTTTGTATCTTCTTTATATTTGAACTTACTGATCTCTTCCTCAGGCCTCAGAGGTGACTCTGGACTACCCTGGCTGTCCTGATTGTCCTGATGGTCCTGACTGGGCCCTGGCTGTCTTTGCTGGGCCCTGGCTGTCCTGGTTGTCTTGGCTGGGCCCTGGCTGTCCTGGCTGTCCTGACTGAGCCCTGGCTGTCCTGACTGTCCTGACTGGGCCCTGGCTGTCCTGACTGTCTTGGCTGGGCCCTGGCTGTCCTGACTGTCCTGGCTGTCCTGGCTGTCCTGACTTTCCTGGCTGTCCTGACTGTCCTGGCTGTCCTGATCATTTCCGCCACATTGCCAGTCCCCATGGGGTACATCCACTCCACCCTGAGGAGCAGAACTAGATACAACTCCTAAGGAAGTTGCACCGACACAAGGGGTGTATACACCAAGTGCAGCACCGCGGAGTGCAACCCCCCGGTAGCCGCTCTATTGGACAAACACCTGGACAGGAACGGCATACCCAATGATTCTCCCTCCCCATTGGCTGAGGAGAACCTCAGACTCCTCCCATAGAGGGAAGGAGTGGAGGATATAGAGTATTCAACGGACTTGTGAGGGGGAGGAAACAAGGAGAAAACAGAAAGACTAAAATAGGGAAATAGGAGCTGCTCGCTTGCATGATGTCAGATATAACATCATTGGACCATGGAAGAATGTGTATTGATTGAACAAATTATATTTTTAAGCTGAAAAGACTTGTTTTAAAGATTGTCTGCTTTCAGATTTTCTCTATTTGAAATTATTTGAATGCAGCCATTTTGGGTTACATTTCCATTTTTTTCTGCAGTAAGCCAAAAGTGAACAACTTTTTTCAGTAGTTGTCATTAGTGGTTTGTAAGTGAGGTAGTACAGTATGTTGCTGAGACGTTGCCTCAAATGTTTAAATCTTAAGGCCACCGTGGCTGTTTTTCCACACTGTTGCTTTTTAACATCCCACACTTGGTTCCATAGAGTAGAGAACTCTTAAGGGCTGGAATATTATCTTCCACCACAGGTTGGGTGGGTATTGTTCCTTTCACTGTATGATTGTGTTCCAAAGTAAAAGTAGGAAAAGTTACACAGACCAGACCACCCGTGTTAAATGTGTGTTGAGGTAACTTGGTAAATGCAGGTGTATGCATACACCTTATCCAACAAGGCTGCAGGAAAACACAGAATTTTCTGATATTTGCATACAGAAGTCGTCCACACACTTGTCAATTAAGACACTGATGGAAATATATTATAATTGTACATTTAGTTTTAGTTTTCTTGTTTTAGCATAATGTAAAAGAAAGTCCTTGCCAAATTTCACGTTGTGCCTTGGCGTTAATACAAGAGCCCAAGTGCATTCTCTAAGTTAGAGTACCACTGTAACAATTTGACCAGTTGGGAGCACCTGTTGTGAAGTCCAACTAACAATTACTCCTTTTTGTTATTTATTGAAGCAAATGTTTCCAATTTAGCTTCCTTTTATTTGAGCCAATTGAACTTGATTTAGTTTGTTAGTGGAATGTTTTGAATTGCCTCTGTATCATCAATGTTTTGTCTTCCCATTAGGATATGTGCCATGAATTTGACTTGCATTCCATTTGACTTTTAGATGGATTTGAATATTTTGAAAGAACACACAAGATTCACATTGTGTGTTTTAAGATGCAATTCTGCACATTTTGCCTTGACTTGTGCCATGTTAATATGAGTGCGTGACCAAATCAATGGGGGGCTAATTCAACTATGACTAGATAGCTGAATAATGTACCAATCTAAAAAATGTTAGCCGAAATAGGCTAATTGAGTGACTGTCAGGGACTGCCATAACGAGAGAAACTGCTGATGCACTACCAAATGTTTTAATTTCACCTTGTGTATTCTACTATTCTCCCCAACAATAAGCAGTCGTTTATCGGGAGACTTGTCTGACTTGAGCTTGTATTTGAAATGTTTGTTGCCTTAACTCCTATTTTAAATATTCAGTATGCTGAAGCAAATGCATGTTTGTTCATGCTTTAGTCATTCAGTTTGTAAAATTGGTTTGTGCCATCATATGGCCATTTTTGTAAGTATATTTATTTGAAGTAACTGCCTATTTCAGGGCAGAGTAAAGGGATTCTCAACTGTGATACTGACACCTGTATGTTAGCAGTTTGTTGTAAGATAATTCTGTGCTTGCTATAAAATTAACAATGAACATTGCAAAACCCTGACAATTGTTATTTGAGTGGCTCAAGTTATGGAACTTGTGAGTGTATATTTTGTATGTGAGTGCATGCATGTACAGTGCATTCGGAAAGTATTCAGACCCCTTGACTTTTTCCACATTTTGTTACAGCCTTATTCTGTAATGCATTCAATAGATCCCCCCCCCCCTCAATAATCTACACACAACACCCAATAATGACAAAGCAAAAACAGGTTTAACAATTTTATTTTTTACAAATGAATTAAAGAAAAACACATTTACACAAGTATTCAGACCCTTTACTCAGTGCCAAAGCACCTTTTGACAGCGATTACAGGCTCTAGTTTTCTATATGACGCTACAAGTTTGGCACCTGTATTTGGGGAGTTTCTCCCCTTCTCTGCAGATCCTCTCAAGCTCTGTCAGGTTGGATGGGGAGCGTCGCTGCACAACTATTTTCAGGTCTATCCAAAAATGTTCGATCGGGCTCTGACTGGGCCTCTCAAGGACGTTCAGAGACGTGCCGAAGGCACTCTTGGTTGTATGCTTAGGGTTGTTGTCCTGTTGGAAGGTGAACCTTTGTCCCAGTCTAAGGTCCTGAGCTCTCTGGAGCAGGTTTTCATCAAGGATCTCTCTGTACTTTGCTCTGTTCATCTTTCCCTCGATCCTGACTAGTCTCCCAGTCCCTGCTGCTGAAAACCATCCCCACAGCATGATGATTCCACCACCTTGCTTCACTGATGGTGCCAGCTTTCTTCCAGACGTGATGCTTGGCATTCAGACCAAAGAGTTCAATGTTGGTTTCATCAGACCAGAGAATCTTGTTTTTCATGGTTTGAGAGTCCTTTAGGTGCCTTTTGGCAAACTCCAAGCGGGCTGTCGTACCTTTTACTGAGGAGTGGCTTCCGTCTGGCCACTACCATAAAGGCCTGGTTGGTGGAGTGCTGCAGAGATGGTTGTCCTTCTGGAAGGTTCTCCCATCTCCACAGCGGAACTCTGGATCTCTGTCAGAGTGACCATCAGGTTGTTGATCACCTCCCTGACCAAGGCCCATCTCCCCCAATTGCTCAGATTTGCCGGGGGTCAGCTCTAGGAAGAGTCACGGTGGTTCTTCCTTTTACGAATGATGGAGGCCACTGTGTTCTTGGGGACCTTCAATGCTGCAGAAATATTTTGGTACCCTTCCCCAGATCTGTGCAATCCTTTCTCGGAGCTCTACAGATAAATCCTTCGACCTCATGGCTTGGTTTTTGCTCTGACATGCACTGTCGACTTTGGGACATTATATACACAGGTGTGTGCCTTGTCAAATCAATTGAATTTATCACAGGTGGAGTCCAAGTTGTAGAAACTTCTCAAGGATGATCAATGGAAACAGGATGCGAATGCGCTCAGTTTCGAGTTTCATAGAAAAGGGTCTGAATACTTATGTAAATAAGGTATTTCAGATTATTTTTTTTTTAAATAAATTAGAAAAATATTCTGAACAGTTTTTGCCTCATCATTATGGGTTATTGTGTGTAAATTGTGTGTTTACAGACATATTCAATCAATCCCTATCTCAGTCTGCTGTTCCCACATGCTTCAAGAGGGCCACCATTGTTCCTGTTCCCAAGAAAGCTAAGGTAACTGAGCTAAACGACTACCGCCCTGTAGCACTCACTTCCGTCATCATGAAGTGCTTTGAGAGACTAGTCAAGGACCATATCACCTCCACCCTACCTGACACCCTAGACCCACTCCAATTTGCTTACCGCCCAAATAGGTCCACAGACGATGCAATCTCAACCACACTGCACACTGCCCTAACCCATCTGGACAAGAGGAATACCTATGTGAGAATGCTGTTCATCGACTACAGCTCGGCATTTAACATCATAGTACCCTCCAAGCTCGTCATCAAGCTCGAGACCTTGGGTCTAGACCCCGCCCTGTGCAACTGGGTACTGGACTTCCTGACGGGCCGCCCCCAGGTGGTGAGGGTAGGCAACAACATCTCCACTCCGCTGATCCTCAACACTGGGGCCCCACAAGGGTGCGTTCTGAGCCCTCTCCTGTACTCCCTGTTCACCCACGACTGCGTGGCCACGCACGCCTCCAACTCAATCATCAAGTTTGCGGACGACACAACAGTGGTAGGCTTGATTACCAACAACGACGAGACGGCCTACAGGGAGGAGGTGGGGGTTCTCGGAGTGTGGTGTCAGGAAAATAACCTCACACTCAACGTCAACAAAACTAAGGAGATGATTGTGGACTTCAGGAAACAGCAGAGGGAACACCCCCCTATCCACATCGATGGAACAGTAGTGGAGAGGGTAGTAAGTTTTAAGTTCCTCGGCATACACATCACAGACAAACTGAATTGGTCCACCCACACAGACAGCATCGTGAAGAAGGCGCAGCAGCACCTTTTCAACCTCAGGAGGCTGAAGAAATTCGGCTTGTCACCAAAAGCACTCACAAACTTCTGCAGATGCACAATCGAGAGCATCCTGGCGGGCTGTATCACCGCCTGGTACGGCAACTGCTCCGCCCACAACCCTAAGGCTCTCCAGAGGGTAGTGAGGTCTGCACAACGCATCACCGGGGGCAAACTACCTGCCCTCCAGGACACCTACACCACCCGATGTTACAGGAAGGCCATAAAGATCATCAAGGACAACATCCACCCGAGCCACTGCCTGTTCACCCCGCTATCATCCAGAAGGCGAGGTCAGTACAGGTGCATCAAAGCTGGGACCGAGAGACTGAAAAACAGCTTCTATCTCAAGGCCATCAGACTGTTAAACAGCAACCACTAACATTGAGTGGCTGCTGCCAACACACTGACTCAAATCCAGCCACTTTAATAATGGGAATTGATGGGAAATGATTTAAAATATATCACTAGCCACTTTAAACAATGCTACCTAATATAATGTTTACATACCCTACATTATTCATCTCATATGTATACGTATATACTGTACTCTATATCATCCACTGCATCTTTATGTAATACATGTATCACTAGCCACTTTAACTATGCCACTTTGTTTACATACTCATCTCATATGTATATACTGTACTCGATACCATCTACTGTATCTTGCCTATGCTGCTCTGCACCATCACTCATTCATATATCTTTATGTACATATTCTTTATTCCCTTACACTTGTGTATAAGACACTAGTTTTGGAATTGTTAGTTAGATTAATTGTTGGTTATTACTGCATTGTCGGAACTAGAAGCACAAGCATTTCGCTACACTCGCATTAACATCTGCTAACCATGTGTATGTGACAAATAAAATTTGATTTGATTTGATTAATTTGATTTGATGAGGAATTGTGTTTATCCATTTTAGAATAAGGCTGTAAGAAAATGTGGGAAAAGTCAAGGGTGTCTGAATACTTTCCGAATTCACTGTATGTATTTATGCATCGCATGTCCCTTTCATACTGTATGTGTGTGTATTCTCTGTTTGGATATATGGGTGGCTGGGGACAGTAGTTGTCTTGGATGCAGTTTTGTCAATCATCTAGGGACACTGGGAGTGGAATCCGAGGGTACAGATAAAGCGAGAGAAGGGAAAGAACAGCTGAGTGAACACACCTGGCAGACGGGAGTGGCTACCAAACCAGCTAAAGAACTGGTAATGTACATATTCCTATATCTGATTTGTATATCTAAATATATAATTGAATGGGAGAGTAACAACCTAAATATACATGGAAATGCATGAGAATTTAAATAGTCAACTGTGATTACTAAGCTTCAACCGCGTATTTCAAGACCTGGCAATGTATTGGTCACATACACATATTTAGCAGATGTTATTGTAGGTGTAGCGAAATGCTTGTGGAGCCAAAAGGTAAATGTTGCAACAAAAAGTTGTCTTTTGAGCTGTGTGGTAGTTGGATGCTCATAATAAGAACAGTAATTACAGGAGCTTCTCTGTGACTACTCTAAATATCCTAATGTAGAACTCGATGAACGATGAAAGGGATACATTTTAACTGTGTGCACTCAGAGCGTGATAAAGTAGCAACATGGAAGTCATTTCAGTTCTGATCTCCAAAGAAGTCCTCTTTTTTTTTAAGGTGAACCTGCTAGTATGGATGCCCTCATGGCCTGCCTGGTGGCCATGTGTCTCTGTCTGGTCCTCCCAGTGAGCTGGTCCCAGAGCACACACAAGTCAGAGGAGTTTATCAATACCCAGCCTCAACCTGCCCCTGGAGTACTACCACAACTGGCTCCTGCAGCTGCACACATCCAGGATGTGCTGAAGAGTAAAGAGGAGACCGAGATCACTTCAAAACAAATGTGTGAGTGAGAGTCACAACGGGGAAATGTTCATAGATGCAGGGTCTGGGAGAGACAAATGTTGAATTCACGTTAGAGGGGAAATAAATCACTGGCGGGCAGCTGTTTGGAGAAATCGAGAGCGGAAGGGGTGGGGTTAATTTGTTGTTTATTTGTAGTTCTGGGCTACTTATGTTGTGGCTTTTGTTCACAAACAATACTGCGTGTAGTACAGTTTGAGGGTGGGTTAAAGTCCATCTGAAAGGCTGGAGTATGAAGGGATGTATGAATATACAATGAATTAACTTTACTTGTTTTGATATGATATTCAGAGATGGGTAGCAATGTATCACTGTTTCCCATCAGATGCGAATGTGGGCCACGACAACGCCAAACTGGGCCTGTTCATAGCTGCTGCCCTGGGAACTGTGGCGCTGATGGGCATGGTCTACTGCATCTACATGCAGTTTTACACCAAGCACCAGTACCTGCACACCCAGCTCCACGATGACTCTGGTAATAGAACTAACTCCTTTTCAATACTAATAGATCATTTTACACTAAAAAATGTTGGGCTAGTTTTGGAACCATTGGAAACTATATAGAAATTACTGCACTTGTGATCCCTCTTATTGTTGACTCTTTCTCTGACCGTCTCTTTTTCTCGTTCTTACCTTCTCTCGCCAAAGAGTTGACCCTTGACCTCCCAGAGGCACCTCCTGTTTTCTTCCACGGTTCCGTCGGTGCAATGGACAGAAAGGGAGAGGTGCGGGGATCTGGTAATGGATCTTTCATCTCTAACACACCCTCCACCATCTCTGTACCACCCAGGCTGTCCCCTCCTCCCTCCGCTGTGCCCTACCTTCCCCTCTTCCTCACTTCTTACCCTCTCAGGACCATATCTGTTAGAGATCTGGAGAGAAGCTTTGTCTGAAATGAGGTACTTATCACCAGTGACTGGAGACATATTAACCTGATCATTAAGAACAATGTTTTTTCTCTTAGCTAAATTAACTGAAGTTGGTGCTGTTGAACTCATAATAAAATGGACTCTCACTGTGCATTTCCTGTGATCCTGTGGTTTTTGGAAATTGAAAAATTCAACAACTGAACTTTTTTTGTCTGCGGTACTATGGTAGATGAGTAGCCAACTGTAGATCACATGCCATGTCATATTCAGGTCAGTAGGTGCTAGAACACTGGTGATACAGTAGGGGGATTTTATGATGAAGACTTCAGTGATGGCAGGGATTTGAATAAGACTCTCATCAATAAAATCAACATAGCATGAATTAGTAGCCAACAGTACTGATAATGTGGCGAGATCAGAGCACATCCATGTTTGTGGATGTACAGTTAGTATGGTGAGTTTTAACTAAACATATTGGTTATACTTCCAATCTCTGGAGACCACTCTGGCCCTAAATGACCTGTTTCTCCAGTACATGTTTGTCAGAATAGACTAATCTAATGCCCTTCATTCAGTGTTTGTGTGGTACAAGAATAGCCAGGCTACTTAACACACCGGGCTGCAGGAAAGGAAGTGACACCATACCTCGCTACACAATCGGGCAGATTAGCGTTGGGGGCAGTAATCTGGTTTCAGCACCATGGATAGCGACACTCGCAGCCAGACAGCGGCCGACCGTTCATTCGAGATACACATTTGGATTTGTTTTATAAATTATTTGTAACTTGCTAAGGCACTGCTAAAACAACGTAGACTATTGTCTAATCTCAATTTTGGGAAATGTGGGCATGGGAAGTGTTAGTGCTTTTTTATTGAATATTTACTTGCGGCTCACTTTGGTTTGATTTAGACTAGAATAATCAGAGGGCATTAAGGAGGGTGTGGATGCCTGTGTTCATAACTCTGTGCGTAAAAACGGTGTGGACCAGCTGGTTGAGAAAGGAAAGCGAGTTTTAATGGTGTGTGAGTGAAAGGTTAAGGGCGGAGGGAGAAGGTGATAGGGAAGAGAGCTACGCGCTCAAGCGGGAGTGCGCGCGGGAAGCAAATCGGTCGGAGCTTGGAGCCGGGAGGATGGAGATCCGACCAGATAGGTTTAAGATCGTCGCGGGCAAGACCCTTGGTAAATTACACAAGTAAGTTAAAACAACAGTTTCATAGCTTACATTTTCTCTGCGGTGTATTTGTTAAAGTTGTGTAGCCTAAACTATACCTTGTTCGCGTAGCGCACGCAATCCAGATCAAGGTCTTGATTGTGACAGTATTAGGCTACCTACCCACTTGTCATCCCGGCACTAAATTTATAAAAGTTTAAACAAATATATAGGCCTATTCAATATTAGCCTATGGCTATTTATGTTTATTAGATATAAAGTAGGCTATGACTTTTATCCGAACTTTTGTTTAAAAAACGAACGGATAGGCCTTGACACCTGAAATCCACATGCCCAAAACCCTAATCAATGTAGGCTGCTTTAATTCAATCGTATGGTAAATTGCAATTGTAAAGGAGTGGGTGGGTTATGGTTGTTTTGATTTGAAAATATTTGATTTCCACTATGTTATCGTGTGCTCTGTGTCATGGATACCTAGATTAACTTAATTCAGGCCCTATAAATTGACGTATAGGCCCACCTCGGAATGCTGTCCTCGTCCTTTCTTTACCAGAGAACTTGAGACAGTTGCCGTTCCGGCCATACTAAAGTCTATAAGTAGCCTAACTGAAATGATTTACTGAAGGCGTAGAGTGAATTAATGTTTTCTGTGGGAGACAATGTGGACATCAAAACTGTCCATTTGTTCTCTATAGGCAGTGATGCGGTGCTAGACTATTTTATGTTTGTTATGCCTCTTTCTCATAGAAATAAAAACCATTTTTATTGCTTTAGAAATAAAATGGGGCCCATCTAACATTTTCTATTGTCAATTTATTATTATAACACCTGAACAATGAATTTCTTAACGATGCTACGATGAGTGTTAACAGCATCCATTGTTTACAAAGGTAAGCCACACTAAATGGTGTACGAATAATTTATAATCAGGCCATAATTCATGTATATTAACATGTTGATAAAGGGGAAAAGACTCGGTTGTAAATATACCTACAGGAAAAATGTGTCTAAAATGTGACATTGCTCTACATGTTTAAAAAATGAGGAGGTGGCATCAAAATGTGTATATCCAAGAGAAGTATCTCTGTCTGATGTTCATGCTTGGTTCATATTTTACCTAGCCTACAGCAAAATCATTATTGGGCGGGGGGATAACTACATGATAAGAACTCATCTTTGTGCCCGGGGTTTGTAGGCTATGCGCTTTAGTTTAACATTCTTTTGCATAAAAAAAGACGTGTCCAGGCCAGCTGGTCAACTAAATATTGGCACTTTGTAAAAGCAGTGAAAGTTAGATCAGCATCTCATTTGCCTAATGAGATACAGTGTGTGGCCACTTGAGAGAGCAAGTGCTGGCTATTCTGCTCAAGAAATGTGGAAGACATTTATACTCTAATAAGGGAACATAACGTTTATTTGGTGAGGCCACGATGCAAAAAAATGGGTGATTAATCTGCAGAAACATTGATGGATATCGGAGCGCAAATAGTTCGCGATCTCCTTTCTCTCGGGATTTGAAGAAGCGTCTGAACACATAAATCCTCTCCCGAAATAGCCCTCTCCCCCCTCCAAGCTGTCGGCCCACGTAAATCCCCATACACCTCTCTCTCGCTCTCTCTGTAGGTAGCCTACCTCTCCAGGTTCTCCCGGTCTACGGTTTAATAACTCGTCATCGTCTGCTCCCCTCCCCCAAAGGCAGGGATTACTGTACCTACCTGCCCTACGCGATAGTTACCAAACCTTCACTTCCTTATCACATGCGTGCGCAGAGGTGTTCCCCAGTGCGTAATATGGTGCCTTGGTCTGTGGCTGCTGTTACGATCCTATGTTGTGTGAATTTTTGTGACATTTAGCCTTATATGACATGTAAATAGTTAGGCCCATTTTTCTTCATAGAGGTCTGGTACTCTCTTATAGGTCTATTAATTATTTTTTCGCCAGGTGATGGCAGCAGGCAGGACAAAATTCCTACCCACGAAAACAGGCTGAAATTTCAGGGCTTATTTAAACCCGAATTTCGATCTTGTCTCATCGTTGCAACTACCCAAAGGGCTCGGGAGGCGAAGGTAGAGTCATGCGTCCTCCGAAACAAGACCCGCCAAACTGCGCTTCTTAACACCCGCCCGCTTAACCCGGATGCCAGCCGCACCAACGTGTAGGAGGAAACACGTTCACCTGATGACTGAGGTCAGCCTGCAGGCGTCTCGCCCGCCACTAGGAAACGCTAGAGCGCGATGAGCCAAGTAAAGCGAAATGAGCCCCTCGCCAAACCCTCCCTTAACCCGGACGTCACTGGGCCAATTGTGCGCCACCCTATGGGGCTCCCAATCACGGCCGGTTGTGATACAGCCTGGGAACGAACCATGGTCTGTCGTGACTCCTTTAGCACTGGGGTGCGGTGCCTTACACCACTGACACTCGGGAACCCTTTCAGGCGGTCTTTTCAAAGAGGTCTTCAACTAAACATCTATTATCATTTTCACAATGTTACAGTAGTATCCCAACCTTATAGTGTGGGAATATACTCTCACCGGACAGTTTATTAGGTACACCACCCTGTTCACAAATGGATTACACCTACAGACAGAGATTCACATGGCCGTGGCTTGCTATATAAGACAGGTATCTCGACATTCAGCCACTCTTCGATTGAACGTTAGAATGGGCAACACGAGTGACCTAAGCGACTTTGAACAGGGTATGATCGTCGGTGCCAGGCACGCCGGAGCCACTATTTCCGAAACTTGCCACCCTTCTGGGCTTTTCTTGCACAACCGTCAAATCAAATTGTATTTTTGTCACACTGGGGTGCGACAAACAAAAAGCATAGTCATTCGGCAATCCAGTGGGCGAAAACAGCTCGTTGAAGGAGAATGTCAAGAATCGTGCAAGCTAACAAGCGGCCCACAAACATCAATAATGACACAGTACAACATTTCGCAACACACAACTCTTCGATCCTTGTCACGGATTGCTATTGCAGCAGACGATCACACCGGGTACCACTCTTTGCAGCTAAAACCAAGAAGAAGCGGTGGGCCTGCGATCACCAACACTTGACAGTTTACTTGAGGGGCCTGCGCAGTCCCCCAGAACTTAGCCTAATAGTGCATTTTTGGGATGAGATGGCACGAGCTGTTGATGGCATAAATGCATCGCCGTCCAACCTGCAGCAACTGCGTGTTACAGCCACGTCAGCATGGACCGACATCCCTGTGGAACGTTTCCTGTGGCACTTTGTAGAATGCCCCGAAGAAGTCAGGCTTTTCTGGAGACAAAAGGGGGTCTGATCCGGTATGAGATTGGTGTACCTAATAAACTGTCCAGTGAGTGTATAAAACACAGGAAATCACGTTTGACTGTACTGGTCCATTTAATATGCTCCTCTTCCTTAACTTCTTTGATATCTGTCAGATGAATAACCAACTCTGACACTTGTTGTTCAATGATTAATAACGTATTGTTGCGATGATTGTGCGCGGGCCCTCATAACTCACAATAACAAATTACTTATGTAAACATGTTATAAACAGTTGCATAATTACTTATCCTTAACTGCAATCAGATTTTTCAGATACTCTGGAAAGGCATTGTCCCTAAAACAGGGAGTAGATATTTCGATCCAGCTGTTTGGTCATGCGTTGAGGTCTAACAAAAACAAATTTAGTTGAATGCAATTCATATTCTTATGGTTGGCCCCTTTGCCCACATGATAAAACTGGAGAAATTCACCACACGTGAACTTGTCTGCGGTACAGTGTTTTATTTACACATGTAGCCACTGTTTTTGACCATGTGATGCATTTAAAATGTATTATTATAATTTGGGGGTGCTTATATTTGTCCTATTTCACATGTGTACAAGTGGTTTAATATGCATGTTTGAATTGGAAATGTTTTGTTTTTATATAATTCTATATTTATTTTCATATCCCAACTCCCCACTCTCCAAGGGTGTTTCAGGGGGTCGTGGCCGGGTTCAGCAATTATCAACGGTGACCCTGGAGCAATTAGGGTTAAGTGCCTTGTTCAAGGGCACATTGGCAGATTTGTCACCTTGTCAGCTCAGGGATTCAAACTAGTGACCTTTCAGTTACTGGCCCAATGGTCTAACCGCTAGGCTACGTGCCACCATCATATTCATAATGACATGTCATGACATTTCAACAAAATATCAGTCACCAGTCTAAATTTAGAGCTTTTTGTAATCCAAGTACAACATTTATTCATGTTTCTAAAGCTCATTTTGGTCCAGAACAGTGTGTGGATTGTTTAGAGAATTTGGCGTTTGGTTATTGTATTATTCAAGAGAGTTCCAGTGCCCTTAGCTGACTTTTCACTCGGTGTTGAAAGGTTTTCCTATGGTAGCCATTCATCATTTTCTCAACTATTCCTTTGTGTGTTGAGTAGTCTGCAACCTCCATCTCTTTATTCTGATGAGACCTAAGTTATGTAGTTGTTCAAGACAGTCAGTGTCAAAAGTATCATATTCAAGTGGTATTGCTTCCCAGATCCAGTCCTATTCCTCATGTCCAATTTATTCTTCAATCAATAATCTTCACCTGTTGATTGAACTGTGAACTGCACTGCTGAACTGTTCTCACACCTATGTCCTTGACGAAAGAATTAAGAGATTATGTTGGAGGGAGAACCCACTATACTCATTTAACAAGCCAATGAGCAAGGATTAAGGGTCACTGACCTCTATTTAATTTGCTACACTGTAATATGTCTGAGTATTGTGCAGACAGACTCCCACATTTATTACACAAGTATGTGTCAGTCTGTCTGTTTGTGAGACATTACTTAGAGTGAAAACAAGGGGTTGGTAAAGCGCTAAGGATTAAAAGGGATATATGTCTCAGGGTCAGACAAAGCCAACCGAAAGTTGAGACATGGAGGAAAAAGAACCAGAGTTAAAACTCTCTAAGACAGAGAACGAAATACATGAAAAAAAACATTTCAAAGTATCTGCTGCAATGATATCAAATGAATGCTGGCATATTTTCTATGTCATTACCATGGGACAGTTGGCTCCTAGCCCGTTTTCAGCTGTTTGCAAGGCAACAGTGTTGAGCATGTTTCACTTTTAACACATTTCATAAACACTTGACGGTTATCAGAAGGACATTGTGTCGCCAGTACAGATGTGCACTTCCATATGCAATCCTGTCCAGAAGGAAAGATATTTCTCAGGACGCAGAAAGGGGGGTTGGTGTTAAAAGAACAGTGGTGCAAGATGGGTGTGACGATGTGAGAAGAGAGGGAATTGACGATGAAAGGCAGGGACTGAGACGAAACTAGAGAGATGAATGAGGGACAGGAAGAATAGAGGGAAAGAGAGGCGCACAAATACAGAAATAGTACGAAGCGGTATTAATAATTCATCCTCAGCGAAAATCATTAATACTTCATGTCAGAGAATGCTGGAGCCATTGCTTGTGTGAACTGTTTTTGGTATGGGCATCGTAGTGGCGCCCATTTTGTGGATATTGCTTTGTCACGTATTGGTGTACATAGTTTCCGGATACCACAGCAGTTTTCGACTTGCCACAATGCAGTTTGTAAATTGTAGTTGGAAGCAAACTGTAGTTGGATGCCAAATAAGGTATACAGTTTGCTGTCAAAAGTGTAGGCGTAATTCAAATGTGTTGATTTGACTTTCTTATCATTCTCTAGCCTCCACATTGCAACTCACCTTGTAAAATAGCCTTGCATGTTGATGGGGTGACAAACACCTTGTGCCAAGTAACAGTGCTGCTGTGTGGCAGATTGATATGACATTGTGACATTGTCACCAAAGCAGTATGTAGACCAGTCATATTACCCTAGCCTGATCTATCATGGGTTTGACTGGCCCTGTTTAGTCTGTCTCAGTAGATGTTGCCCTGGTACAACGCAAAACTTGGTTCTCCAAAACCTGGTGTTTCTGAACTTCTGGTGAAGGTTCTAGTAGGGATATCAGAGCATTGACCCAGTATGATAAATCATTTTTTCTTGATCTGGAGAAATGTATCAAAATGTTTCTGTACCGCTTTCAGGGATTATATTGGTTTACAATCCCATCTATGCATCACCTTTCCCTGGTTCATGTGAAACTTTTTAAAATCTTAATTAGCAGTTTCCTCATACCACCTCATACTCTATTGTTTCTGATGTCTGTAAAATGACAATAGTTCAATTTTGGAGGGATGAAAAGGTCTGTGGGAAAAATAATTATAACACAGCACAGTGTGGTTCAAAGGAGTACCCATTTGTTACCATTCCGAAGGACTATGCCCAACTAGCGAATAACTATGCAAGACCAATAGTCTTATTCCTTGGACGAGAAACGGTCAACTTTGCAGTTCAAACAATACTGGCTTCAACACTGACTGATTGACAGTTTAGTATTCTTCCGCCTCCTCGTCTGCTCTAAACCAATGTGAAATCTTTACTTCCAAAGCAGAGATGCTATGAATGGCTCTCCTTCCACCCTAATCACTTGAGCATTAAAAACATATGCCCAAACAGGAAATAAAGCAAGGGCATGTGAAACCTCAGTCTCCCCCACAACCCACCATATCCATTGGCCTTGCAGCAGAGGAATAAAGTATGGTCTGTGAACTCAGCACAGCTTCACGTTGGGGCCGAGCTGATCTCATGCTTAATGGATGATGTGCCTCAGCTGAATACATATTTGATGTTTCCTAGACTGGAGGCTGGCGCAGGTCGTTAGCATGTTTGCTCAGTGAGCTGGATAGGTCGGGAGAGAGCAGGAGAGAGCGAGGTGAAGAGATTCGGCCAGAGATGTGCCAAAGAGACAAGTGCTGTTTTCACCGTACGGTTTTAGCTCTACTGTATTACAGTCTACCTGCCGAGGCCTGTCAGATTGGTAATGTCAGCAAAAAAAGATTTGAAAAAAATAACTCACTGCAGGCCGGGGCTTGACCAAGGTGACATTGAGGTGTATCGAGGTGGTTGACATTGTTTTGAGGTTTACAGGAAGGAATGTCTGTCTTGGAAGAGTCTGTTTGGGTTGTAGATGTCAAGCATAGCAATTAAAATACATTAGCAATGAATAAAATCTCATGTAAGTTTAATACCATGCAAAATACATAATTAATGCATGGAAGACCCACACACAAACCTGCATTGCTGACTGGTGCTTACAAGAACATATACTATTGAGACACAAGTATGTGGACACTCCTTCAAATTAATGGATTTGGCCATTTCAGCCATACCCGTTGCTGACAAACATTGGCAGTAGAATAGCCCTTACTGAAGAGCTCAGTGACTTTCAACGTGGCACCGTCAAAGGATGCCACCTTTCCAACAAGTTAGTTAGTCAATGTCTGCCCTGTTAGAGCTTCCCCGGTCAAATGTAAGTGCTGTTATTGTGAAGTGGAGACGTCTAGGAGCAACAACGACTCAGCCGCGAAGTGGTAGGCTGCACAAGCTCACAGAACTGGACCGCTGATGCGCTGTCACGGCAGTCAAAAGAAGTGGACCAAGGTGCAGCGTGGTCAGCGTACATTTTCCTTTTATTTTAGAAATGTCGCCAACAAAACAACAAACGAAAGAAACAACCGTGAAGCTTACTAGTGCCACAAACAAAGTTAACTAAGGGCTACCTAAACAAAGGGCTACCAAAGTATGATTCCCAATCAGAGACAACGATAGACAGCTGTCTCTGATTGAGAACCATACCCGGTCAAAACAGAAATAAAGAAACATAGAAAAAAAAACAGAATGCCCACCCCACATCACACCCTGACATAACCAAATAGAGAAATAAAATGGCTCTCTAAGGTCATGGTGTGACAAGTATCACATAAAAAATCGTCTGTCCTAAGTTGCAACACTCACAACCAAGTTCCAAACTATCACTGGAAGCAACATCAGCATAATAACTGTTCGTCTGGAGTTTCATGAGATGGATTTCCATGGCAGCACAGCCGCACACAACATCACCATGCGTAATGCCAAGTGTCGGCTGGAGTGGTGTAAAGCTCGCCTCCATTGGACTATGGAGCAGTGGAAATGCGTTCTCTGGAGTAATGAATCGCGCTTCACCATCTGGCAGTCCGACAAACGGATCTGGGTTTGGTGGATGCCAGGAGACGCTACTCCAATTCATATTGCCAACTGTAAAGTTTGGTGGAGGAGAAAAAAATGGTCTGGGGCTGGTTTCATGGTTCTGGCTAGGTCCCTTAATTTCAGTAAAGGGAAATCTTAACGCTACAGCATACAATGATAATCTGGATGATTATGTGCTTTTGATTTTGTGGCAACAGTTTGGGGAAGTCCTTTTCCTGTTTCAGCAATGCCCACATGCACAAAGCGAGGTCCATATAGAAATGGTTTGTTGAGATTGTTGTGGAAGAACTTTACTGGCCTGGACAGAGCCCTGACCTCAACCATATTGGACAACTTTGGGGTGAAGCTATGCCATCCCAATTCACCCAACATCAGTACCTGACCTCACTAATGCTTTTGTGGCTGCATGGAAGAAAGTCGCTGCAGCATTGACAGATTTTTCACCAAGTCGGTTCGGGGATTCAAACCAGTAACCATTCAGTTTCTAGCCCAATGCACTTATCCGTTAGGCTACCTACCGCCAAGTGCCATTTAGCAGACACTTTTATCCAAGCGACTTAGTCACTACATCATGAGCACATATGTTTAACATATGGGTGGTCCCTGGAATCAAACCCACTCCTCTGGTGTTACAAGTGCTGTGCTCTACTGACTGAAGGACCAGTCTTTGCACCACCTTTAACGTCTGTATGTTAAAGGCGGTGTCTATACAAGTCCTATGCCAACTCTATATATGAGCAAAAAAATAAACGTCCTCTCACCGTCAACGGTGTTTCTTTTCAGCAAACTTAACATGTAAATATTTGTATGAACATAAGATTCAACAACTGAGACATAAACTGAACAAGTTCCACAGACATGTGACTAACAAAAATGGAATATTGTATGCCTGAATAAAGGGGGGTCAAAATCAAAAGTAACAGTCAGTATCTGGTGTGGCCACCAGCTGCATTAAGTACTGCAGTCCATCTCCTCTTGGACTGCACCAGATTTTCCAGTTCTTGCATTGAGTGTTACTCCACTCTTCCACCAAGGCACCTGCAAGTCCCCGGACATTTCTGGGGGAATGGCCCTAGCCCTCACTCTCTGATCCAACAGGTCCCAGACGTGCTCAATGGGATTGAGATCCGGGCTCTTCAATGGCCATGGCAGAACACTGACATTCCTGTCTTGCAGGAAATCATGCACAGAACGAGCAGTATGGCTGGTGGCATTGTCATGCTGGAGGGTCATGTCAGGATGAGCCTGCAGGAAGGGTACCACATGAGGGAGTAGGATATCTCCCCTGTAACACACAGCGTTCGAGATTGCCTGCATTGACAACAAGCTCAGTCCGATGATGCTGTGACACACCCAGACCGTGACGGACCCTCCACCTCCAAATCGATCCTGCTCCAGAGTACAGGCCTCAGTGTAACACTCATTCCTTCGACGATAAACACAAATCTGACCATCCCTCCTGGTGAAACAAAACTACCACTCTTCAGTGAAGAGCACTTTTTGCCGGTCTTGTCTGGTCCAGCAACGGTGGGTTTGTGCCCATAGGCGACATTGTTGCTGGTGATATCTGGTGAGGACCTTCCTTACAACAGGCCTACAAGCCCTCAGTCCAACCTCTGTCCGCAATAGTCTGAGCACTGATGGAGTGATTGTGCTTTCCTGATGTAACTCAGGCAGTTGTTGCCATCCTGTACCTGTCCCGCAGGTGCGATGTTCGGATGTACCGATTCTGTGCAGGTGTTGTTACACGTGGTCTGCCACTGCGAGGACAATCAGCTGTCTCCCTGTAGCGCTGTCCTAGGCTTCTCATAGTACAGACATTACAATTTATTTCCCTGGCCACATCTGAAGTCCTCATGCCTCCTTGCAGCATGCCTAAGGCATGTTCACGTAGATGAGCAGGGACACTGGGCATCTTTCTTTTGTTTTTTGTTTTCAGTAGAAAGTCCTCTTTGGTGTCCTAAGTTTTCATTACTGTGACCTTAATTGCCTACCGTCTGTAAGCTGTTAGTGTCTTAAACCCCGTTCCACAGGTGCATGGTCATTAATTATATATGGTACATTGAACAAGCATGGGAAACAGTGTTTAAACCCTTTACAATGAAGATCTGTGAAGTTATTTGGATTTTATGAATAATTTTTGAAAGACAAGGTCCTGAAAAAGGGACATTC
Organism: Oncorhynchus masou masou; assembly: GCF_036934945.1. Taxonomy (NCBI): domain Eukaryota; kingdom Metazoa; phylum Chordata; class Actinopteri; order Salmoniformes; family Salmonidae; genus Oncorhynchus; species Oncorhynchus masou. Next base: position 43,650,305 of record NC_088242.1, read on the forward strand.
TTTTTTTGCTGATTTTATATATCATATATAACCTATCCTCTCCTTTTCGTTCTCAGAATCCTAGAGAAGCGTCAGGAAAATGGCGAGACAATCGAGCTCACCGATGAGGGTCAGGCAGTTATCGTGGAGGAGAAGGAGATGCCCGTGGTGGACTGCACCTGTTTCGGCCTGCCTCGACGCTACATCATCGCCATCCTCTCTGGCCTGGGCTTCTGCATCTCCTTCGGTATCCGATGCAACTTGGGCGTTGCCATCGTCAGCATGGTCAACAACCAAACCATCTACAAGGGCGACAAGCCGATTCTTGTGGTGAGTCAGAGATATTGTCTTAGAACAAAGGGTTCTAAAAGGGTTCTTTCAGGACAGGTAGGGTTCTACGTGGAATCTTTTCCATCTAAATAACTCTTTATGTCTGAAAAAAGGGTTGTTGAGGGTGCTTTGTTGAGTGAAAACATTCTACCTGAAACAGAAAATGGTTCTCTTACAGGGACAAGCCAAAGACTTCTTTATGGTTCGAGGTAGCACCTTTGTTTCCATGAGTGATATGTGTGAGTTGTTGGTAACCAGTGAGGGGAGAATGAATCCCTATTGTCAGTGGTGCTATGTATGCTCTCAAAGGGTCAGAGTTGGACCAATCAGGTTGCTTTGGCTTTACCTCCTTCTCCTAAATGGATAATTATCTTATTGGTTGTAATGACCAACAAACACGAGCCTCATGCCTTGTTGCACTAGCTGAAAGAGGATTGTTACTGCCAGTTGAAATGTGGTGGCTATCAAAGTAGCTAGGTCCCTATGATCGCAATGAAATAGTTTGATTGTCAACTGCGGCTTTGTCTTTTATTGAATTAAGACTTTGATTCATGATTACTGTAGAAGGGTGATAGTTACGGTCACTTACTTTAGCTATCTAAATTATTTTTTCCCACCATCCCAGAAAATCTTTTCCTTACCTTTCTTTGCTTTGAACTCTTCTTTCGTTTTTCTCACTCTCTCCACAGAAAGCTCAGTTTAACTGGGAACCAGAAACGGTCGGAATGATCCATGGGTCATTTTTCTGGGGATACATAGTAACCCAAATACCTGGGGGATTCATCTGTCAAAAATTTGCAGCCAACAGGTCAGCTGCTTTTACTTGTATGTAAATAATGTGACTATTTCAATAACTATTACTGTAGGTAGATATCTGATTCTTTTCCCCTCTATCACGCAGAGTCTTTGGTTTTGCCATAGTGGCCACCTCATGCCTGAATATGTTGATCCCATCGGCAGCACGAACTCACATTGGATGCGTTATCCTTGTCAGGATATGTCAAGGACTCGTGGAGGTGCTTGGCTACATCCAATGGCTTCCCCTAGCATACATCAGAGTTCACACTTGCACTATGCTGACAACGGATTGTTTTCTCTATGGTGAACTGGCCACTGCCCCGCCATGTGTCATTCTTGACTAGAATGTTTTCTTTCTAAAGTGTAAAATGCATTTCACCTGAAACACCCTATGAGAGAAAGAGTTACACAAGGAAGTTATGTCATTGATTTTAGAAGATCAACTTTTCATATGAGAAAGAAAACATTCTCGTCAAGTATGACACATGGCCTGTCCACCATAGAGAAAACAGCTGTCAGCAACCTTTCAGTACAACTGCAAATATAAAAAGTTGTTGTTCTCCTAATGTATCTCTTTCTCTCATAGGGTGTTTCATACCCAGCATGCCACGGCATCTGGGCAAAATGGGCCCCGCCTCTTGAAAGAAGTCGATTGGCCACAACAGCCTTTTGTGGTGAGGTCATCTTTCTTTTCTGTCATCCTCTCTGTCTCCCGTCTTTGTCTGAACACTACAAAGGGACAAAGTTTTGACTACAATTAATATAACTTATTGTGATGACGTATTTCTCCATAATTCTTCTTGGAAAACGGATGTTTTCTACATGACTAGAACCATTTCATCATCTACTGTGACTATTTTGACCATTATAATAATTAATAATCATGCTGTGTTTGCTCAAGATTGTAGTTCTAGTTCCACAGCAATGTATTTAATGCTGTTGATTTCCATATGAATGACATTTCGGTCTCCCTCATGTTTGAGTGTGTCTGCCTCTGTATCTCAGGGTCCTATGCAGGAGCCGTGATAGCCATGCCACTGGCTGGGGTGCTAGTCCAGTACTCAGGGTGGTCGTCTGTCTTCTATGTCTACGGTTAGTGACATCTGTTTGTCATAAATGTTCCCAACTTAAAGTGATAGTCAGGGCCGGCGTTATGGGCGGCCGTTAGGTGGCCTGGCCCACCCTGCCGTACCTCCTTGCCCATCCAAATAACATATTGAAATATTGATAATTTATTTGACCAAGAGGCGCGCCGACAGAAAGACGCTTCAATGTCAGATAAAGCATCCGAGCGAGCGAAACAGTGCCCTTCTGTCTCAGAATGCGTAGACCATGTATCTGATTCTGTATGGACCAAAAGAGTATGGCATGTCATACTATTTCTAGCCAGACCTCATCAGATACATGGGCTACATATAGTAAGACAGAGGGGCGCTGTTTCGCTCACTCGGATGCTCTGTCCTGTGAGAGAGTTTCAGCAGAGCGGAAGAGGCGATGCAAGAGCGCTCACTCTCGCCAAAATCTGTCCAGAATAAGCCCAATGCGTTTCCATGGGCATAATATCAGACCTAAGCTTGTCGCCTGCCTTCCTGGCTTGGGACAACGATTCCCATTGTTGGGGCGGAAACAAGGGCCTCTCGTCATTATATACACATCTCTGTTCAGGCTCTTGCAAATTGGAAAGGAAAGTTTGCGGGTGCACAGTGCACCGTTAAGATAATGTCTTCCCCTAAAGTCAATTTATGTTTTTTGCCAAAATCATATACTTACTACTGTCTGAATAAAAATATTCAAATACTTCACCAGAGAGCATGACTTGGCCACAGAGGATCATTAGCTTGTTTACATTTTTTTGTCGTGGATTATTTCAAATCACAAGTGTGTAAGCCTATGCTTATTTGGGAATCCTGCACATTTTGGCAGCGTGAATTGCAATATGTTTAGCTGATTTGAATTGCAGCTGTCAGTGAAAAGCATCTAAAATATGTGTGAAGATGATGTCTGAATATATTTTAAAATGTTGCAACAAGAAGGAGGGGAGGGATGTGTGGCGAAGATATGGCATGTCTCTCTCCAGAATGCACGCACTCAGCTTTCCAGAATGCGCTCAGTGGTCTCCTGACAATTCTTGCACATTCATTGTTTCATCATGTGAATTGTTTACCCTTTGATCATTTTTTTTGTTTAGCAATTCCCCATTACATATGTCACCAGTAGGTCTAGTAAATGTACCATTATTCCCCAATCATTTGATTACATTAATGTCTGTTAATGCATGTATTGATTACAGTTATTTACCGTTCTCATTCTTGGAGTGGAAACGTTGTTTGCAAAGTCTACAACCTGCTACACTTATGAGAAACAAGTTAATGTAGAAAAGTGCCCATTTGGCTGATTTCTGATTGTCTTATCTCACCACGTCCACCACTACTAAGCTGAGCTTTTCAGTTCTTTTTTCTTCACCTCACACTAAGTCAGTGTGTTTTTAAACATCCATTTCGAATGATTTGAAAGCAATATCATGAAAATGTTTCCAATACTCCCGGCCTCGATAATCACCAGGCTTTGGTGTGAAAGAGCAAAATATCATGATCTGATGATTCCATATATAGTATCTACTGGAAACGTCATAAAAAGCAGCTGGCTGTCCCAAGCTCACTGGCGCAGGAAACTCTGAGAGCCTGGAATAGGCTAGTTGATACAATGTTGCACTTCAATAGCTCAAGTCAAGACATATAGAAAGGGAGGCAGAGTACAGAGATGAATGTGTGGTGCTCCATATGGCAGAGTTGAGGCTGGTGCTCTTGCCTTCGTTTCATTTGAACTTTTACATTTTTATCATTTTACTTAACTTTTTTATGATTAACCTCGTGACAATGATTTTGAGAAACAAAAACATTATTGTTGAAATGAAACTGTTCAACTAGAAGGCTCATATAAAGAATAATCATAACCGTCTCTCAGATCAGTAACAATGATAAGCTTCCCCGAACTTGAAACTCATGAGCTGCCTATGGTCTTTACTCATTAAAAACAAATTGTGAACACACGAGCGCATGCACACACAGGAGGTCCCGTGAAAAAAAACGTGCCCGCCTTTGGAAATCAAAGGCCCGTCTGACAGATTCGTTCTGGCGCCGGCTCTGGTGATAGTTCACATTCATGCAAAATTTGAGTTATTTTACGACTTCCCTAGGGTATTGTAGTTAATTCCAAATCTTTTAAAAAATGTGTTTGCTGGTTATTTAGCAAAGTCCAGAATCACCTGGCTAGATTTTTTTGAGAATGTAGCAATGCTACTGTCTCTGTGTCAATCCGAATGATGATAATTAAACAATTATTTAGGCTTTGACCAATCCCCAAGGTTTGTAAGACCCTGGGTTGAATAATAATTAGGCAAAGACTCCGCTTCTGTAAGAGGTCCATAAAGTTTATTCAGAGAACATTCTAAAGTAAAAAAAATGCAAAGAAATTTAATTTTATAACTCTCACCCCCACCTACTTTCCCCCACACACACACACAAACAGTAGGTGGGCTGTATCTCTCCCCACAGTCCACATTCCTCGTATATCACTACCAAGCTGGCAGTTCCATACCATTCCCTCCCTCCCTCCCGAGATTAGGAGGGACCTTGACAGTGTCTCTTTCCTGTCGTAAGTTTTTCAAAGTTCCAACCAGGTCAGATCATGTATAGTTTAATTGTCCTCCGTGTTTTCTTAGTCACACACACACATTTCTCTCCCTTACTTGTCTCGACCAAACCTTATTGGACTTTAGTTTAATTATCCTTAATACAGTTTACATAGTCTAATAATTACGTTAGTCTAATTATTCTTATACGTGTTACAAAATCTAATAATTATGTTTCAGGGTGGAATTCTTTAGTCATTACCTTAAACATATAAATTCCCTTATCAATCTGTTAACAAAAGTGAACAATCACTCAGTTCAATTCAAGTATGCAAATTCCACAAAGACTTATGAATTGGCTGTGAAACGTATGTACTATAGCTCTGACTCTTAGTCTGTCCTTGTTTAAAAAATATCCTTTTCCCTTTTCCTCATCTTCCATCAGTTCCCCACTTTTACACTTCCTCTATTCTTCCTATTTTCTCCCCACTCTTTTCACTCTTCCTTCCACCTCCCAGGCAGCTTTGGGATCTTCTGGTATCTCTTCTGGATCCTGGTGTCATACGAGAGTCCGGCAGCCCACCCTACCATCACAGAAGAGGAGCAGAAATACATTGAGGAGGCAATCGGAATGTCAGCCGCTAATGCCACACCTGTTACGGTTAGTCAGCAATACACCAATTCCTCTATTCACTCACTCACTTCTGAATTAACCTTCACTTCTTCTCCAGATCCACTTTTCATGGCCCTCCTTGTCGTGTTCTGATGCTGTAATTTAGCGTTTTTGAGCCTTTGACATTTTTTCTTTAGTTAAGTGCCTGCGTCTGAAATGGCACACTTTTCCCTATATCAAATGTTATTTGTCACATGCACCGAATACAACAGGTGCCTGTCAGGAAGTCCAGGATCCAGATGTAGAGGGAGGTGTTTAGACCCAGGGTCCTTAGCTTATTGATGAGCTTCGTGGGCACCATGTTGTTGAATGCTGAGCTGTAGTCAATGAACAGCATTCTCACATAGGTGTTCCTTTTGTCCAGGTGGGAAAGGGCAGTGTGGAGACTCAATCTCACATCTGTGGATCTGTTGGGGCGGTATGCGAATTGTAATGAGTCTCCAGTTTCCGGCCCGATGGTGTTGTGAGCCATGACCAGCCTTTTAAAGCACTTCATGACTACCGACGTGAGTGCTACTGGGGCGGTAGTCATTTAGGCAGGTGACCTATGCTGTCTTGGGCACAGGGTCTATGGTGGTCTGTTTGAAACATGTAGGTATTACAGACTCCGTCAGGGAGAGGTTGAAAATGTCAGTGAAGACACTTGCCAGTTTGTTCGCGCATGCGTTGAGTACACATCCTGGTAATCCGTCTGGCCCTGCTACTTTCTGAATGTTGACCTGTTTAAAGGTCTTGCTTACATCTGCTACGGAGCGCTTAGCACAGTTGTCCAGAACAGCTGGTGCTCTCATGCATGCTTCAGTGGTGCTTGCCTCGAAGAGAGCATAAAAGGCTCTGGTAGGCTCGCATCACTTGGCAGCTCGCAGCTGGGTTTCCATTTCCAGTCCGTAATATTTTTCAAGCGCTGCCAAATCCGACGATCGTCGGAGCCGGTGTAGTAGGATTCAGTCTTAGTCCTTTATTGACGCTTTGTCTGTTTGATGGTTCGTCTGTGGGCATAACAGGATTTTTGAGGTAAAAACCTGGGGCGCATTCAGCAGGACGCAAAGTTTTGGAATGTTCAGATGGAACAAACATGCCCCTCTGACATGTTGAATAAGGAATAATGTATACTTTTCAAAGTCTTGCGTCCTACTGAACGCTCCACCAGGTTGTTAGCTTTTTGAATGGTACGGGCTAGAATCAAGCCGTTTTCTCTGAGGAAAAGAGGGAGACTTGGCAACGTTGGCTACAGAACCTGGCTATGAAATGCAGTGTGGAAAGTGGGAGAGTTGAGTGTGACTACAAATTCAAAGACAGAAATTCCATGAATAGAGTAGGCTATCTGCAATGTCCGAGAAGTTTTTGCAACTGAACGTGGCCCTGGTAACATTACCAGCAGCTTACTGTATATGCAAACATTTGGTGGCACAGAAATAAAGGGAAAGGAATAGCAAAAATGTATTTACTAAATTAATCTTGCCACTACACTATATTTGGCTGGTTAAATAACTTTTTGAGTTCATGGGAATCCAGTGACTCAGAATTGAGCACTGGACCAGGACTCGAGCACTGGGACTCGGACTTCAGCAATAGGGACTTGTGACTCGACCCTAGACGCGACCATTGGACTTTGGTCTCAATTTGGTCTCTGTCTGTGTCTCTCAGTCTGTGTCTGTGTCTCTCAGTCTGTCTGTGTTTCTCAGTTTCTGTCTGTGTCTCTCAGTCTCTGTCTCTGTGTCTGTGTCTCTGTCTGTGTCTCTGTCTGTGTATCTCTGTCTCTCCGTCTGTGTGCCTGTGTCTCTGTCTCTGTCTCTCTGTGTCTCTGTCTGTGTCTCTCAGTCTGTCTCTGTCTGTGTTTCAGTCTCTGTCTCAGTCTCTGTCTGTGTCTCTCAGTCTCTGTCACTCTCTCTCTGCCTCTCTCTGTCTCTCTGCCTCTGTCTCTCTGCCTCTCTGTCTCTCTCTCTGTCTCTCTCTCTCTGCCCCTCTCTCTCTCTCTCTGCCCCTCTCTCTCTCTGCCTCTCTCTCTCTCTGCCTCTCTCTCTCTGCCTCTCTCAGCTTGTCTGTTTTGTGTTGGGAAGAGAATAGGATGTTACTGTATGTTTACTATAGGTTAATGAGGCAAATCAAATGTGATGTGACTAAAATGAAAGGGCATTTAGTTGACTAAAATGGCCCACTGTTTTCGTAAATTTTACAATAACTAGACTACAATAATGACAAAGGTGTGACTAAAACATAATGATATTTTAGTCCAAATGACTAAGACTAGCCTAAATCAACAACAAAAATGTGCCAAAATGAACAGTACTCTGGCCAAAAGCAGTGTCTTTTAGAGCACACAATAGAGTCATGATAATATGATCAACCCAGGTCTCCATGTGGTGGTTGTTAAAAAAGCTCTAAATCTGTGTCATTTTTCAACAACTCTATTCAAATCTATTCAGTAGGTTTTTGGTTTTATTTTACTGTGCACATTTGCCTGCAACCTGAATACTGGATGTTTTTCTCTAGAAATGGAACACGCCTTGGAGAGCCTTTTTCACTTCGATGCCGGTCTACGCCATCATCGTGGCCAATTTCTGTAGAAGCTGGACCTTCTACTTGCTCCTCATCAGCCAACCTGCATATTTTGAGGAAGTGTTCGGGTTCGAGATCAGCAAGGTGTCTAAGACGAGGAATATCCATGTAGAGCTGGCCTAGAGCCACACTCAGAAAAAAGGGTTCCAAAAGGGTTATTCTGCTGTCCCCATAAGAGAACCATTTTTGGTTCCAGGTAGAACCTTTTATGGTTCCAGGTAGATCCCTTTTGGGTTCCATGTAAAACCATCTGTGGAAAGGGTTCTTCATGGAACACAAAAGGGTTCTACTTGGAGCCAAAAATAGTTATTTAAAGGGTTCTCCTATGGGGACAGCCGAAGAACCCCTTTAGGTTCTAGATAGCACCTTTTTTGCTAAGAGTGTAGTGCTGTACTAGTACAGGTTTATCTGGCTTTGTGTGATCCCGGGGTTGTGTGATCCCGGGGTCGTGTGATCCCGGGGTCGTGTGATCCCGGGGTCGTGTGATCCCGGGGTTGTGTGATCCCAGGGTTGTGTGATCCCAGGGTACACAAATTGTATTTGTATCTTTTCTTTTGAGGACTTCTAACAAGTTATGCTAGTCTAAATCTTGTCTTATTTGTCATACAGTACTCAAAAATATCTTCCCTCTCCTTTTTCCAAACTTCTGCTCACATATCCACCCCTCCACCCCTCATCACAGGTGGGCTTGGTGTCAGCGCTCCCCCATCTAGTGATGACCATCATCGTGCCGATCGGGGGCCAGCTGGCTGACTACCTGCGCACAAACAAAATCATGAGCACCACCAATGTCAGGAAGATGATGAACTGTGGAGGTAAGTGAGGCTGGGTGAAAAGGGGAGGTAGGAAAGAGGAGGACGGAATTAAAAATATATAAATATTTTACCTTAACTAGGCAAGTCAGTTAAGAACAAATTCTTATTTACAATGACGGCCTAGGAACAGTGGGTTAACTGCCTGTTCAGGGGCAGAGCGGGAGCAGGCGGAAGGGCAAGAGGTGTCATTGATTTAGAGATTTGCTATCAAATGTTTGTATCCATGAATCGTAAAAGATTATTGGTTGATTTGTATCAAATCAAACCACATTTTTATGGACGCATACACATACAGACGTAATTGCAGGTGTAGCAAAATGCTTGTGTTCCTAGCTCCAACAGTGCAGTAATAAATAACAATACACAACAGTACACACAAATCTAAAAGTAAAATTAAGTTAAGGAATTAAGAAATATTAGGACAAGCAATGTCAGAGTCCGGAGAGAGAATTGAGTGAGTTGAGTGAGTTGAGTGAGTGAGTTGAGTGAGTGAGTGAGTGAGTGAGTGAGTGAGTGAGTGAGTGAGTGAGTGAGTGAGTGAGTGAGTGAGTGAGTGAGTGAGTGAGTGAGTGAGTGAGTGAGTGCGTGTTATGGGATGTATAGACATTATGGACAGAATGTGGATAGAATATGTAGTATATCTGTAGAATAAGTAGGATATAATGGTATATGTGCAGCAATAGTTGAATAGGATGCTATTGACTAGAATACAGTATTATACATACGAAATGAGTAAAACAGTATGTACACATTATTAAAGTGACTAGTGTTCCATTATTAAAGTGACCCGTTTTCCATGTCTATGTACATCGTGCAGCAGCATCTAAGGTGCAGGTTTGAGTAATCGGGTGGTAGCCGGCTAGTGACAGGGACTAAGTTCAGGGCAGGGTACCTAGATGGTCGCCGGCTAGTGACAGTGACTAAGTTCAGGGCAGGGTACTGGGTGGTAGCCGGCTAGTGACAGTGACTAAGTTCAGGGCAGGGTACTGGGTGGTAGCCGGCTAGTGACAGTGACTAAGTTCAGGGCAGGGTACTGGGTGGTAGCCGGCTAGTGACAGTGACTAAGTTCAGGGCAGGGTACTGGGTGGAGGCCGGCTAGTGACAGTGACTAAGTTCAGGGCAGGGTACTGGGTGGTGACCAGCTAGTGACAGTGACTAAGTTCAGGGCAGGGTACTGGGTGGTAGCCGGCCAGTGACAGTGACTAAGTTCAGGGCAGGGTACTGGGTGGAGGCCGGCTAGTGACAGTGACTAAGTTCAGGGCAGGGTACTGGGTGGAGGCCGGTTAGTGACAGTGACTAAGTTCAGGGCAGGGTACTGGGTGGAGGCCGACTAGTGACAGTGACTAAGTTCAGGGCAGGGTACTGGGTGGAGGCCGGCTAGTGACAGTGACTAAGTTCAGGGCAGGGTACTGGGTGGAGGCCGGCTAGTGACAGTGACTAAGTTCAGGGCAGGGTACTGGGTGGAGGCCGGCTAGTGACAGTGACTAAATTCAGGGCAGGGTACTGGGTGGAGGCCGGCTAGTGACAGTGACTAAGTTCAGGGCAGGGTACTGGGTGCCAATGATTTCAAGTCTGTATGTAAGCAGCAGTCTCTCTGTGTTAGTGATGGCTATTTAACAGTCTGATGGCCTTGAGATAGAAGCTGTTTTTCAGTCCCTCGGTCCCAACTTGATGCACCTGTACTGAGCTATCAGTCAGCTTGTGCCAGTTTAGTCATACATGACCTCTACTTTTACATGAGAAAAACTACAACTACAAGAAGAAATAGCAGGTAAAAAAAAATCTGAACTAAAAGATTCAGGAAAGATATTGACCTGGAAAATACAACACCTTGTTTTGTGGTAACCACAGAGTCCAGTCGATCCGTGAGAAAATGATCACTGCATAAGGCAAACGATGACTCACCGTAACGCAGCATTGCTTGCCACTGTAGACTATTTTTGAACTGCAGAGAAATCGATAGAGGAGTGAGGGGAAGGAGAAGCGTGTATATATATTTATATCTCACTGTGTGAAGCTGCACCATGTAGAGCCACAGTTAGGTTATACTTTCCACAATACCCTTTAACTAGAAGGAAACAAAGGAAATAATGTCTTAAAGAAAAATATTCTGTTTTATCTGCAACGCAAATCAATCCCAATTCATTTACCTGTGTTATTCAAAGCTCATTTGATTATTGACTTCCTCCATATATGTTTATGGTTCTTTATTTCCTTGTAATAGGTTTCGGAATGGAAGCCACCCTACTGCTAGTGGTCGGGTTCTCTCATACGAAAGCTGTGGCTATCACCTTTTTGGTTTTGGCTGTGGGCTTCAGTGGGTTCGCTATTTCAGGTGAGACTTGGTTTGTTATCTTTTATGTCTCTCATACCTCTGCTATTCTCTCCTCAAGACACTCTTCGGCATTCTCACACAGCAGAAGAAAAAGAGTTCACTGCAGCACCTCGCAGAAACGAATCAGCTCTGTCAGCAGAACAACTAAACCTGATCTGTCCATCGAGAATTGCATAATCTCTCAAGCTCAGTTATTTAGGGGATCGTCCGTATCTGCCATAGAGTTTGGCTACTAATATATCATATATTTGGAAATGATTTGGCTGTGTAGTTTACAACAACAACATGGTGACCTTTCTCTCTGTTTCCCCATTAGGCTTTAATGTGAACCATCTGGACATTGCTCCCCGCTATGCCAGTATCCTCATGGGCATCTCCAACGGTGTGGGCACTTTGTCTGGCATGGTGTGCCCGCTCATTGTTGGCGCCATGACCAAACATAAGGTACAACATTACTCTACCTCTACACAATATAATAACATCACACTGCCTACTGCATTCATTACTGACTACTACACATCATATAAATCATTATCTATCATAACACAGCAAGACACTGATGGAGGAGTAAGAGACAGATTCTTACTCAATATTCATCCTTTCCAGACTTTCTTCTTTTGTTCACTTGTTTTAATCAATTTTTCTCACCCCATTCACTCTCTTTTTACTCTCTCTCTCTCTCTCTCTCTCTCTCTCTCTCTCTCTCACACACACGGACACACACTCTCTCTTTCACTCGGTCTAACAATCACTCTCCTCTTTATCTTTCTCCCTCCCTCTCTCGCCTTAGACGCGGGAAGAGTGGCAGTATGTGTTTCTCATTGCTGCACTTGTTCATTACGGCGGTGTTATATTCTATGGTGTGTATTCTCTCTCAATCCCCCCCCCCATCCCTCTTCTTCGCACATCCTAATGAAGCTGTATAACGATGCTCCGTTTCACAACAATTGTTTGCCATTTACTCTTGAATTGACCCTGAAGTAAATAAACGGGTTTCATTTGTATCAAACTCATTTCATGCCACACAAGCTAGATCCTTCATTGAAAATCCAACATGCATTCTCATATCACTCTCCCCTTTTGCACTATTGCATTGCCTTTCGTAATAATATTCAGATATGATTCATTTTGGTCCTACTTTGCATGTGTTAATGCAGCCCTTTAGTGTAGAACTAAATCATCTAGATCCAAGCCAAGTAAGTACAGCTTTGGGCAGAATGTTTTTGTTTGTCTTTTGTATTCCAGGACTTTTTGCCTCCGGAGAAAAGCAGTGGTGGGCAGAGCCCGAGCAACTTAGCGATGACAAGTGTGGAATTCTGGATGAGGATGAGCTGGCCAACGAGACGGAGGAGTTGTACCGCACCAGTGGAGGAGGAGGCTACGGAGCAACGAGCCAAGCCCCGGATCCCAATGGAGGAGGAGGAGGAGGAGGAGGAGGAGGAACCTGGGTTTCAGACTGGGACAAGACTGAAGAGCTAGTACAACCACCAGGAACCAATAGTTACCTACACGGAGGAGAGGAAGACAGGGAGCTAACATAGAGGAAGTTACAGGGTGGGGTAGCAGACAGAAGGAGTACGTAAAAGAGTGAAACGTTTCCTTGTGGCACAGGATCTTGGAAAGGGGTGGATTAGGTAGATGGGATGAGGGCAAGGAGCGGAAGAGGGGGAGGAGGAGGAGGAGGAGGAGGAAGAAATGCCAGCATGTCCATAGTATTATTTATGGGGAACTGAAAATGATTGTACAAAAGTGGAAAGAGGATGAGCCATAGCTGTACTAAGCGTGTGTATGTGAGTGTGTTTTTGCATTTGTGTACCGTGTGTGAGACATTCTCACTAAGAGTTTTTTAGGGCACCAAAGCTTCTTTGTCGATACAGGTACACCTCTTATTGAAGAGGGATATTTTTAGGCCTAGTTTGGTTGCTTTCATTAACAGTGCGTTTATTATAACCCACCATATGGGTTGTTTGAATATATTCCATCATGAGGATGAGCCTGATTTTTGTTACCATGTTTGTCACAAGACTACCTGTAGATCTACAACTGAATGCCATATACTATATCACAGTCTGGTGGCTAACATCAACATGTTAATTCAATCCATGATAACGTTCACACTTTTAAGAAAAAGCATCTTACTTGTGCCAATAAGTAGTATTGGTTTGCTTAATCTGGAGAGATGCAGTCCTAAAAATTCCAAAGTTCTTGACTTACAGCATTGTGACTACCAGTTTATCTGTAGTCTGTTCACTATTCCTTCCACAGTATCTGTTCAATGAGTACAATTTTCAATTCTAGCATGTCAACGAATTGTATACATTAGGCCTCGAACCTGTCTGCCTGGTTGAAAAGGATTGTCTGTTGAGATGTTGCCTTGGAAATAATTACAAGGGATGTGGTTTTAGAAAAATAGTCAGAAGGATGAGAAAAATAGTTGCGCCAAAGACCAACTCAGAAACATCACCCAATCCAAGTTCTGCAAAATATAGTGAAAGAAGTTTATTGACAGGTAATACTGGTATTTGACAGGTATACTGGTATATATTTCACATACAGTTGTTAGACTCTTCGGTTTTACTTTATATAAGACTGTATGTATGAAGGTGTTGAAGGTGTTTTGGGAAAGGAAAATGGAGAATCGCATAAAACGTAATAGTATTGTTCTGTAACATGTCTGGATTCCGTATATACACTGTATTCTCCACCTCCAATAGACTCGTACCTATGTTATTGTAGCTTTGTATTGATTTCCACTGTTTGTCTTGCCGGTCACGCTTGATATATTGTGATGTCAGTGCGCTCGTGCCCGAAGAACCAGTTTGCAGGCACCAAGGAGCCAAAAAAAAAACAAACACACGCCAGCCTGTGCCCACCGTCACAGTGACTAAGCAATAACACACGGAGGGAGAGAGGCTGTGGTGTCATGATCCCAAAGAGCGCCCACCATGACCTTATCAATCACTCATCCAAACCAGTCAAATAGTGACTGCTTTGAAGGGCAAAATGGTGCATGAAGCTATATACCAGTCAATGGTTGACAGTACATTTCAAACATGATATTGATGTAGCCGCTGGCTCCCTCCAATGCAGGGTCGTGTTCATTAAGCACCAAAAGAAGAAGAAAAACTGACTGAAACAGCGAGGGACTACCTCGACTTATGAAATACACGACCCTGGTGTCCATACAGAGCAGAGAAGGGGAACTGGAGATCTCTCTCTCTCTCTCCTATGGAGGAATATCCCTCTCACCAACCCCTCCCTTTACTTATATAGTCTGCACTGAAGTGTAACTCTGGATATACTTAGAAACGTCGGTAGGCTATATTTTTACGCACTTAGTCAAAAAGCAATAACTAATGAATTATGTATGTCACTGAAAATGTTGAATTTCTGTACATAAATAATAACTTTACTGGTAAGCTTTTTGAGTTGTTAAGTTAGCCTTAGAGCCCTAAGATAAAACCCATGTTTTCATTGCTAAAGCAGAGTGGTGTCTCACTTTCAGACTTAGATCAAATATGGCAAAAACATGAAAGTATTTTGAGGTACACTTGATTTTGCACTTTTGGGACAATTTCATTGGCTCTTCTGTACCAGGCAAACTAAATCAAGTGCAGCTTAAGTATTTAAACGTTTTTTTATCTACATATTTCGCCCAGGTCTGATCACTTTGACTGACGAGTTTGTTTCAGTCATTGGCGATAAACAATATTAGTCTTTCACAGTCCTGGAAAGGATGAATATTTTCTGGTTGGGTTTTTACTGTGGTTGTGTTTTTGTTTATTTTTTATAGACTGTCAGCTGCTTTCATTCTTTAACAGTTTTGTTTTGTTCTTTACTGTAAAATGTAAAATTGTGTATGTAAAAAAACATGTACATGTGGAAATAATATTGTATAATAAAAGCTAGAGGACAATATTATTATCACTATATTATTACTATTATCATTACTACTGCTATTATCAACATTATTACAAATTATTCAACATTATTTTGGAACATCACATTCTATTTTCTCTATGAACCTGTTCGGTTTTCTATACTTGTGGATGGTATGTGAATTGTGAACAAACTGTATAATACACAAAGCCTCCTGCTTGTCTGGTTCCCACTCTATCTGCCCACGTCTGTCCCTTCGAACACCCCATTCTTCCCTCTGCCTCTGGTTGTGCTGCTAATGGGCAAAGAACCCTTCTCTCCAGATACGAGGTGTCATATTTCTATTCCATATCCCTTTCCCATCTATTGATCACCGGGCTTCAGATATCACCCTAGAGAAAATGGGAGAGAGAAATAGAGATTTTGATGGGCTTTGTCACTGTCCAGGGAGCACGTGGAGGGTCTATGTCATCATGTCAGACAGAGATAGTCCTTATGACCAGTGTAGAAAACACTCTCTCTGCCCTCTCTAATCATTAATAATCCTGCATCCATCTGCCTGAGAGAGAGCGAAAAGGAAGGGGGAAGGGAGAGACATTGGTAAGTGATATTTGATAATGGTATTATATTATGACACCTGATTTCTAGCTGTGCATTGTGCATTCTCTTGGCATTGTTCTGTGAGGGGGTGAAGGAGAAAGACAAGGAGGGAAGGAAAGAGGGAGGGAAACGGAGGAAAGAGAAGCTGTCAGGTTAGCTGAAGTCTTTCTGACACACTTAGCTGGGCTGAGGAGATTCCTGGTGGGAACAGCAGGTTCAGGTAATTATAGTCAAGATGGATGAGTGTAGTGCAGGAGGATTCCACCCCTCCTCCTCTACCAGCCCTGGGACTCCTCCCACAGCTTCCCTCTTCTCGGACCACTCAAAGGTATTTCTTGGGTCAAAGATAATGGCTTCAATGTTGTGAAGACCAAGGTGCGTATTCACAAAGCGAGACGCTGCTCTAGGATCAGTTTTGCCTTAGATCTTTATGAATAAGATTACATGGACAGGACTTAGATCAGCAATCTTACTGTAGGAGCGCTGTGTGAATACAGCCCCAGAACAGTAACCAGTTGTAGACAGTGTTAATCACCCATCCCTATGGTAATATTAAACCCTGCTGCTCATTCTATTGTTTTCAGACCTCATTTTAATATAATTATTCCAGCACAGGGTGATCCCGCACCAAGGTACACCAAAGTGCAATGGTATAATAATATTGACTCAATCTATGTCTGGTTGAGTGTGGGACCCAATCGAACCAGGGTCTGTAATGATGCATCGAGCACTGAGATGCAGTGCCTGAGACTGCTGCGCCACTCGGGACCCCTAGTTTCCATAAAACAATTTATTATGCAAATACTTTATTCCAGCAAACTAAATGATCATAATGATAATACCTATATTCCACTGCTGCCCACTATAACTAACATATATATTGTAGCGGTTTCAGGGGTTGTGTGGTGGATGGACGGTATGTGCCTGCAAGGTTTCTGTGTTTTCTGGCTGCCAGTATTCCCTAGAGGCAGGACCATGGACAGCTCAGGGGAAACTGCCAGACTACAGCAAAACAGCCACACCTGTCTCCAGTTGTAATTCGGCTAAAAGTCAGACAGGTGAAACCAATTAGGGCTTCTACTTAACCGCTCCCTGGGTTTGCTTTCTTTGCCTTTCCTTTGGCCCCGGCTGGTGAACGAGGAGTAGGAGTAGGAGTAGGAGTAGGAGTAGGAGTAGGAGTAGGAGTAGGAGGAGGAGGAGTAGGAGGAGGAGTAGGAGGAGGAGTAGGAGGAGGAGTAGGAGGAGGAGGAGGCGGCGGCGGCGGCTATTGGAGAGACTGAGCATACGAGGGAGAAGGAGGTTTACCGGAATAACCCCAAAGACCAAGGGTGGAGGCCCTTCCAATGGTGACGACATATTTACTTTGTTTGAGTTTTGTATATCAGGAACACTGCCGGTACCTGATAGATAAATAAACCGTGTTAACCCTTCACGTGGACTGGTGGTGTGCGTTTGTATGTGTAAACCCTGCCTGCCTTACCAAGATCATAGTGCCGAAACCGCCACAATATACAGTCTGGAGTATCGCTTTGAGATATAATGTATATTAAACATATTGATGTCTCAATGCAGGCTCTGTATACAGGGCATCTGGAAAATATTCAGACCCCTTGACTTTTTTCCACATTGTTACGTTACTGCCTTATTAGAAAATGTATTAAATAAACCAAAAATCCTCATCAATCTACACACAAGTTTTTTTTTGCAAATGTATTAAATAAACATACCTTATTTACATGGGTATTCAGACTCTTTGCTATGAGACTTGAAATTGAGCTTGGATGCATCCTGTTTCCATTGATCATCCTTGAGCTGATTGTACAACTTGATTGGAGTCCACCTGTGGTAAATTCAATTGGACATGATTTGAAAAGGCACACACCGGTCTATATAACATCCCACAGTTGAAAAGTGCATGTCAGAGCAAAAACCAAGCCACAAAGAATTGTCCGTAAGGCTCAGACAGGATTGTGTCGAGGCACAGATCTGGGGAAGGGTACCAAAAGATTTCTGCAGAATTGAAGGTCCCCAAGAACACTGTGGCCTCCATCATTCTTAAATGGAAGAAGTTTGGAACCACCAAGACTCTTCCTAGAGTTGGCAGCCCTGCCAACCAGGGAGGTGACCAAGAATCTGTTGGTCACTCTGACAGCTCCACATAGGAACTCTGGAAGTGGGAGAACCTTTCAGAAGGACAACAACCCTACGTACACAGCCAATACAATGTGGAGTGACTTTGGAACAAGTCTCAAAGTCTTTGAGTGGTCCAGCCAGAGCCTGGTCATGAACCCAATCTAACATTTCTAGAGAAACCTGCAAATCGCTGTGCAGCAGCACCATCCAATTTTGAGTGGGGAGTTTGAGTTTATTCTGCAGAGAATAATGGGAGAAACTCCCCGAATACAGGTGTGCCAAGCTTGTAGCCCCATACCCAGGTAGACTCCAGGCTGTAATCTTTGCCAAAGGTGTTTCAACAGAGTACGGAGTAAAGAGTCTGAATAATTATGCAAATGTATATTAAATCTTTGTAAAAATGTCTAAACTGTTCTTGCTTTGTCATGAGGTATTGTGTGTAGATTGACTTTATTATTTTTTAAATCCATTTTAGAACAAGTCTAACGTAACAACATTAGAAGAAGAAAAAAGGAAATGGGTCTGAATACTTTCCAAATGCCTCTGAATACTTTCCAAATGCCTCTGAATACTTTCCAAATGCATCTGAATACTTTCAATTGCCTCTGAATACTTTCCAAATGCATCTGAATACTTTCAATTGCCCCTGAATACTTTCCAAATGCATCTGAATACTTTCCAAATGCATCTGAATTATTTATCAAATGGGCCTGAATACTTTCCAAATGCATCTGAATACTTTCCAAATGCCTCTGAAAACTTTCCAAATGCCTCTGAATACTTTCCAAATGCCTCTGAATACTTTCCAAATGCCTCTGAATACTTTCCAAATGCCTCTGAATACTTTCCCAATGCATCTGAATACTTTCCAAATGCATCTGAATACTTTCCAAATGCTCTGAATACTTTCCAAATGCATCTGAATACTTTCCAAATGCACTGTAATTTGTTTTTGATTGAAGGGGCAATCTGCAGTTCAAACACAAAGTGGCCAGCCAGCCATGTTCTTAGGTCAACAGCTTAGGGGTGGGACTGGAGAAATGTGACCACTCTCAAATTCATAGACAGGACTAGATGCAATAACTGACCATACAAGAAATCAAAATTATAGTTTTTTAAAAATGTATTACAATGTTAAACAATATAGTAAAACAAGCTTATATTTTTGGTTTTGATGGGGTTAAACAGTTGCGTTAAGCCCATGAGGCATTTTTAAGTTATATCGGATTGCTATTCTCTACCACATCCCCGGATTCCTACCGCAAGCTTTGAACCTTTACTCTGGATCATCGCAGCTAGCTAGCTGCTATCCGAGTGGCTACTCCTGTCTAACGTCTCTATCCCGAAACAAACACCAGTTAGCCTGGAGCTAGCCTCGAACTAGGCCCATCTCCTGGCGAAGAGATTCCATCAAGTAATCACTGGGCTTCAATTACCTTTTTTGCCAATTGGCCTGGGCCCTCTGCTGCCGACACGGAGCCCTAACGATCCATCACGACTGGTCTACTGATGAAACCGTCCAAGGTGGTTTCTGTCCCGAAGCATGCACCAATTAGCCTGGAACGAGCCTCAAGCTAGGCCCTTCTCCCGGCTAGCCAAAGAATTCCATCAGATAATTCCTGGGCTTCAATAGCTCTTCTGCCAATTGGCCTGGGCCCTTTGCTGCCGACACGAAGCCCCGCCCTTCTATCACAACTGGTTTGCCGACGTAACCGTCCGGGGGAGTTTCAACAGACTCTCACGTTGCGACGTTCCCCTGAGGCCCATCTGCTAGCCTGCTGCTAGCTCCGGCCTGCTAGCTGTCTGCCTAGCTACTCACTGGACCCTTTGATCACTCGACTACACATGCCTCTCCCTAATGTCAATATGCCTTGTCCATTGCTGTTTTGGTTAGTATGTTTTTCTTATTTCACTGTAGAGGCTCCAGCCCTGCTCAATATGCCTTAGCTGGCCCTTATGTTCCACCCCCCACACATGCGGTGACCGTACCTGGCTTAAATTGTGCTTCTAGAGACAAAACCTCTCTCATCGTCACTCAATTCCTAGGCTTACCTCCACTGTACTCACATCCTACCATACCCTCGTCTGTACATTATGCCTTGAATCTATTCTTCCGCGCCCAGAAACCTGCTCCTTTAACTCTCTGTTCCAAACGCAATAGATAACCAGTTATTTTAGCCTTAGCCGTACCCTTATCCTACTCCTCCTATGTTCCACTGGTGATGTAGAGGTTAACCCAGGCCCTGCAGCCCCCAAAATCACTCCCATTCCCCAGGCGCTCTCATTTGTTGACTTCTGTAACCGTAAAAGCATTGGTTTCATGCATGTTAACATTAGAAGCCTCCTCCCAAAGTTTGTTTTATTCACTGCTTTAGCACACTCCGCCAACCTGGATGTCCTAGCCGTGTCTGAATCCTGGCTTAGGAAGGCCACCAAAAATCCTGAAATTTCTATCCCTAACTATAACATTTTCCGACAAGATAGAACTGCCAAAGGGGGCAGAGTTGCAATCTACTGCAGAGACAGCCTGCAGAGTGCTGTCATGCTATCCAGGTCTGTGCCCAAACTTCTACTTTTAAAAATCCACCTTTCCAGAAACAAGTCTCTCACCTTTGCAGCTTGTTATAGATCCCCCTCTAGCCTGGACACCATATCTGAATTGATTGCCCCCCATCTATCTTCAGAGTTCGTACTGTTAGGTGACCTAAACTGGGACATAATTAACACCCTGGCCGTCATACAATCTAAGCTAGATGCCCTCAATCTCACACAAATTATCAAGGATCCTACCAGGTACAACCCTAAATCCTTAACCATGGGCACAATCTTAGATATCATCCTGACCAACCTGCCCTCTAAATACACCTCTGCTGTGTTCAACCAGGATCTCCGCGATCACTGCCTCATTACCTGCGTGCGTACTGAGTCCGCGGTCAAACGATCACCCCTCATCGTTGTCAATTGCTCCCTAAAACACTTCTGCGATCAGGCCTTTCTAATCGACCTGGCCTGGGTACCCTGGAAGGATATTGACCTCATCCCATCAGTGGAGGATGCCTAGTTGCTCTTCAAAAGTGCTTTCCTCTCCATCTTAAATAAGCATGCCCCATTCAAAAAATGTAGAACTAAGAATATATATAGCCCTTGGTTCACCCCAGACTTGACTGCCCTTGACCAGCACAAAAACATCCTGTGGCGTTCTGCATTAGCATTGAATAGCCCCCGCAATATGCAACTTTTCAGGGAAGTCAGGAACCAATATTACTCAGTCAATTAGGAAAGCTAAGGCTAGCTTTTTCAAACACAAATTTGCGTCCTGTAGCACTAAATCCCAAAAGTTTTGGTACACTGTAAAGTCAATGGAGAATAAGAGCACCTTCTCCCAGCTGCCCACTGCACTGAGGATAGGAAACACTGTCACCATCGATAAATCTACGATAATCGATAATTTCAATAATCATTTTTCCACGGCTGGCCATGCTTTCCACCTGGCTACCCCTACCCTGACCAACATCTCAGAACCCCCTGCAGAAACTTGCCACAACCCTCCCCGCTTCTCCTTCACCCAAATCCAGACAGCTCTAGTACTGAAAGAACTGAAAAATCTGGATCCCTACAAATCAGCTGGGCTAGACAATCTGGACCCTCTCTTTCCAAAATGATCAGCCGAAATTGTTGCAAGCCCTATTACAAGTCTATTCAACCTTTCTTTCATATCAACTGAGGTCCCCAAAGATTGGAAAGCTGCCGTGGTCATCCCCTTCATCAAAGGGGGAGACACTCTAGACCCAAACTGTTATAGACATATATCCATCCTGCCCTACCTTTCTAAAATCTTTGAAAGCCAAGTTAATAAACAGATCACTGACCATTTCAATCCCACCAATCTGGTTTCCGAGCTGGTCAGGGGTGCACCTCAGCCACGCTCAAGGTCTTAAACGATATCATAACCGCCATCGATAATAATAGTACTGTGCAGTCGTCTTCATCAACCTGGCCAAGGCTTTCGACTCTGCCAATCACCGCATTCTTATCGGCAGACTCAACAGCCTTGGCTTTTCAATTGACTGCCTCACCTGGTTCACCAACTATTTCCCTGATAGAGTTCAGTGTGTCAAATCGGAGGGCCTGTTGTCCGAACCTCTGGCAGTCTCTATGGGGGTGCCACAGGGTTCAATTCTCGGGCCGACTCTTTTCTCTTTATATATCAAATGTCGCTCTTGCTGCTGGTGATGTACACCATTTTGTGTACATCTGGCCCTTCTTTGGACACTGTGCTAACAAACCTCCAAACAAGCTTCAATGCCATACAACACTCCTTCCGTGTTCTCCAACTGCTTTTAAATGCTAGTAAAACTAAATGCATGCTCTTCAACCGATTGCTGCCCGCACCCTCCTACCCGACTAGCATCACTACTGGACAGTTCTGACCTAGAATATGTGGACAACTACAATTACCTAGGTGTCTGGTTAGACTGTAAACTCTCCTTCCAGACTCACATTAAGCATCTTCAATCCAAAATTAAATCTAGAAGTGGCTTCCTACTTCGCAACAAAGCCTCCTTCACTCATGCCACCAAACTTACCCTCGTAAAACTGACTATCCTACCGATCCTTGACTTCGGCGATGTCATTTCCAAAATAGCCCCCAAAACTCTACTCAGCAAACTGGATGTAGTCTGTCACCAAAGCCACGTATACTACCCACCACTACGACCTGTATGCTCTCGTTGGCTGGCCCTCACCACATATCCATCGCCAAACCCACTGGCTCCAGTTCATCTATAAGTCTTTGCTAGGTAAAGGCCCGCCTTATCTCAGTTCACTGGTCACCATAGCAACACCCACCCGTAGCACGTGCTCCAGCAGGTCTATCTCACTGGTCATCCCCAAAGCCAACACTTCCTTTGGCCGCCTTTCCTTCCAGTTCTCTGCTGCCAATGACTGGAACAAATTGCAAAGATCTCTTAAGCTGGAGTCTTATATCTCCCTCTCTAGTTTTAAGCATCAGCTGTCAAAGCAGCTCACAGATTACTGAGCCTGTACAAAGCCCATCTATAATTTAGCCCAAACAGCTACCTCTTCCCTTACTGTATTGATTTATTTATTTTTGCTCCTTTGCACCCCATTATTTCTATTTCTACTTTGCACATTCTTCCACTGCAAATCTACCATTCCAGTGTTTTACTTGCTATATTGTATTTACTTCGCCACCATGGCCTTTTTTTTGCCTTTACCTCCCTTATCTCACCTCATTTGCTCACATTGTATATAGACTTATTTTTCTATTGTATTATTGACTGTATGTTTGTTTTACTCCATGTGTAAATCTGTGTTGTTGTATGTGTCAAACTGCTTTGCTTTATCTTGGCCAGGTCACAATTTTAAATGAGAACTTATTCTCAACTTGCCTACCTGGTTAAATAAAGGGGAATTTTATTTTTTAAAGAGACACGACAGTCCATCATTACTTTCAGACATGAAGGTCAGTCAATGTGGAACATTTCAAGAATGTTTCTAAAAGTGCAGTTGCAAGAACCATCAAGCGCTATGAAACACTCTCTCCGGAGGACCGCCACAGGACAGGAAGACCCAGAATTACCTCTTCTGCAGAGGATAAGTTCATTAGAGTTACCAGCCTCAGAGATTGCAGCCCAAATCAATGCTTCAGAGTTGAAGTAACAGACACATCTCAACATCACCTGTTCAGAGGAGGCTGCGTGAATTTGTATTTATTTTTTATAATATTTTTTTTAAATTGAATCTTTATTTAACTAGGCAAGTCAATTAAGAACAAATTCTTCTTTACAATGATGGCCTACACCGGCCAAACTCAGACGATGCTGGGCTAATTGTGCACCACCCTAAGGGACTCCCAATCACGGCCGGTTGTGATACAGTCTGGATTCGACCCAGGTTGACTGTAGTGACGCCTTTAGCTGAGATGCAGTGCCTTAGACCACTATGCCACTTAGGGGCCCAAGTGAATCAGGCCTTCATGGGTGAATTTCTGCAAAGAAACCACTACAAAAGGACATCAATAAGAAGAAGAGACTTGCTTGGGCTAAGAAACACGAGCAATGGTCACTAGACCGGTGGAAATCTGTCCTTTGCTCTGATAAGTCCGGATTTGAGATTTTTGGTTCTAACCTTTGTCTTTGTGAGATGCAGAGTTGGTGAACGGATGATCTCCGCATGTGTGGTTTCCACTGTGAAGCATGGAGGTGTAATGGTGTGGGAGTGACACTGTCAGTGATTTATTTAGAATGCAAGGCACACTTAACCAGCATGGCTACCACGGCATTCTGCAGCGATCCGCCATCCCATCTAGTTTGCGCTTAGTGGGACTGTCATTTGTTTTTCATCAGGACAATAACTCAACACACCTCCAGGATGTGTAAGGGATATTTGACCAAGAAGGAGAGTGATGGAGTGCTGCATCAGATGACCTGGCCTCCACAATCACCCATCCTCAACCCAATTGAGATGGTTTGGGATGAGTTGGACCGCAGAGTGAAGGAAAATCAGCCAGGAAGTGCACAGCATATGTGGGAACTCCTTCAAGACTGTTGGAAAAGCATTCCAGGTGAAGCTGGTTAAGAGAATGCCAAGTGTGCAAAGCTGTCATCAAGGTAAAGTGTGGCTACTTTGAAGAATCTCAAATATACAACAACAATTCAAATGATATTGCAGCCACCAATGGTGTTGTTTTACCTGAGGTCCTGATGGTGATGTGGATGATCCTCTGGTTAATCTCGTCACTACACCAGACCATGGGGTCTCAGTATCGATAGGTGTGAAAGGCCAGCTCTGCGAGGTTGTAGATGGACGGCTTTTTCTGGAGTTTTTCCGCGTTCATAACAACTGATGAATATAACAGGAAACCTGTTAGATCACCATGCACTGCAAAATCACTATGGCTTTGGATACAGAGAACAGCAACACATTAACATCAACACGCCAGAGGATATACCCATTGGACTTGTGGCTCTGCTGGGAGTTTACCTCTAAGATTTTTTATTCTGCTTTGCCACTAAAATCATAATAAACAATGAGAAGTAAAATATTGTGTCATTGTTATTGTTATGCATATTATTATTATTAATAATATGAATAACAATAATAATAGGGGGTAGTTAACCCCAAATTAACCCCAAAAGGTTCTTCAAAAGGTTATTCCAGGATCCATTAAAATACGTTTTTGAAGAACCCTTTTAAAGGGTTTTTCAAAGAACTTATAGGGGTTCTCCCAGAGTTTCAATTTGAAGAACCCCTAAAGGATACTCCAGGAACCTTTTTTACATTTGTTTTAGAGTGCATTAAATTCATACCCTCCTACACCTGCAGCTCCAGGACTACTGAGCCCTCCCTGTTGATGACGGGCTGCCTCGACTAGATGGACAGAATGGCAGGCTGAAGGTAGTTTGTGCTGCATTCCCTTTTGAGTCCAGAGTAGGTTGTCATTGGGTGGAGGGTTCAAAAGTAAAGGAAGGGGGGAGGTTGAGCATGGAAACAATTAAACATGTATATGTGACATCACTGCATCTAACACAGCAAAAGTAGAGTGAATTGACCACCCACAAATATAGGCCTACCCACAAGAAAAACACAAATATACTTTATATTAAAAGCATTTGCAATATATGTGAGTTTCTGAATTCTCCTTTTTAATGAGAGATCTGACCTTCATAATCAAGTCTCTATAGCCATAGGTGTATGTCTACCTAAACCCCTTGATTTAAACTACCCACATTTTTTGCCACTAAATTGAAATTATATGTCAATGAAGCTTATGCATTTGGAAATTGGCATGGTATATTTACCCAGAACTGAGATGGTGTAGCTGTTACTCTTCTCCAGAGTCTCTACTCTGGGGATACATTTAAGCTGAGCTGTGACAACAGCACAGATATGATAAAATGGTTCAAGAGCAAGACAGCCAGACATGCAGCAAGACTTGCTCTTGAAACCCATTTTTGTTAAATAAATATTTTATAGTACCTGTGTTGTTGTCACCACTCAGCTTAATTGTATCCCCAGAGTAGACTTGCTTGACTGAGGGGGACATGGAAACTGAAAAGAGATTCATTAGATTCATTAGAGAGGCGTTTTGTCTCTTTGTGCAAATAGGAATTCTCACAATATTTGGCTGAAGTGGCCAACTGCAGTCTCAGAGGTTAGGTTTATGCTGCCATCTAGCGGTAGATTTTCAAACAGCGGCATTTGAGACGTCACACTTGAGAAGTGATATGAAAATTGCTATGGTGGTTAAATTGTTATCTGTGGGATTTCACTTAGTGACGGGGAATCAACTATAAGGAACTAATATCTCGTGGACAGACTACGTAAAGCATTTTACCAAATTACATAAGATTTTAGTTCTGGGCTCACCAAGATTACTCAAGAAGTAGCCTAATTAAAAGGCTATTTTAAAGCTGCATTGTAAAGGCAAGAGAGGAACAGGGAGATATGAGTCATTCCGTAATTGGTTCTAGTCATGTATTGTCCCTCTGCACAAAGAACTCTGTAAAACACTCTAACTTTTGCAGCGATTTTTTGATGTTGTTATTGACATTTAGAAAGTTCGCATAGAAAAGAGTTACGACATTTGCCTGCTAAGGTGCGTTTCCATGTAGGTCTCTTGTGTCGATAAAAACAGCTGGACGTAATGACGTCAATCCTGGTCTTTGCTGAAAAATAACTGATAAGCGCCAATAAAATAAATAAACTGATAAGCGCCACTACACTGTAGGGAGATGATGTCTGTTTGCTCCTGGCTCTTATTTGCTAGAAATATTCGTTGTCAATCTGAGTTTAAAGGGATAGTTCGAGATTTCTATCAATTAAGCCCTTTTTCTTCTTACCTTTTCTACTCATTCACTTCTGTTAAATTAATACAGGGGAAACACTGCAGACAACCAGAAATGCAAGGCGAAGCAATTCAGACATTCTTGATAGTCAGGACAATCCTTGTCCTGCAGTACAGTAAGCAACTAGGCGTTTATGGTGCAGACATTCATATGGCCTATTGTTAGCTTCAGTCATGTCATGTGACCTGGCCAACATCCAAATGTGTTTGATAGATCACTGGAAAAGAGCAGGAATAGGAATTTTGTAGGCTAGCCATATCTTCCACTGGTGTGATTGTAGTCAGCATTCAAAAATTATCAAACTTGAAAAAACACTTGGAGGTAAGGATGACAGCAGTGGTGTAGCCTATGGGCGAGGCAATACAGATATCACTTATTATTGATATCTATACTGAACAAAAATATGAACACAACATGCAACAATTTCAAAGATTTCACTGAGTTTCAGTTAATATAATGAAAGCAGTCAATTTAAATTCATTAGGCCCTAATCTATGGAATTCACATTTAAAAAAGGTAGGGGCGTGGATCAGAAAACCAGTCAGTATCTGGGGTGACCACCATTTGCCTCATGCAGGACAACACATCGCCTTCGCACAGAGTTGATCAGGCTGTTGATTGTGGCCTGTAGAATGTTGTCCCACTCCTCTTCAATTGCTGTGAGAAGTTGCTGGATAGTGGCGGGAACTGGAACACGCTGTCGTACAAGTCGACCCAGAGCATCCCAAATATGTTCAGTGGGTGACATGTCTGGTGAGTATGCAGGCAATGGAAGAACTGGGACATTTTCAGCTTCTAGGAATTGTTTACAGATCCTTGCGACATGAGGCTGTGCATTATCAAATCAAATTAAATTGTATTTGTCACATGGAACGAATACAACCTTACAGTAAAATGCTTACTTACAAGCCATTAACCAACACTGAAGTTCAAGAAATAGTTTAAATAAAAAATGTGAAAAGTAACATAATAAAATAGCAATAACAAGGCTATATACAGGGGGTACCAGTACCGAGTCAATGTGCGGGGGTACATGTTAGTCTAGCTAATTTGTACATGTAGGTAAGGGTAAAGTGACTATGCATAGATAATAAACAAAATCATGCTGAAACATGAGGTGATGGCGGCGGATGAAAGGCATGACAATGGGCTTCAGGATCTCTTCACGGTATCTCTGTGCATTCCAATGCAATTGTGTTTGTTGTCCGTAGCTTATGCCTGCCCATACCATCACCCCACTGCCACCATGGGGCATTCTGTTTACAACATTGACACCAGCAAACCGCTCGCCCACACGACGCCTTACACATGGTCTTCGGTTGTGAGGCCTGTTGGACGTACTGCCAAATTCTCTAAAACGAAGTTAGAGGTGGCTTATAGTAAAGAAATGAACATTAAATTATCTGGCAAAAGCTCTGGTGACCATTCTTGCAGTCAGCATGCCAATTGCATGCTCCCTCAACTTGAGACATCTGTGGCATTGTATTATGTGACAAAACTGCACATTTTAGAGTGGCCTTTTTTTAGAGTGGCCTTTTCTGTATGTGCTGTATAAATACTACTCTATTTTATTAAGCACTTAATTTAAAATGTTTTTTTTTTTTAGATGGCCGTGGGGAGTTTTGGGATTTTGAGTTCCTCTTGTGTGCATTTTTGTTTTAAGACACAGCACATTGTCCCTAGCTCGTCTCTTACAAAAGCTTTCCAGAACTTTCCAGAACTTTCAAACTGCTTTCTATATTGTTCAACATACCTTGTGTCAATTGAAGCTTATCCTCAATACTAATGGTGTTTTCTAAAGCAAGAAATAGACCTCTGAACTTTTCACCTATTATTACCTGTCAGGGCATTGAGATTGAGACTGTAACCTCATATAAATATCTTGGAATTGTAATTGATGACGGCCTCTCTTTTAAATTGCATATTCAACAACTTACATAAAAATTGAAGCTGAAATTGGGATTTTATTTTAGGAATAAGACCTGTTTTTCTTTTGAAGCCAGAAGGAGGCTCGTGTCAGCTACATTTATGCCTTTACTAGACTATGGGGATATTTTATATATGAATGCTCCCCCTCAGTGTTTGAGATCAATTGACACCCTTTACCATGACACTACCATGATTTATTTTAAACTGCAAAACCCTTACGCCCCACTGCACTTTGTATACCAGGGTTGGCTGGCCGTCTCTAGTCACTCGTAGGCTCAGTCACTGGTATACTTGTATTTACAAAGCCATTTTGGGTTTACTACCTTTTTATTTGGGCATTTTTATTGTTCAGAAATGTGGTGGGTACTCTCTTCGTTCGCTGGACTTTATCCTGCTAACTGTTCCAAATGTCCGAACTGCATTTGGTAGAAGGGCTTTTATGTGCCATCGTCTTACAAAATACTTTTAAACTGGAAAAACTTGTCCTGATTGGTATTTTTAAATTACTGATGAATGATCTTGAGACTGATTCCCTGACCTGTTAATGTTTTTAATTTGCTATTTTTGATTTTGTTATACTCTTGTGAATTATATGGTTTTTACTAAATTACTTGTAGTTTTTAATGTTGTTTGTCTGTCATTTATTTAACCAGGCAAGGAACACAGGTTAAGAACACATTCTTATTTTCAATGACGGCCTGGGAACAGTGGGTTAACTGCCTGTTCAGGGGCAGAATGACAGATTTGTACCTTGTCAGCTCGGGGGTTTGAACTCGCAACCTTCTGGTTACTAGTCCAACGCTCTAACCACTAGGCTACCCTGCCGCCCCAGGGCTCAGTGCTGCCTATCTTGGCCAGGACGCTCTTGAAAAATAGATTTTAAATCTCAATGAGCCCTTCCTGGTTAAATAAAGATTTAAAAAATAAAAAAAATAAAAGTGCACCTGTGTAATTATCATTTCTTGGATATTTTATTTCAGTTCATGAAACAATGGGATCAACACTTTATATCTTGCTTTCATATTATTGCTCAGTGTACATAACACATTGATGTGAATCACACTGCTGCTCTCTCATTTAAATATTTGCGCCTTATGGATTGTATTTGTTGTGGACGGCTTTTCACAAATGTATATGTATTTGAACCCAATAATGGTTGAATTGAAGAAGTTTAAGCTGCCTATAAATCATTGCTTTTGCAACCATTGGACAGACAGTGAAAAATGTGCACTTGCAACAGCTGCATATTGCGGACCCCAGCCTATTGAATACAAGTTTGAGGAACTTCCTCCATTCTAAACTTCTCTATGGTATTGTGCTCCATACTGTCAAAAACTAGTTTAATTTAAGAAGACCACGAGTGGGGTTTTTTATTGCTCAATCGCGCTGATAAAATAAAACATCTGAATGCTTAATGGACACATGCTCAAATTTGCATACCTTTGATAGACTTAAACAGGTGCAAATGATCAAGATATTAAAGTGTCACCAACAAAATGGTAAACAATAGGCCTAAAGCAAATGCAGCATACGGCATTCATTTTTCACTTGCAAATAGCACGTTTTGGTAGTGATCAAAGCATGCCATTCCATGAGCGCAGCATTTCTTTTTCAACTTGAAGCAATGAACCCAATCAATCCTCCATGACAACAAAATATACAACAGAGGAGCTAGGCAAATAAGTCCTTAGCTGACTAAACTCCACTCCATGGTAGTCAGCTACTAAGTCCCTAGTTTTTGGGTTATGCTCAGGCAAAACATCTACACTATATTTCCAAGTCCTGTTCTTGAAGATCTAGGGGTATTAAATTCACCGTAATGACTGGAAATCTGAAGGACTTTGGTTTTGAATGTAAAGATATAGCCTAATCATATTATTATCTGTAGTAGAAAACAATGGGTTAGAAGAAGCCTGCATAACCAACCCATATAAAGCATTTATGGCCAGTTATGTAAACTCTTAACATTGATTTATCCTGCAATAGATGTTGTTAAATGGGTAGATTTGTGTCTTCTTCTAGTGCCTCTTAAGGGGAAAGTCATCTAAAAGTAACAAAGTTATCAGATTACTGAGTTTGGGTAATCCAAAAATTATGTTATTAATAACAATTTTGGGCAGGTAATTAGAACTGCAACGGATTACATTTAGAAAGGAACTTACCCAACCTGCCGGTGATTTACCGAAGTTACCGGAATCTTTAGTAATTTAGGTAATTAACAGAAAATCTATCGTAAAGTTGGTAATTTATACCTGAATATACATTTTTTCTTCTTATTTAGTATTCATTTATTATATCAGTTTCCATATTTTCCATGTGTTTCTAGTAGATAGACCATATAGTCGGAAAGAAAATAGCCTAGTTAATGAAAAAAGCATCTAATGACATTATTATTTTCTATTAACTCTGCAACTCTTCCAACTATTTACGTTTTTCACAACTGCCACCAGTTTGACGCCAAAACGTTGAAAACAAATACATATTGACATAGTAAAATAAATACAAGTTTGTAAAAAAATAAATACATATAAAGGATTTTTCATGCTGAAACTCTCATATTAATTTATTCACTAAGTTCATGGTTAATATTTAGGATAATGGTTTACACGCTTGTCATTAATTATAATTTAAAAAAAAATCATCTTATTGAATTATTTTATATATTTTGCATGTGAAAAGCTTTATGGGTCATCTTATCATCTGATGACCGACTGTAATCATTGATGGAACTGATAGAAGCTGATAGCTTTTCACAGCCATTCAGTGTCATTTATTTTAGGGCACTGGACATTGGGTTATACTGGTTAGTAGTAGTATTATACTGGTTAGTAGTAGTATTATACTGGTTAGTAGTAGTATTATACTGGTTAGTAGTAGCATTATACTGGTTAGTAGTAGCATTATACTGGTTAGTAGTAGTATTATACTGGTTAGTAGTAGTATTATACTGGTTAGTAGTAGTATTATACTGGTTAGTAGTAGCATTATACTGGTTAGTAGTAGCATTATACTGGTTAGTAGTAGTATTATACTGGTTAGTAGTAGTATTATACTGGTTAGTAGTAGTATTATACTGGTTAGTAGTAGTATTATACTGGTTAGTAGTAGCATTATACTGGTTAGTTGTAGCATTATACTGGTTAGTAGTAGTATTATACTGGTTAGTAGTAGTATTATACTGGTTAGTAGTAGTATTATACTGGTTAGTAGTAGCATTATACTGGTTAGTAGTAGTATTATACTGGTTAGTAGTAGTATTATACTGGTTAGTAGTAGTATTATACTGGTTAGTAGTAGTATTATACTGGTTAGTAGTAGCATTATACTGGTTAGTAGTAGCATTATACTGGTTAGTAGTAGTATTATACTGGTTAGTAGTAGTATTATACTGGTTAGTAGTAGTATTATACTGGTTAGTAGTAGTATTATACTGGTTAGTAGTAGCATTATACTGGTTAGTAGTAGCATTATACTGGTTAGTAGTAGTATTATACTGGTTAGTAGTAGTAACTTAGTAACTTAAGTGCCTGTAAGCAAGTTGTATGCTTCTCAGTTATTCAGTCTTGATAAATTATTACCCCCAGTCCATTGGCACACACGCAGCTAATCTTCTTTCAATTACTCATAACTGTCACTAGAGTTCACTACTGTGTTATTTTTCACTCAATAAGTTGTGTAGTTTCTTCCATAAACCAGATGGCACAGTGATCTGAGGTCAAGGTTGAGTGTAGAAATGATCAACCTGGACACATATATCCTTTCTGCTCTCCTTTGTCACTGAAGAAATGCAATTAAACCGTATGGTGGCAATTGCTTCCATGATGTGTGTTTGTAATGAATTGATAGATAGTCAAAAGCACTTTTATATTATAACTTACTATGAATTGTGCCCACATAATGAATGCTATTCTTTCCATTTCGTTCCATGAGCTATACAGTGCCTTCGGAAAGTATTCAGACCCCTTGACTTTTTCCACATTTTGTTAAGTTACAACTTTATTCTAAAATTAATAAAATCGTTTTTTTTACTCATCAATCCACACACAATACCCCATAATGACAAAGCAAAAACTTAAATATCACATTTACATAAGAACTCAGACCCTTTACTCAGTACTTTGTTGAAGCACCTTTGGCAGCAATTATAGCCTCAAGTCTTCTTCGGTATGACGCTACAAGCTTCACACACTTGTATTTGGGGAGTTTCTCCCGTTCTTCTCTGCAGATCCTCTCAATCTCTGTCAGGTTGGATAGGGATCGTTGCTGCACAGCTATTTTCAGTTCTCTCCAGAGATGTTCGATCGGGTTCATGTCCGGGCTCTGGCTGGGCCTCTCAATGACATTCAGAGACTTGTCCCGGAGCCACTCCTGCATTGTCTTGGCTGTGTGCTTAGGGTCGTTGTCCTGCTGGAAGGTAAATCTTCACCCCAGTCTGAGGTCCTGATCACTCTGGAGCAGGTTTTCATCAAGGATCTCTCTGTACTTTGCACAATTCATCTTTACCTCGATCCTAACTAGTCTCCCAGTCCCTGCCACTGAAAAACATCCCCACAGCATGATGCTGCCACCATCATGCTTCACCTTAGGGATAGTGCCAGGTTTCCTCCAGACGTGATGCTTGGCGTTCAGGTCAAAGAGTTCAATCTTGGTTTCATCAGACCAGAGAATCTTGTTTCTCATGGTCTGAGTGACTTTAGGTGCCATTTGGCAAACTCCCAGTGGGCCTTTTACCGAGGAGTGGCTTCCGTCTGGCCACTCTACCATAAAGGTCTGATTATTGGAGTGCTGCAGAGATGATTGTCGTTCTGGAAGGTTCTCCCATCTCCACAGAGGAACTCTAGTTATTGGTCACATATAGACAGGTGTGCGCCTTTCCAAATCATCAATTGAATTTATCACAGATGGACTCCAATCAAGTTGTAGAAACATCTCAAGGATGATCAATGGAAACAGGATGCATCTGAGCTCAATTTCAAGTCTCATAGCAAAGAGTCTGAATACTTAAGTAAATAAGGTACATCTGTTTTTTATTTTTAATACATTTGCAAAAATAAATAAAAACATGTTCACGCATTGTCATTATTGGATATTGAGTGTAGATTGCTGAGGATTTAAATATATATTTAATCCCTTTTAGAATAAGGCTGGAATGTAACAAAATGTGAAAAAAGTCAAGGGGTCTGAATACTTTCCAAAGGCCCTGTATATAAGCTCACTCTTCCTTTCATCCCATTCATTTTCTCCTCTCCCTTTACACACACACACACACACACACACACACACACACACACACACACACACACACACACACACACACACACACACACACACACACACACACACACACACACACACACACACACACAGACACAAACACAAACACACACACACACAGACACACACACACACACACACACAAAATCCCTACTCTCTCCTCCATCTGCCCATGACCCACTTTTTCTCCTTCCCATTGGGATGTGAATGGTTAACTCGGAAGGCAAGAGGAAAGCTTGGTTTTCAGAATTAGGACATAGGACAGCACAACCAGAGAGTGCACCAATATAGGCCTGGAGTATTTAAAAAAATAAAATGAAAATAAACCTTTATTTAACTAGGCAAGTCAGTTAAGAACAAATTCTTATTTTCAATGACAGCCTAGGAACAGTGGGTTAACTGCCTTGTTCAGGGGCAGAACAACAGATTTGTACCTTGTCAGCTCGGGGGTTTGAACTTGCAACCTTCAGGTTACTAGTCCAAACCACTAGGCTACCCTGCCGCCCCAAGTATAGTGTAGTGTATTATAGTGTATTAGAGTATAGTGTATTAAAGAGAAGAAGTGTGCCATCGCGGTACGTGGGTAAAAAAGCTAAATATGATGTGGCTGTCCATGGTTCTGATTTCTGTGTTCGTGTGTGCGCATTCGTGCAAGTAGAAAAACGTCTTGACTCACCTGTTAATTGAAATGCATTCCAGGTGACTACCTCATGAAGCTAGTTGAGAGAATGCCAAGATATTAAATATATTTTAATTTGTTTAACACTTTTGGTTACTAAATTATTCCATATATGGTATTTCATAGTTTTGATGTCTTCTACAATGTAGAAAAAAAAAAAAAAAAAATGGAATGAGTAGGTGTGTCCAAACTTTTGACTGTACATATTGAACTTCCATTCTCTCAGGTGACAGGCACAACAATGTATAAATTAATTGTTGGATTAGAATTGCGGTTATAATCGTTGGCCAGTACAGAAAATTAAGTAAAACCACAAGTAAAACCACAACCACAATTATCATATCACTGTGCAATGTCCTATCGATTCCCAGGGTTATTTCATATTTATCTGAGCTAGTCCATAGGTCGCTGGCTTTTGTAGGAGGGGGTCCCTGGGCAAGAAAAGATTGAAGACCGCTCTTATATTGTATTTGTGCATCTCTGAGTGATGTTCTGTCGATTCTCTGGGGTCATTTCATGTTTTCATGTGTGTCTGAGCTATTCACTGTTCAAGCATACAGAAATACAGTGTTTTGTATTTCTACCTGTTTTGTATTTCTACCTGTTTTGTATTTCTACCTGTTTGATAGCTCAGATAAAGATGAAATGACCCTGGGAATCGATAGAACATCGCACAGTGATATGATATAACATTGAAAATGGGTGAATCTTTCCTTTCATGTTAACGGAAACACATCCAACCCAGATCCAGCCTACTCGTTAGTGTGCTGCTGCTGTCCAGCTTCCTGAGGGCAGGCCCTCTTTCTCAAGATCAAAGGAAATAATTCAGGAAATAAGTCCTGCTGGAGTTCCATTTAAACAAAAAAATACATTGACCTCTTATTAAGAATGTAACATGGCATTAGTGGTTCTTACAGACACAACCCGGCTTCCAAAGTACTTAAATATTCAGTACTACCACAATCAATCATATTGAGGGTAATCAATTATAA
Source organism: Oncorhynchus masou masou (assembly GCF_036934945.1). NCBI lineage: Eukaryota > Metazoa > Chordata > Actinopteri > Salmoniformes > Salmonidae > Oncorhynchus > Oncorhynchus masou. Next base: position 43,685,781 of record NC_088242.1, read on the forward strand.
ATTGTTTATCTGGTGTCGCTTGTGGCTTGAAGGCCAATCATGCAGATGATTTACATGTCATGTTTCTAGTAGGATGCATCAGTAAATTGGTACCTGCTTTTTCCAGCTACCTTTCTTCCAGCTGCCAGCCTGTCTTACACTCTGGGTCAACCCAAATAGGAAGTGGGGATCAGCAGTATGTGACACATCCTTACATAGCTCCATAAACCCTGGCCATTGGGAAGTGAATGTTAATTACGACAGTGTACCTCTCCCAACACCTTGCACTGCGGCGATCACTTGAAGCTTCCGATTCCCCACCAATGTGATGAGAGAGAATAACCTTTGAATTTGGTCAATGGAGAGAGGTCTTGCAGGCTGTGATTTTGATCCCCACTGAACATCAAAGAGACCAGGAGAGAGATGACCTGAATCTGGCTGCTGTCAGTGTTAGACAGTGTCAGTGGTAGATAGACCACAGGAGGGGAGAAGGGTGGCATAATATCATGAGAGAAGAATGTGTGAGAGAGGGGTGGAGGCAGGGAGGGAGAATGGCAAGCGACAAGGAGAAGGAGAGTGTGTTAAGAGGGAGGTTGAATATTGGGGGACGAGGGAATATGAGAGCGTATGTGAGTGAGAGGGAGTGGGATAGAAAGACAGAATAGAGAGTCACAGGAGTAGCTAGAGTAAGTAAGTGGAACATAAAGAGAAAGGGAGGAGAGTGATGGAGTGAGATCAACCTACCAGCTGTAGAGAGAGCGAGCAGGGTTGTTTGAATGAGCCACAGTGGCGAGGGAGAGTGTGTGTGTGTGTGCGAGGGAGAGATAGATAGAGCTATTGAGGGGGTAGGGTAGGTGAAAGGGTGTGTGTCTGAGAGAGAGAGAGGTTGCCCCCATCGAAGTAGAGGCTGCTGCTCAGTGCAGTTGCTCTGGGTCCCATTGATACCCATTTGTAGAGTGGGAAGAGCTGAAAATGTAATTTTGAAAGGAGAAAAAAACATGTTTTCTTTTTTTTCTCTTTCTTTATTTTTCCTTCTGGATCTTTACTCATCTCCAATCTGGTCCTCCTTGCTCTCTTTGTGGTTGTATGAAGGAGGTCACTGCGGATACAAAGTAACGGAGCACAGCCTAAACAACACTAGAAGGTATTTATTCTTTAGTTTTTGTGTTTGTTATATACTGATGTATTGTTTTAAAGAATGTTTAATAGAGTAACATTAGTAGTTAACTCAGAAGAGTAACTGAATGGAGAGCAGGTTTTGGTGTTTGGGGACCGACCAAGATAAGTGACAGAAAAGGTGTCTGAAAGTCAAAGGCACAGTAACCAATAGGAAAAGGGCGATCGTTTGGTGACAGAAACCCACTGTGCAAAACGACAAAGATAAGATAACATCTAGAAGCAAGCTTGGATATATACGAGAGGTGTCGTCTCAGCAATCAAATCAAATCAGTCTCAGTAGTCTCAGCGATGCATGTTTCATACAGAGAGGGGTGTGAGCTGGAAAGTCGCAGTGTTCTCCAGAGAAGAAAGTGAGAGAGAACAGCGCTGGTATCCGTGTTGTAGAGAGCAGAGAGGTGTGTATTACAGAGTGATGGTGAAGAGGTCTAATTCACATGTTTTATGTAGATGGGGAGGGGGACAGGTGCAAAGTGGGACAGTACAGGGATTACATGATCACAGAGGCTTCTTCAAAGCCAACACTCGTGTAATTGGGCACATTTAGATTAGTATTACTCAAGAAATAGACGATAAAACAGATTTGTCATAGATAAATTGTGCCTTCTACACCCTGTTTCCATGTGATTTCCATGACATTATTGTACAGTATGCAGCCAAAAGCTTGTACAGTTGTTAGGTAATCTAGTTCAACTCCTGAAGTATTCAATAGAAGAAGCTTACGGTGTCTACTACTTGAATTGAGTTGCGATTCTGTAAATAATTGCTTGATGCGTATGAACAAACGGAGAACGAGTCACCACAAGGTTGAGTCAGACGAGTGGGCAAAGATTGTCAGAAGTTTATTCTGAAAGGGGCTTTATCACCTGAGGACACTTTGAAAGCGTGATTACAACAATATTAGGCCTCAGTTTTTTTCCAATCGCATGCAGTACCATAGTCAGACCATGTTGCATGCGCTACCTACTTCTTACAGAGCAATAGAGAGAGGATGGGAGAGGGGGGGGTGCATACACATTTCGGGAAGGCAACCTGCAAAGCTGCCCCTGTTGATTCCACGGTTGTATGAACTATTATGTAACAAAAGTTATAAAATGCGGTTACATCTCGCTGGGTCAGTTCAGTAGCCTGACGACCTATCCACATCGCTCCGGCCAAATGCCACGCCCACTAGCGTTTCTTCTCAATGTCTGGGTTTGCTTTCTTCCATGACGTCTTGTAGAATGTGAACATATTCTTACTGTTTCGATTGGTCCCAGACACTAACGTGTTGGGCCAGAGTCGGTGCCAGAGCCACCATTGGCATTGCTTAATCCAATTGGCTAGAGACAATCTCATCGCAGTCAAATTTGTTTTGTACAACGCCCCTGATTTTGACGTCAGCACAAATGACTTCTAGGATGGCCGTTTCTGACTGAACGTATGGTGCGATCGATAGAGCAGTGGAATTACATTCATGTGAGTTGCCAAAGGCACAGAGATCAGAGTGAGGAAATAGAAAGGTCAGGAGAATCATCGCAGAGCACAACACCGAATTTCACACACTTCCTGTTCTGATGCGTGTCAACAAAGTTGAGTTTTATTCCTAACTCGAGTTCTTACTATGCTATAAGCTGTCTCCAGACAGCACCACTGAACGAAGTCAAGTCATATGCGAGTGGAACAGGTTATTATATGATAGAAGATGTGCTATGCATCAATGGTGTAAGACAGGCTCATGAGCTGAGCAGAAGACTTTGATCTGATAGATACAGAAAGTAATTGGCTATGCCTCCCTCTAGACTTACAGTGAACATTATACCGGTACATGTTATATTGCACAACTAGCAGTCTTGCTATTGACGTGAATAGCATCTTTTTCTATGGAAAAACTGGACCCCAGGGAATTAATTTACAGAACAAAAAATGCAGTTCGGAGGAGAATGGTTACACCAAGATGAATGACTTCCTTACGAACACAGAACAATTTATCAACATGAATTTGAACGCAGCAAAGACAGTGACATGACATTATCGAACCCGTAATGAGATCAAATGAACATAAATAATGTGTGTGTGTTCAAAGGAAATAGGATTCATGTAAAGCATGACGATGAAAGGAAGCATTAATGTAAGCCACAATGCTCGGAGGTTCACTGGGTGCTTTTCTACTCAACAGAACCGCGAGATTTCCCTCTGTACCCCTACTATCATCTCTTAATAAAGGAGAGGAATGGAGAGGTCACTGTGTAGCAGATTTAACTCTGGTGTTTGCTGCAGTATCTCTCCAGGGTTTAGTGTGGAGAGTGTGGAAGACAAGAGGGAGACATGTTGAGAATGGCTTTGTGGCAGCGATTCTCCTACAAGAAATAAAGAAGGTGAATTGTAAACCACTGCACAGTAAGATGCAGCATTTACAATACAATATAGCTTAATTCGCTCCCATGTGGAAATCAGAACTGGGCTGCAGCAGATGGGACACACACACACACACACACACACACACACACACACACACACACACACACACACACACACACACACACACACACACACACACACACACACACACACACACACACACACACACACACACACACAGTAGTTGTGTACATAACTAGAGAAACACATTATTAGAGTGAAACACTTATGATGACTCAAGTTAAATATCCTATATGCTCTGTTGGTTAAGTGCCATCAATTAAAGGCCTTGAGAAATACTTTTTTATATATAAAAAAAGAAAAGCTATCCTTAGATAAAAAATGTTTAATGAGCTTTCGATTGTTGCTTACTGTAGCGAGCATAGCAGCCTCCCAGAACGACACTCATTAAGAAGGTGGAACACAATAAAATAGCTGTTCCACCTGACTCAGCAATGCTTTCATATTACGTAGGACAGCCCCTAGAGTAAAGGAGAGGACAAGCCAGCAAAGCAGGAGCTGGTAAACGGCTACATAACCATCATAATAGAGCACTCTGAAAAATGTATTTTCTTCAAAAACCGACTCGTACAGTATCAGTTGAAGATGCTGTTATATTCCAATAACAAAGCCATAATGTATTTTTAATGACACTAGAGTATTATACTATAGTAGTTTTGTTCCCCTTCGGCTAAAACACCACGATTCCTAGCTAATGATTCCACTGTAATAACAGCCTTTAAAAACTAGTCCAAAACAGAGCCAGATGAAAAGCAATCATTGGTGGCCTATACTCCATGTATCGAACAAGTGCCTCATAGTCAATAAATACAGAAGTGTCCGTCTCCTAAACTAATCCAGTGTTTCCCCGATTCTTTTTTTCAATAGTGGTGGCAAAGTTAGCGTGAGGTGGTGGGCTTGGCCATTGGCGCAGTCTCCAACCAACATTTTTAAAGGCCCTCCTCTTGGCCGCAGATGTTTTTGAAATATATATATTTTAAGCTAATTTCCTGCAATTCTACACAATTCTACACATTTTGCCATTGGCCTGAGAGAATATTTGCGGTTTTAATGCTAATTTCCTACACATTTTGCCATGGTTTATGCTGTGTTTTTCTGCTATCTGAGCAGGACGTGTAACGACGTTCTTCGTTTGTCGCAAGAAAGTCGGACCGAAATGCAGCGTGTTGGTTACTCATGTCTTTAATGAAACAGATGACGATACATGAAATAACTTATAAATACAAAAAAACAACAAACGGAACGTGAAAACCCTATACAGCCTGTCTGGTGAACACTAACACAGAGACAGGAACAATCACCCACGAAACACAAAGTGAAACCCAGGCTACCTAAATACGGTTCCCAATCAGAGACAACTAGAATCACCTGACTCTGATTGAGAACCACCTCAGGCAGCCAAACCTATACTAAACACACCCCTAATCAGCCACAATCCCAATAACTAAAAAACCCCACTAAGAAATACAACAAACATAAACCCATGTCACACCCTGGCCTGACCATCTAATTAACTAAAACACAAAATACTAAGACCAAGGCGTGACAGGACGGTAACCAGGGTTTGAGTCTTAGTGAGTTCCAGAAGGAGCTTTGAGAGTTCAACGCATTTACATTCTATACAATTAACAAACTTTAAAATGCTATTTGGAGTACAGCAAAAATAAGCACAGATGACCGCAGCCATTATCACCTTCGCTGCTGTAGGTTCATTCCCCTCAGTCGTTCTACAAACACATAGCCTATTAGTTATACAATTGTAATATTATGCCCCTGAAAGTGGGGAAATATGAGAAATGATTCAAACGGACATGTAGCATGAGCCACGAAACAAAAACGTACTACATTTTTAGAACTGTATGTATTGTTAAATTCCTAACTTGTTTGTTAAGATTGGTCCAGATTTTCGAAGGGGACCCGACCCCAAGTTTGGGAACAGCTGTACGAACCTCTCCCTCTGCTTGCTTTCTTTCTCTCTCGCTCTGCTCTGCTTCCTCCTGCATGCAATGCAACCTGCCTCAGCCTCACCGCTGAGCGCCACGTCACTGTCTCAGATGCTCAGTAGCCTACTCTCTGTAAAACAAAGTTATTATTGGAGCTTAGTAGCATATTTTTTTCGCCTGCTGAGGTAGGCTCCGTTTAACATTAGCTTCTAACTTCATCCTTATAACTGGCTAAGTAATACTATCCAGAGCCCTTCAATGTTACTGCAATCCTTTGTGTGGTGGACCATTCTTGATACAAACCGGAAACTGTGGAGCATGGAAAAAAACTCAGCAGTATTTCAGTTCTTGACACACTCGAACCGGGGCGCCTGGCACCTACTACCATACCCCGTTCCAAGGCACTTGTCTTGCCCATTCAACCTCTGAATGGCACACATACACAACCCATGTCTCAATTGTCTTATAATTGTCTTATTGGCTTATAAATCCTTCTTTAACCTGTCTCCTCCCCTTCATCTACACTGATTGAAGTGACATCAATAAGGGATCATAGCTTTCACCTGGATTTGCCTGGTCAGTCTATTTCATGGAAAGACCAGGGGTTCCTAATGTTCAATTTTGTATTTTTTTTAAAAACATTACAGAGGTCCAGACCTCTGTGTCCTCATATGTGGTAACGGCCACGAGCAGGCCCTGGGGCTGTGCCGCAAGAGGGCGGAGTTAGCCATTTGAGAGAGTGGTGAATGTGATACTAAAAAGGCAAATCTGGGAGGCAAATCCGGAGGACACAGGCGAACATAACGAACAAACCACGGTTCATGATTGCACTCATTTTTAAAGGGGCAGGCTTGATTAAAACTGTCAGATAAAGAATATTAAGGGTTCTAAACTTTGATCAACGCAGGGAGTAATATTTAGATGTTGACCCGTTATTCATTTTCTTTATGTGTACAAAGTATATATTTGTATTATATTTATTTTTTTATAAAATGAGAAACAATTCCCGAGGTCTGGACCTTGTTGTCCTCATACTGACTTTATATCTGGTTGAAATCGTTTAAGTTTAAGGAAAGGAAAGGGGGATACCTTGTCAGTTGTACTGAATGCATTCAACTGAAGTCTCTCTTCTGCATTTACCCCAATCGCTCTGAATCAGAGATGTGGGGAGGGCTGCCGTATTCGACACCGAAAACATTCCATATAAAAAAAGGTGATACTTTTTGGGGGAGTGGTCTGCTTTCCCCTAAATGAATATAAGGGAAACACCGTAATTGTGCTACATTTGTGAGTTAAAGAACTAACCTTAACAAGAGCCGACAGTCACGTCTCATACACTTCCTCTCTCTGGCATCATCATAGTCCCCCTGTTGAAGCTACTGTATATCTGACAACATTTATTATGATCTTGTATGCCTCAGATCCTCAAAAATGCATACAGAACCCTTTGTACTAACAGGCAGAGGCTACATACAGTTGAAGTCGGAAGTTTACATACACCTTAGCCAAATAGATTTAAACTGAGTTTTTCAAAATTTCTGACATTTAATCCTAGTAAAAATTCCCTGTCTTAGGTCAGTTAGGATTACCACTTTATTTTAAGAATGTGAAATGTCAGAATAATAGTAGAGATGATTATTTATTTCAGCTTTTATTTCTTTCATCACATTCTCAGTGGGTCAGAAGTCTACATACACTCAATTAGTATTTGGTAGCATTGCCTTTAAATTGTTTAACTTTGGTCAAACGTTTCAGGTAGCCTTCCACAAGCTTCCCACAATAAGTTGGGTGAATTTTGGCCCATTCATCCTGACAGAGCGGGTGCAACTGAGTCAGGTTTGTAGGCCTCCTTGTTCGCACACGCTTTTTCAGTTCTGCCCACACATTTTCTATAGGATTGAGGTCAGGGCTTTGTGATGGCCACTCCAATACCTTGACGTTGTTGTCCTTAATCCATTTTGCCACAATTTTCATGCTTGAGGCCATTATCCATTTGGAAGACCCATTTTCGACCAAGCTTTAACTTCCTGACTGATGTCTTGAGATGTTGCTTCAATATATCCACAGAATTTTCCTCCTTCATGATGCCATCTATTTGTGAAGTGTACCAGTCCCTCCTGCAGCAAAGCACCCCCACGACATGATGCTGCCACCTCCGTGCTTCACAGTTGGGATGGTGTACATCAGCTTGCAAGCATCCCCCTTTTTCCTCCAAACATTAAGATTGTCATTATGGCCAAACAGTTCTTTTTTTGTTTCATCAGACCAGAGGATATTTCTCCAAAAAGTACAATCTTTGTCCCCATGTGCAGTTGCAAACCGAAGTATGGCTTTTTTATGGCGGTTTTGGAGCAGTGACTTCTTCCTTGCTGAGCGGCCTTTCAGGTTATGATGTCGATATAGGACTCGTTTTACTGTGGATGTAGATAATTTTGTATCCGTTTCCTCCAGCATCTTCACAAGGTCCTTTGCTGTTGTTCTGGGATTGATTTGCACTTTTTGCACCAAAGTACGTTCATCTCTAGGGGACAGAACGCATCTCCTTCCTGAGCGGGATGACGGCTGCGTGGTCCCATGGTGTTTATACTTGCATACTATTGTTTGTACAGTTGAACGTGGTACCTTCAGGTGTTTGGAAATTGCTCCCAATGATGAACCAGACTTGTGGAGGTCTACAATTGTTTTTCTGAGGTCTTAGCTTATTTCTTTTGATTTTCCCATGATGTCAAGCAAAGAGGCACTGAGTTTGAAGGTAGGCCTTGAAATACATCCACAGGTACACCTCCAATTGACTCAAATGATGTCAATTAGACTATCAGAACATAATTTTCTGGAATTTTTCAAGCTGTTTAAAGGCACAGTCAACTTAGTGTATGTAAACTTCTGACTGTCACGCCCTGGTCTTATTATTTTGTGTTTTCTTTATCTATTTGGTCAGGCCAGGGTGTGACATGGGTTTTTGTATGTGGTGTGTTTTGTCTTGGGGTTTTTTCACATGTATTGGGATGTTAGCTTAGTGGGGTGTTCTAGGTGAATCTATGGCTGTCTGAAGTGGTTCTCAATCAGAGGCAGGTGTTGATCGTTGTCTCTGATTGGGAACCATATTTAGGCAGCCATATTCTTTGAGTGTTTTGTGGGTGATTGTCCTTTTGTCCTTTTGTCGTCCTTGTTCCTGTTCGGTGTTAGTTTACACCAGTATAGGCTGTTTTCGGTTTTCTTGTTACGTTTGTTGTTTTTTGTATTTTGATTCGTGTTTATTTTTGTTTATTAAACATGGATCGCAATCTAATAAAATAAACATATCCAGGTGTTAGAATGGCCAAGTCAAAGTCCAGACCTGAATCCAATCGAGAATCTGTGGAAAGAACTGAAAACTGCTGTTCACAAATGCTCTCCATCCAACCTCACTGAGCTCGAGCTGTTTTGCACGGAGGAATGGGAAGAAATTTCAGTCTCTCGATGTGCAAAACTGATAGAGACATACCCCAAGCGACTTACAGCTGTAATCGCAGCAAAAGGTGGTGCTACAAAGTATTAACTTAAGGGGGCTGAATAATTTTGCACGCCCAATTTTTCAATATTTTGATTTGTTAAAAAAGTTTGAAATATCCAATAAATGTCGTTCCACTTCATGATTGTGTCCCACTTGTTGTTGATTCTTCACAAAAAAATACAGTTTTATATCTTTATGTTTGAAGCCTGAAATGTGGCAAAAGGTCGCAAAGTTCAAGGGGGCCAAATACTTTCGCAAGGCACTGTATATACACAAAAGTATGTGGACACCCCTTCAAATTAGTGGTTTCTTCAATTTTAGCCACACCCGTTGCTGACAAGTGTATAAAATCAAGCACACAGCCATGCAATCTCCATAGACGCATATTGGTAGTACTGTAGAATGAATGGCCTTATTGAAGACCTCAGTGACATTCAACGTGGCACTGTCATAGATTGCCACCTTTCCAACAAATCACTTCATCAAATTTCTGCCTGCTAGAGCTGCACCTGTCAATTCTAAGTGCTGTTATAGTGAAGTGGAAATGTCTAGGAGCAACAACGTCTCAGCCGCGAAGCAGTAGGCCACACAAGCTCACAGAACGGGAATGCCGAGTGCTGAAGCGCGTAGTGTAAAAATCGACTGTTCTCAGTTGCAACACTCACTACCGAGTTCCAAACTGCCTCTGGAAGCAACACCAGCACAATAACTGTTTGTTGGATGCTTCATGAATTTGGTTTCCATGGCCGAGCAGCCGCACACAACACACAAGATCACAATGCGATTCCCAGCGTCAGCTGTAGGGGTGTAAACGCTTGCCGCCATTGGAGTCTGGGGCATTGGAAAGGCCTTCTCTGGAGTGATGAATCACGCTTCATCATCTGGCATTACGATGGACGAATCTGGGTTTGGCAGATGCCAGGAGAACGCTACCTGCCCAAATGCATAGTGCCAGCTGTAAAGTTTGGTGGAGGAGGAATAATGGTCTGGGGCTGTTTTTCATGGTTCTGGCTAGGCCCCTTAATTTCAGTAAAGGGAAATCATCTTAACGTTACAACTACAGTGACATTCTAGATGATTCGGTGCTTCCAACTTTGTGGAAGAGTATGGGGAAGGCCTTTTCCTGTTTCAGCATGACAATACCCCCATGCACAAAGCGAGGTCCATACAGAAATGGTTTGTCGAGATCGGTGTGGAAGAACTTGACTGGCCTGTACAGAGCCCTGACCTCAACCTCATCGAACACCTTTGAGATTAATTGGAACACTGACTGCGAGTCAGGCCTAATCGTTCAACATCAGTGCCCGACCTCACTAATGCTCTTGTGGCTGAATGGAAACAAGTCCCACAATGTTCTAACAGTGGAAAGCCTTCCCAGAAGAGTGGAGGCTGTTATAGCTTCAAACAGGGGACCAACTCCATATTAATTCCCATGATTTTGGAATGAGATGTTTGACGAGCAGGTATCCACATGCTTTTTGCCATGTGGAATATTTGGCCATGATGATCCATAATCAAAGCGAACCGGATAAGGGTTATTTTCTTTCCTTTCTCTCAACCTAAGTTTTTTTTCATGCTGCTATTGTCCGTTGCCTGCTTTTCTAGGGCTTTCGGCCTCAGATCTTTAGTGAACAATATGATGTCTGAAGAGTAAAACGTGCCCTTGGAATATACACGTGTTAATGGGTACACTGGGAAACTGTTGTGGAGAGACAGATATATTGCCACTGCCCCCCTGTGTTTCTGTGTTTCCGCTGTGGATGTGAAACAGTAGGAATCCTGCAGCAGAGATCCCTTTGATGTTCAAATGCTCTTTCATGACATTTTAATGCACACTGTCAAAGCGTGCCAGCCATGTGTATATACTGTATATACTACCACCCCACCCAACAAATGTTTTTCATTTTTCCAAATGGAAAGCCCCAGAGATTGATTCGTTCATCTAATTTCTTGAGGGAATATTGATGACGGCACTGGTTTGTTATAAGATCACATACAGCGTCTGGAGTCTGCACAATATTACTAGAAAAATGTGTGCTATGCATTTTATTTAAAAGTTGTAACTATAAATGTAACAAAGTAATCAGCTGGAAAACTCAAGAATAACATTTTGGTAGAAAAGCAGCTTTCAACAATATCACTGGGGACATTACAGCTAAAATGTGCCCTGCACAGTAGGCTACCCACCCTCCCCACCATGTATAGCCTAGCCCAGGCAGGCGAGGCATTCAACACACATTCCACCTGACCCATTTATACCCAGTCTGGTGGGGAAAGAGAGAGCGCCGCTTTTGATCTGCACCAGACCACTGCCAGCCAGATTAAGTGGTCTGAAACCTTAGCTGCTTTCTAGCTACACTCAGGACAGAGGAGTCTGTCTTAAGAGTATGGTTCCGAGCTATCTGTAACCTTGTCAGCCTAGCTCTAACCTTTGAGTATAGCTAGATGTTTCCAGAAAAGGATGGCCCTTGGTGAAGTAGAGTTGGAGGATGGGGAGGCTTCAGAGTAGATCAAAGAGTTGGGAATTGTTTACCGAGGAGTGTAGGCTCGGGATAATTATTTTAATCAAGCATTTAATTAATGATAAGATGTCTGTTTGAGTAACGGTTTGATTATCATCTAACATTCTGTTTGATTAATGAAACGCAATTGTTTTGGAGAGGCGATCAGTTAATTTTCCTGTGAAATGACGGTAAGTGAATCATGGTAGAGGATGGTGAATTATACTATTATTATGTGTTCTTATCTGATTTGAAAATAAATGAAGGCAGCAGAAATGTATTTTTGTGACCAACATTTAATTGTATTTACCTGCAAAACCTGAAAATGGATACATTTTAGATGGTTGACTGTCTCACATCTCGACAATAATCTCATTTTTGCACCAAGTGCTTCCTTGGTTTATTAGGAACCAGAAGTCAGAAACATAGCTAGCACACAACATGGCCCTCACGGAGTTAAAATTGACTTCCCTGAGTTTTTGCGATCTTCCTGTATTGAGTACCGCCCTTTAGAAATGATCTACTGAAGTTTAACTCCTCCTCCCCATCTTCTCTGACCACTCCCCACTTCGATGGCCAATGATCCACTCGTAGGTACCTCCCATATAACTTATCAAAGCCCCCTTTTCTCATTAGAAGTGTTCATTCTCTCTCTCTCTCTGATGTTGTAATAGACCTACGGCACATTCCTAAATGTCTCATGCTTAAGTATAGAGGGGACTATCAGAGTGAAAGAGGTTGAAGGATGGCGACCTAGTGAAAGAGAGGGATATGCAGGACAGAACTTGGCCGCTCTACTTTCATAGGACTCAAAAGTGGGACAATCTGTTCCTTGGATACTCTCCAATTCTAGTTTCTGGGGACCAATACACTGAAAATATATCTATACTCACGCTCTGTCCTACATAGAGAGAGAGAGAGAGAGAGAGAGAGAGAGAGAGAGAGAGAGAGAGAGAGAGAGAGAGAGAGAGAGAGAGAGAGTAGAACGCGTCATTAAGGCCTAAAAAATGCTCTGCGCTGCGACCGTATTTATGTCCATTCCCTTGAGATCGACCCAAAAAAGGAGAAAACCCTAGATCTTGACTTAGACTTAACTCAAATGTCACATGCCAGTTGCTGATCGACCATCTGTCTATGAAGAGAGGAGTGTTGCTAACAGGTGTAAGATGTAATGTCTGACAGTACACATGTGCATGATATAGCATGTAGTTCTGGTGTGTTCTGGTGTTGACTTGTCAGGCAATGTTCAACTCTCTTTCAATATTTATTTTATTTATAATGTTTTGTACGATGTTTTTACACAGCTACTGGGGGGGGGGGGGGGTCAGATGTCAATGCCAGCCCAAAGTCATGGTGACTTTGTTGCAAGTGATGAGATCTAGATCCTATCTTCCAAAGCAAAGAGGGAAAAGAAAGATGGAAGAAAAAGATATCATTAAACCTTTCTCGAAATCTATCCATCCATCCATCTTTGCTTCCTGGGCACTGAAAGAGGGCAATTTATCTCTGTCCTCATTATCATGATTAATCCTCCTCTGATCCTCCTCTTCTTTTCACCTCCTTCCTCTCTCCTCTTGGCTTCTACACACCTCAGTGAACCCACATGTTCTGTTCCCCGTATCACTGTCAAATACCCTGTTTGGGCCCCATGCCCTTTCTCCAGGTTTCTGGTGCTGATCTGAGTTCAGACCTGTGGGCCCTAATTTTCAGATCGTTCAGCCTTTCCTCTCCCCAACTTAAGTGTCTGTATTTCAAAGACTCAGTCTTCAGATGGTGCTACGCTCTCACTGTTTTCAATCAATTGGGGCCCTCCACATACTATTAGTCATGCAGAGCAAGACAACACGTGTGATGTTGTCAGTTTTTTAAATCAGAAGGGAGCTTTATCCTTGTATCGGAAGGTTCATGAGGCTTCAGTACCTATTGTGCTGTAAATGTGGCTCAAACTTGGGATGTAGCCCTATTTCCCGTACCAACGCCTACACACTTTGGTTGCCAACCAGTTCTTTCTCTCACCCCTTCCTCATCCAATCACTCTTATATCCTACTTTTCCTCCCAGGGCTCTTCAACTCTCTTTCGACACCTTTCCAATCCCCCCAATTGTTCTCTCTCTCTTTCTCCCTTTATCTGATTACTCTGCTTTATGCTAAATACATCTCACTCTTTCTCGTTCTCTATCATGTATTCCCCCTGTGCTCTCTCTCCCCAATTAGTTTGTTCTTTGACGCTCCATTGGCCTGTCTACCCTCTGCCTGTCCTTCTTCTCTTATCTCTTCCAGTGCAGACTCCCAAGTTCTTAAATATTTAATGAGACAATGTACATAAATCAGCCTCTCTCCGTCCACCCTGGTTAATTGTATGATGGTGTTAACCTCCTAAAGCCTTGTAAGCGTTTGGCTAACATGCTGTGGTTTAGCAACGTGCGAATTATAGAAGCCATCACCGTTAATACGAGGCCTGGTTCGGGAATGGCGGATATAATGCCGCCAACAACAACTAGAGTTTATGATGAACGGTAGCTTGATATTGCATGAGAGTTAGTTTGGGTTGGCTTGTTTTGGTTCGTTTCATAGGTAGTTTCCTGCATTTCTAAGCTACTTGTACAGGTTATTTGCCTGGAGTGTACACTTTTATTCAACATTTTTGAATAGTTGATGAATTATACAAAAATATAAACGCAACCTAGAAATATTCCTTACACACAAAAAGCTTATTTCTCTAAAAGTTTTGTGCACAAATGTGTTTACTGTCCATCCCTGTGAGTGTGCCAAGATAATCCATCCATATCAAGAAGCTAATTAAAAAGCATGATCATTACACAGGTGCACCTTGTGATGGGGACAATAAAAGTCCACTCTAAAATGTGCAGTTTTGGCACACAACATAATGCCACAGATGTGTCAAGTTTTGAGGGAGCGGGCAATTGGCATTCTGACTGCAGGAATGTCCACCAGAGCTGTTGCCAGATAATTGAATGTTAATTTCTCTACCACAAGCCGCTACTTCGTTATAGAAAATTTGGCAGTATGTCCAAACAGCCTGACATCCGCAGACCACATGTAACCATGCCAGCGAAGGACCTCCACATCCGGCTTCTTCATCTGCGGGATCGTTTAAGACCAGCCACCCGGACAACTGATGAAACTGAGGAGTATTTCTGTCTGTCATTAAGCCATTTTGTAGGGAAAACTCATTCTGATTGGCTGGGCCTGGCTCCCCACTGGGTGGGCCTATGCCCTCCAATGCCCACCCATGGCTGTGACCCTGCCCAGTCATGTGAAATCCATAGATTAGGGCTTAATATATTTATTTCAAATGACCGTCCTTCAGCCTCTGTACGGTTGCTTTGGAGGTGTGCTTTGGGCCATTGTCAAGTTGAACTGTGAACCTTCTTCCCATTTTCAACTTCCTGGATTTGGGCCTAATTTATTTATTTCAAATGACCGTCCTTCAGCCTCTGTACGGTTGCTTTGGAGGTGTGCTTTGGGCCATTGTCAAGTTGAAATGTGAACCTTCTTCCCATTTTCAACTTCCTGGCAGAGAGTTGCAGGTTCTCTTCAAGAATCTGTCAGTATTTTGCACTGTCCATTTTCCCTTCTATCCTGACAAGTGCTCCAGTCCCTGCTGAAGAGAAACACCCCCACAACAGGATGCTGCCACCGCCGGGCTTTACTGTAGGCATGGTGTTCTTTGGGTGGAAAGATATATTGGATTGTCGCCAGACATGTGGTTATGTGTTGTGGTCACATGCACACATTGACCAGTCTTCGCCAGAAAGGCCTGAAGCTCCTTCAAAGTCACTTGGCTTCTTGGTAGCCTCTGATCAGTCTCCTCCTTGCCCGGTCATCCAGTTTGAAGGGGCGGCCTGATCTATGCAGGGTCTGGGTGGTGCCATGCGCCTTCCACTAATTAATAATGGTATTAACTGTACTCCGAGGGATAGACAAAGTCTTTGAAATCTTTTTATATCCATCCTCTGACTTGTGCCTTTCCAAAACTTTATCTCGTACTGTAGATCTTTTCAAAGTACCTTTCCGTCCGTAGTGGATACTTTGCTTTGAATTGCACTACTATGCAAAAGACTCCTCTATGAACAACTGCTTTTATTCTGAACTAATCAAAGTCACTACAATGGATCACAGATGGAAGCCAATTAGCTTGATTTGTGATCAGGAAGGTGGTTGGTTATACCTCAGCAAGTTTGCAATCGCAATTCTAAGGGGCGGTGTTCACTTATCCAAATAGGGTATTTTACAGTTTTAATTTTAATACATTTTCCGATATAAAATATAATCAAATTCATTTGGATATTGTGGGCTACTGTGTGTAAATAAAGCCAGAAAAGGTGAATATTTTGAAAGGGATGGTGACCCACTGTATTTGATAGATTGTTTATTTGATTTAGTGCACGTATTATGGCCCTTGCAATTTTTTTCATTGAGCCCCCCTCTCTAATGTACACTGAACAAAAATAGAAACGCAACAATTTCAAAGATTTTACTGAGTTACATTTGATAGAAGGAAATCAGTCAATTGAAATACATTCGTTAGTCCTTAATCTATGGATTTCACATGACTGGGAATACAGATAAGCATCTGTTGGTCACAGATACCTTAAGAAAACCAGTCAGTATCTGGTGTGACCATTTTCCTCATGTAGCGCAACACATCGCTTTCGCATAGAGTTGATCAGGCTGTTGATTCTGGCCTGTGGAATGTTGTCCCACTCCTCTTCAATGGCTGTGTGAAATTGCTGGATATTGGCGGGAACTGGAAAGCACGCTGTCGTACATGTCGATCCAGAGCATCCCAAACATGCTCAATGGGTGACATGTCTGGTAAGTATGCAGGCCATAGAAGAACTGGGACATTTTCATCTTGCAGGGATTATGTACAGATCTTTGCGACATGGGGCACTGCATTATCATGCTGAATCATGAGGTGATGGCGGCGGATGAATGGCACGATAATGGGCCTCAGGTTCTCATCACGAAATCTCTGTGCATTAAATTTGCCACCGATAAAATCCAATTGTTTTTGTTGTCCGTAGCTTATGCCTGCCCACCTCCACCATGGGGAACTCTGTTCACAACATTGACATCAGCAAATGACTCGCCCACACTACACCATACATGCTGTCTGCCATCTGCCAGTTGAAACTAGGATTAATCCGTGAAGAGCACACTTCTCCAGCGTGCCAGTGGCCATCAAAATTGAGCATTTGCCCACTGAAGTCGGTTACGATGCAGAACTGCAGTCTGGGCCCTGGTGAGGGCGACGAGCACCCAGATGAGCTTCTCTGAGATGGTTTCTGACAGTTTGTATAGAAATTATTTGGTTGTGCAAACCCACAGTTTCACCCGCTCTCTGGGTGGCTGGTCTCAGACGATCCCGCGGGTGAGGAAGCTGGATGTGGAGGTCCTGGGCTTGCGAGGTTACACGTGGTCTGTGGTTGTGACTGCCAAATTCTCTAAACAACATTGGTGGCGCCTTATGGTAGAGAAATTAACATGACATTTTCTGGCTACAGCTCTGGTGGACATTCCTGCAGTCAGCATGCCAAATACATGCTCCCTCAAAACTTGACACATCTGTGGCATTGTGTTGTGTGAAAAAACTGCACATTTTAGAGTGGCCTTTTATTGTCCCTACACAAGGTGCACCTGTGAAAGGATCATGCTGTTTAATCAGCTTCTTGAAAAGCCACACCTGTCAGGTGGATGGATTATTTTGGAAAGGATAAATGCTTAATAACAGGGATGTAAACAAATTTGTGCACAAAGTTTGAGGGAAATAAGATTTTTGTGATTATGGAACATTTCTGGGATCTTTTTTTTTCAGCTCGTGAAACATGGGACCAACACCTTACATGTTGCGTTTATATTTTTGTTCAGTGCATTCGGAAAGTATTCAGATCTCTTGACTTTTTCCACATTTTGTTACGTTACAGCCTTATTCTAAAATTGATTGAATTATGTGACGACGTTCTTCTGTTGAAGGAGGAGCGGACCAAAATGCAGCGTGGTGGTTACTCATGTTTATTGATGAAAAATATACTAGACAAGAAATAACTGAACATGTACAAAAAAACAACAGACGGAAACGTGAAAAAACTATACAGCCTATCTAGTGAACCTAAACACAGAGACAGGAACAATTACCCACGAAACACTCAAAGAATATGGCTGCCTAAATATGGTTCCCAATCAGAGATAATCACCTGACTCTATAAATGTCTTAGTCCCCCCTCCTCGCGTCCTAGGGTAGTCCGCCCTCGCCGCCGCACATGGCCTAGTAGTCCTCACCCAGAACCCCACTGGACTGAGGGGCAGCTCGGAACTGAGGGGCAGCTCGGGACTGAGGGGCAGCTCGGGACTGAGGGGCAGCTCGGGACTGAGGGGCAGCTCGGGACTGAGGGGAAGCTCGGGACTGAGGGGCAGCTCGGGACTGAGGGGCAGCTCGGGACTGAGGGGCAGCTCGGGACTGAGGGGCAGCTCGGGACTGAGGGGCAGCTCGGGACTGAGGGGCAGCTCGGGACTGAGGGGAAGCTCAGCACTGAGAGGAAGCTCGGGACTGAGAGGAAGCCCAGCACTGAGAGGAAGCCCAGCACTGAGAGAAAGCTCAGCCAGGTAGTTGGATCCGGCAGATCCTGGCTGGCTGGCGGTTCTGGCAGATCCTGGCTGGCTGGTGGTTCTGGCAGATCCTGGCTGACTGGCGGATCTGGAAGAGTCTGGTTGACAGGCGGATCTGGAAGAGTCTGGCTGACTGGCAGATCTGGAAGAGTCTGGCTGACTGGCAGATCTGGAAGAGTCTGGCTGACTGGCAGATCTGGAAGAGTCTGGCTGACTGGCAGATCTGGAAGAGTCTGGCTGACTGGCAGATCTGGCTGCTCCATGCTGACTGGCGGCTCTGGCTGCTACATGTAGACTGACAGCTCTGGCGGCTTCTTGCAGACTGGCAGCTCTGGCTGCTCCATGCAGACTGGCAGCTCCATGCAGACTGACAGCTCCTTGCAGACTGACAGCTCCTTGCAGACTAACAGCTCCTTGCAGACTGGCAGCTCATTGTAGACTGGCAGCTCCATGCAGACTGGCAGCTCTGGCTGTTCCATGAAGACTGACAGCTCTGGCTGCTCCATGCTGACTGACATCTCTGGCTGCTCCATGCAGACTGGCATCTCTGGCTGCTCCATGCAGACTGACAGCTCTGGCTGCTCCATGCATACTGACAGCTCTGGCTGCTCCATGCAGACTGACAGCTCGGGCTGCGCTAAACAGGCGGGAGACTCCAGCAGCGCTGTAGAGGAGGAAGGCTCTGGCTGCGCTAAACAGGCGGGAGACTCCAGCAGCGCAGGAAAGGAGAAAGGCTCGGGCAGCGCTGAACAGGCGGGAGACTCCGGCAGCGCAGGAGAGGAGAAAGGCTCCGGCAGCGCTGGAGAGGCGAGGCGCACAGTAGGTCTGATGCGTGGTGCTGGCACTGGTGGTACTGGGCCGAGGACACGCACAGGAAGCCTGGTGCGGGGAGCTGCTACCGGAGGGCTGGGGTGTGGAGGTGGTACTGGATAGACCGGACCGTGCAGGCGCACTGGAGCTCTTGAGCACCGAGCCTGCCCAACCTTACCTGGTTGAATACTCTCGGTTGCCCTGCCAGTGCTGCGAGGTGGAATAGCCCGCACTGGGCTATGTAGGCGAACCATCTCCCTGGCATGCCAGCCTCACTTCCTCTGACAGACCGTTGCTCACGGTGAAGTGGCCAACCTTGTCACCAACTGGCTCCTTGGGAATCACTTTCCCCACATGCTCAATCCTCTTTCTCACTCGCTTACTTTACACCACAACTGTTTAATGGGCGTGCTTCCTGTTTGGGCTCTGAGACATGAACAGACCTTATTGATTTGCATGCGTCAAACATACGACCTGCAACTGCCATTCAATGGTGCTGATACACAAACCCTCGACCCTTTTTACCCTATTCATCCATTATGCTTGCCATTTTACCTATGTGAGCGATGTGTCTGCACGTTTGTCATGTCTGTAATTCTTTCAAAATCCTGTGTATTTCCAGAAGCAGGCCGTCTATCCTTGTTGTGCCTGCTACTAGAGTCTAAAATGAATACTAACCCTGTGGTCTTGAGTTTTGTTGAGCTCCGTCTGTCGGTCTGAATCTACAAATCTATGTAGGTTTCACCACCTTCATTTTCATAATTTCTTATTTTATACGTTTTTACCAAAGTGAAGCCGCTCCAAAAACACAAACCAATTCCAACCATGAATCCCAACGTCATCCACCATCATTCAGACAGTTTGTGGACATGACCTAACTCTGCATGAGTCCCCACGTAGAGAAACCAGAACAAAGCATTTCTCAGTCAAATGCTCATGAAAGGGAAGCCATATTAAATTGTGCAAGTCTTGCTGTTATCATTGTGTTTTTCCAGAGAAAACAGTGCAACTTTAACAATGGTGCTCAATGCTCTTGACCAGTTGGGAGAGTAAACGGCATGTCCTCTCTCTCCAATAATGAACTTGCAAATATTGATAGAGTTTATATATAGGCCGTCTTTCATCAGCCCTACTCCATATATTTCCGGCAGCAAATGGTGCTGATGAAAGACGGCCTATATATAAACTCTATCAATATTTGCAAGTTCATTATAGGAGAGAGAGGACATGCCGTTTACTATGCCAACTGGTCAAGAGCATTGAGCACCATTGTTAAAGTAGCACTGTGTACCAGCACTCATATGCTTTGTGAGAATGTCACCAATAAGTTATTACTTCTATTGCATATGGCTACACTACTGTTCAGATGGCTATGCTACTGTAATTATTGCTATGCTACTGAAATTATGGCTATGCTACTGTTCATATGGCTACACTACTGTTCAGATGGCTATGCTACTGTAATTATGGCTATGCTACTGTTCATATGGTTACACTACTGTTCATGCCAAATGCTAAATATTTGTAATATTTTTGACTTATTTTCTCACAGTTTGAGAAATGTGTTGATTTCAGTGTTATCAGTCAATGTGTTAATTAGCTATTTGGTTAACCCCTTTCTCTCTCCCTCTCTCCTCCACAGCATTTTTTTGGGGGTGAAAACGATGTCGCACGGGACAACCATGTCACGTTGCAACAATAGCAATGTCACCCGGCCCTCTCTGCAGTGACCCTGCACAGCAAAGGATGCTGGGAAATAACAAACACTATTATCCCGGGGAGGACGACAAGGATGGGGAGGATGAGGAAGAGGAAGAGGAGCAGGGACAAGATAACAACAAGGGGGATGGTAGAGAGAAGGAGAACGGAGGGATGGAAGGGCTCGAGGAGATTGAGATGAAGGAAGGCAGACAATCACGCGAAGGGAAAGGGGAGGGAGGTAAACCCTCAGCCATTGTGGTTGGAAGGCAGAGAGGGGACCGGACACTGAGGCCAGACAATCCAGGAAATAGAGGCATCCCTTATACGTCCAATCAGGCCCCTCATAAGCAGCAGCACCAGCAGCAGTATCACCCGGCCCCATCCACTCAGACCCAGAAAAGACGTGCTCACATGGAGCGCAGTATGACCACAGTGGCACCCATAGAGGACACTCGACTGACCATGATGGTGTTCCGCATTGGAATCCCTGACATCAAACAGACAGTAGGTGCATGTTTCACGGTACTGCTAAGTACATGTATGTCAAGCTGCTATTATATACTTCTTATGTTACCATCATAACATACATTCAGTGTAACAGCCAGCCCAGGCCAGAGATAAACCCTGAGGGGAACCATACTCAATTCAGAACAACCATCTCTGTCACATACAGTGCCTTCAGAAGGTATTCATACCTCTTGACTTCTACATTCCACATTTTGTTCTGTTATAACCTGAATTACAAAATGGATTAAATGTTTTTTTTTCTCATCCATCTACACAAAAAAATACATAATGTCAAAGTGAAAAATGTATTGATAATGAAATACAAAATGTCTAATTTGAGTTAATACTTTGTAGAAGCACCTTTGCTTCTACAAATAACAGCTGTGCATACCTGGATTGTACAATATTTGCTCAATATTCTTTAAAACGTTCTTCAAGCTCTGTCAAGTTGACTATTGATCATTGCTAGGCAGATATTTTCAAGTCTTGCCATTGATTTTTAAACCGATTTAAGTCAAAACTGCAACTAGGCCACTCAGGAACATTCAATGTCCTCTTGGTAAGCAACTCCAGTGTAGATTTGGCCTTGTGATTTAGGTTATTGTCTTGCTGAACGGTAAATTCATCTCCCAAGCTGTGTTCAAATGCTCATACTCACCAAACTAACTGTACTGTTGTGATTTAAATTAAGCATGTATATTTATTGGTCATAGTATGGATATAGTCAGTATGACAAAAGTTACTGGATGTCATACAACATTTTCCAAAATACGAAGTATATAAGCAGTGGACACTATTTCCGAGCTTTTCGGGCCCATAATGCAACTATTCAGAAAATGGGCGTGGCTTCACAACATTATTAAATTTGAATAAAATGGTGGAAAATACGCAGCTGAAGTCTGACGAGAGCGGATACAAATTCATTGCTTTAACAAATTATGCCAAATGTTCGTGACAGTACCCCCCCCCCTGACTCGCGGCTCCAGCAGCGCGCCGACCCCGGCCTCGAGGACGACCCGGAGGACGAGGCGCGGGGAGATCCGGGTGGAGGCGGTGGAAATCCCTCAAGAGGGAAGGATCTAAAATGTCCCTCCCCGGGTACCCAGCACCTCTCCTCCGGACTGTACCCCTCCCAGTCCACGAGGTACTGCAGGCCCCTCACCCGGCGTCTCGAGTCCAGAATCGCTCGTACTGTGTACGCCGGGGATCCCTCGATGTCCAGAGGGGGTGGAGGGACCTCCGGTACCTCACTGTCTTGTAGGGGACCAGCTACCACCGGCCTGAGGAGAGACACATGAAACGAGGGGTTAATGCGATAATAAGAAGGAGGTTGCAATCTATAACACACCTCGTTTATCCTCCTCAGGACTTTAAATGGCCCCACACACTGCGGCCCCAGCTTCCGGCAGGGCAGGCGGAGGGGCAGGTTTTGGGTCGAGAGCCAGACCCTGTCCCCTGGTGTGAACACCGGGGCCTCACTGCGGTGGCGGTCAGCGTCTCTCTTCTGCCGTTCACTGGCCTGCCTGAGAGAATCCTGGACTGCCCGCCAGGTCTCTCTAGAGCACTGTACCCACTCCTCCACCGCAGGAGCTTCGGTCTGACTCTAATGCCACGGAGCCAGGACCGGCTGGTAACCCAGTATGCATTCGAATGGCGACATATTCGTGGATGAATGTCGAAGTGAGTTCTGGGCCAACTCTGCCCACGGGACGTACCTCGCCCATTCTCCTGGCCGGTCCTGGCAATACGACCTCAGAAACCTACCCACTCCCTGGTTTACTCTCTCCCCTCCTGCCCATTACTTTCGGGGTGATAACCAGAGGTAAGGCTAACCGAGATCCCCAGACGCTCCATAAACGCCTTCCAAACCCGGGACGTGAACTGGGGACCCCGATCGGAGACAATATCCTCTGGGACCCCATAGTGCCGGAAGACATGGGTATATAGAGCTTCTGCAGTCTGTAGGGCCGTAGGGAGACGAGGCAATGGGAGGAGACGGCAGGACTTAGAGAACCAGTCCACAACGACCAGAACGGTAGTGTTCCCTTGGGATGGGGGAAGATCAGTAAGGAAATCTCCCGAGAGATGGGACCATGGCCGTTGTGGAATCGGGAGGGGCTGTAACTTCCCTCTAGGAAGGTGCCTAGGAGCCTTACTCTGGGCGCATACCGAACAGGAAGAGACATAGAGCCTCACATCCCTAGCTAAGTTGGGCCACCAGTATTTCCCCCTAAGACCCCGCACTGTCCTATCAATCCCCGTATGACCCGCAGACGGTAGTGTGTGAGCCCACCGAATCAATTTATCACGGACACCAAGCGGTACGTAACTTCGACCGGTCGGACACTGTGTAGGCGCAGGTTCAACCCTCAACGCCCGCTCAATGTCCGCGTCCACCTCCCATACCACTGGGGCCACCAGCCGAGAGGCTGGAAGGATGGGAGTGGGTTCGATGGACCGGTCCTCGGTGTCATAGAGACGGGACAGCGCGTCGGCCTTAGTGTTGAGGGAACCTGGTCTATAAGAGATCGTGAATCTAAAACGTGTAAAGAACATGGCCCACCTAGCCTGACGTGGATTCAGTCTCCTCGCTGCTCGAATATACTCCAGATTACGGTGGTCAGTCCAGATGAGGAAAGGGTGTTTAGCCCCCTCTAGCCAGTGTCTCCACACCTTCAGGGCCTTTACCATAGCTAGTAACTCCCGGTCCCCCACATCATAGTTCCGCTACGCCGGACCCAGCTTCTTAGAAAAGAAAGCGCAGGGACGGAGCTTCTGTGGCGTGCCCGAGTGCTGAGACAGCACGGCTCCAACCCCAGGCTCGGACGCATCCACCTCCACTATGAATGCTAACGAAGGGTCCGGATGCGCCAACACGGGAGCCCCAGTGAACAGCGCCTTCAACTGGTTGAAGGCTCCATCAGCCTCTGCTGACCACCGCAGACGCACCGGCCCCCCCTTTAGCAGTGAGGTAATGGGCGCCGCTACTTGGCCAAAACCCCGGATAAACCTCCGGTAGTAATTGGCAAACCCTAAAAACCGCTGCACCTCCTTTACCGTGGTCGGAGTCGGCCAATTACGCACGGCGTTAACGCGGTCACACTCCATCATCATCCCCGAGCTGGAAATGCGATAACCCAGGAAGGAAACGGCTGGTTTGGAGAACACACATTTCTCAGCCTTGACGTAGAGGTCATGCTCCAGCAGTCGCCCAAGAACCTTGCGTACCAGGGAAACATGCGCGGCGCGTGTGGTAGAATAAATCAAGATGTCATCAATATAGACTACCACACCCTGCCCGTGCAAGTCCCTGAGAATCTCATCTACAAAGGATTGGAAGACGGCTGGAGTATTCTTCAACCCATACGGCATGGCGAGGTACTCATAGTGGCCTAATGTGGTACTAAACGCTGTTTTCCACTCGTCTCCTCCCCGAATACGCACCAGATTATACGCGCTCCCGAGGTCCAGTTTTGTGAAGAAACGCGCTCCGTGGAGTGATTCCACCGCCGTAGCGATGAGAGGTAGCGGATAACTAAAACCCACTGTGATCGAATTGAGACCTCGATAATCAATGCACGGATGCAGACCTCCCTCCTTTTTCCTCACAAAAAAAGAAACTCGAGGAGACGGGTGACATGGAGGGCCGAATGTACCCCTGTCTCAGAGCTTCCGTGACATATGTCTCCATAGCCAGCGTCTCCTCCTGTGACAGTGGGTACACGTGACTCCGGGGAAGTGCAGCGCTCTCCTGGAGGTTTATCACGCAATCCCACCGTCGATGGGGTGGTAATTTGGTTGCTTTCTTCTTACTAAAAGCCAAATCGGCATATTCTGGGGGAATGCGCATGGTGGAAACCTGGTCTGGACTCTCCACCGTCGTGGCACCGATGGAAACTCCTATACACCTATCTGAACACTCGTCTGACCACCCCTTAAGAGCCCCCTGTTTCCAGGAAATAAGGGGATTGTGAATAGCCAGCCAGGGAACCCCCGACACCACTGGAAACCCAGGTGAATCGATAAGGTAGAAACTGATCTTCTCCCTATGATTCTCCTGCATTACCATGTCCAGCGGAATTGTGGCCTCCCTGACCAGCCCTGACCCTAACGGTTGGCTATCTAAGGAGT
Organism: Oncorhynchus masou masou; assembly: GCF_036934945.1. Classification (NCBI taxonomy): domain Eukaryota; kingdom Metazoa; phylum Chordata; class Actinopteri; order Salmoniformes; family Salmonidae; genus Oncorhynchus; species Oncorhynchus masou. The sequence goes on from NC_088242.1 coordinate 43,711,076, forward strand.
GGAGGAGCACGGGGACAGGTGGGTCTATCTGCACTAACGGAATACCCAATTTACGGGCGAGTCCGCGATCCATAAAATTCCCAGCTGCACCTGAATCAACTAGCGCCTTATGCTGAAGAGAGGGGAAAATGTGTGACCAACAGGGAGCTCTGAGTGAGTATGGTGCTTACTCACCTGGGGTGGCCGAGGAGTGTTCCGCCGAACAGCTCGACTCCCAGAGGAACTCCTCCAGCACCGGTCCGAAGTGTGTCCTCTCCGTCCACAATAGGAGCAGGAGGAGCCTCCTCCTCTGGTCCCCCTAGATGCAGCTCCTCCCAACTCCATCGGAGTGGGAGTGGGAGAGCTGGAAGGTGGAATTGACAGGAATTGACAGGACCCCTTCTGAACGCTCACCCGCCTCTTTGCCCTCTGGTGGGTGGTCGAACACAGCTCGAAAACGGCGGGTGAACTCCAGGTAGTTGTCCCGAGCCGAGTCCGGACTGTTCCAGACAGCGTTGGCCCAGTCCAGGGCCCTACCCGTTAAACAGGAGACGAGGAGACTCACACTCTCCTCACCCGAGGAAGCCGGACGCACAGTAGCCAGGTAGAGCTCTAGCTGGAGCAAAAGTCCCTGGCACCCAGCCGCCGCTCCATTGTACTCCCTCGGGGGGGAGAGACGCAGTACGCAGGACCCAGAGGACGACGTAGGTGGAGTAGGTGGTGTCGGCTGTGGGGGAGCTGGGGGAGACGTTGGTAGACCACTCCTCTCCCATCGTTCCATCCTCTCCATCATCTGGTCCATCGCTGTACCGATCCGATGGAGGACAGCTGTGTGGTGATGGACACGCTCTTCCATAGTGGGGAGAGGGGTGGTCGCTGCTCCTGCTGATTCCATTTTGGTGGTGCGGGCTTCTGTTAAGATAAACTAGGAGTGGTGGGTGGAATCAGGCGCAGAGAGCAGGGTTCAGTCATTTGTCAATTTTATTCACCGGCGCAACAAAACCGGTCACGCCAACACACAGGGCTAATAGGCCGGCGACGACGACTGCCGAGCACCGCCCGAAGAGGAAGAGGCACCATCTTCGGCGAGATTCGTGACAAGTATATTAACTATTGTCTATATAACTAACTACACAACATTTATTGACTTATTAGTGATTATTTGTGCGTTCTCAATGGACATGGTTAATTCTGTCTAACTACTCTGATTTCAGAGCACTCTCATCTGAGTGTCAGAGCTCATAATAACTGATGAATTTACTCAACACCCTTTGAATATGGTCTGAGTCAGTAAACGTCAGCAAAAAAACGTTATTAAATTGTTGCCAGCAGCACAGTTACAGTCACCAAAGCTCTGGATAACATGAAAACAGACTAACCAGCTCTTCTAGGGCGAATAAAAAATACGGACATTGCAATTTATTGCCCTGGCCACATCTGCAGTCCTCATGCCTCCTTGCAGAATGCTTAAGGCACGTTCACGCAGATGAGCAGGGACACTGGGCATCTTTCTTTTGGTGTTTTTCAGAGTCAGTTGAAAGGCCTCTTCGTGTCCTAAGTTTTCATAACTGTGACATTAATTGCCTTACCGTCTGTAAGCTGTTAGTGTCTTAACGACCGTTCCACTGGTGCATGTTCATTAATTGTTTATGGTTCATTGAACAAGCATGGGAAACAGTGTTTAAACCCTTTACAATGAAGATCTGTGAAGTTATTTGGATTTTTATGAATTATCTTTGAAAGACAGGGTCCTGAAAAACAGGGTCCTGTTTCTTTTTTTGCTGAGTTTAGCATATACTCATTAAATATGTAATATACAGTATGTTAGTATGGGTATTTGAACACAGCTCCAGTGTCTGTTGGGAACAAACTGAGCCAAGTTTTCCTCTAGGATTTGCCTGTGCTTATAGCTGTATTCTGTTTCTTTTTATCCTAAAAAAACTCCCTAGTCCTTGCCGATGACACGCATACCCATAACATGATGCAACCACTGCAATGCTTGAAAATATGAAAAGTGCTACTCACTGATGTGTCGTGTTGGATTTGCCCCTAACATGATGCTTTGTATTCTGGACAAAAAGTGAATTTTATTCCACATTTTTATCAGTGTTACATAAGTGTCTTGTTGCAAACAGGCTTCTGTCTTTTCACTCTGTCATTTAGGTTAGTATTGTGGAATAACTACAATGTTATTGATCCATCCTCAGTTTTCTCATATCACAACCATTGAACTCTGTAACTGTTTTAAAATCCCCATTGGCATCATGGTGAAATCCCTGAGCAGTTTCCTTCCCCTCCGGCAACTGAGTTAGGAAAGACGCCTGTTTCTTTGTAGTGACTGGGTGTATTGATACACCATCCAAAGTGTGATTATTAACTTCACCATGCTCAAAATAATATTCTCTGTCTGCTTTTAAAATGTTTACCCATCGACCAATAGTTGCCCTTCTTTGCGAGGCATTTGAATACCTCCCTGGTCTTTGTGGTTTAATCTGTGTTTGAAAATTCACTGCTCAACTAATGGACCTTACAAATAATTGTACATGTGGGGTACAGAGATGAGGTAGTCGCTCAAAAATAACGTTAAACACTATTATTGAACAGAGTGAGTCCATGCAACTTATTATGTGACTTGTTAGGCACATTTTTACTCCTGAACTTATTTAGGCTTGCCATAAAAAAGGGTTTGAATACTTAATGAATCAAAACATTTCAGCTTTTAATTGTTTATTAATTTCTAAATGTTTCTACTAACAAAATTCCACTTTGACATCAAGGGGCATTCCGTGTAGATCAGTGACATAAAATCTCAATTGAATCAATCTTAAATTCAAGCTGTAACAATAAAACGTGGAAAAAGTAAACAGGTGTGAATACTGTTTGAAGGCTCTGTAAGTTATCTATACAATGAAGAACAAAAATCTATGGAGACTTGACTCACTTAATAATCCAATGTAATTGACAGCCTAAAGCCATTCGTTAACATCAAAATTACAGTGTTCTCTCTTCTCACTAAAGTTAGCAATGACTTGCCCTTTCAGATGCTTTCTTGGTATTGCATAGGTAGGTGAGATTGTGGGTGAGAATTGGCTAACCAATCAGTCTGTATAGCGGCATTTCAGGTGAAAATGGGTGCCCTATGCTAACCCTTTGCCTGTTATGAATCTTCTCTGTACTCCAATTCCCAGAACATTCCCAACTGTTCTACATGTCAGCTAATCTGCCCTCAATATAACAGTAATTGTTAATTATCTAATAGGATTTTAATGAGTTTGGAGAGGACTGGGAAGTGAGCAGCATTGTGAAAGGCGTAAACACCAAGAGGGCATTTGGAGTCTTGGTCTTAGAGCACTTTCACCAACGGGTACCTAGACCGCCCACTACCCACTCCAACAAACACTTACAGTACCTCGCACAGGAAATATAATTGTTTGAAATGAAAGGAGGATGGAGAGAATGAGGGAGTGTAGTGCATACTGTAGGCTAAAAGTTCGAGAGAGAGGAGAGAGAGAAGGAGAGAGGGAGAGAGAGAAGGAGAGGGAGAGAGAGAAGGAGAGAGGGAGAGAGAGACGGGGAGGGAGAGAGAAGGGAAAGGGAGCGAGAGAGAAGGAGAGAGGGGAGAGAAGGAGAAGGAGAGAGGGAGAGAGAGAGGAGAATGGAGAGAGAGGAGGAGAGATGGAGAGAGAGAGAGAGGGAGAGAGAGAGGAGAGAGAGAAGGAGAGATGGAGAGAGAGAAGGAGAGGCAGGAGAGAAGGAGAGAGGGAGAGAGAGAAGGAAGATGGAGAGAGAGGAGGAGAGAGAGAAGGAGAGAGGAGAGAGAGAGAGAGAGAGAGAGAAGGGAGAGGGAGAGAGAGAGGAGGAGAGAGAAGGAGAGAGAGAAGGAGAGATGGAGAGAGAGAAGGGAGAGAGGAAGGAGAGAGAAGGAGAGAGAGAGAAGGAGAGATGGAGAGGAGAGAGGGAGAGAGAGGAGAGATGGAGAGAGAAGAGAGTGGGAGAGAGAGAAGGAGAGAGGGAGAGAGGAGAGGGAGAGAGAAGGAGAGATGGAGAGAGAAGGAGAGAGGGAGAGAGGAGGAGAGAGGGAGAGAGAAGGAGAGAGGGAGAGAGAGAAGGAGAGAGGGGAGAGAGAAGGAGAGATGGAGAGAGAGAAGGAGAGATGGAGAGGAGAGAGGGAGAGGGAGAGAGAGAAGGAGAGAGAGAGATGGAGAGAGAGAAGGAGAGAGGCAGAGAGGAGGAGAGGGAGAGAGAGAAGGAGAGATGGAGAGAGAAGGAGAGAGGAGAGAGAGAGAGAGAGAGAGAGAGAAGGAGAGAGAGAAGGAGAGGATGGAGAGAGAGAAGGAGAGAGGGAGAGAGAGAAGGAGAGAGAGAGAAGAGGAGAGAGGGAGAGAGAGGAGAGAGAGGAGAGAGAGAGGAGGAGAGAAGGAGAGATGGGAGAGAGAATGAGAGAGAAGGAGAGAGAGAGAAGGAGAGGGGGAGAGAGAGGAGAGAGGGAGAGAGAGAAGGAGAGATGGAGAAAGAGAAGGAGAGAGGGAGAGAGAGAAGGAGAGAGAGAGAGAGAGGAGAGATGGAGAGAGAGAGAAGGAGAGGGAGAGAGAGAGGAGAGAGGAGAGAGGAGAGGGAGAGAGAGAAGGAGAGATGGAGAAAGAGAATGGAGAGAGAGAAGGAGAGATGGAGAGAGGAGAGAGGGAGAGAGAAGGAGAGATGGAGAGAGAAGGGAGATGGAGAGAGAGAAGGAGAGATGGAGAGAGAGAAGGAGAGAGGGGAGAGAGAAGAGAAGGAGAGAGGGAGAGAGAGAAGAGAGATGGAGAGAGAGAAGGAGAGATGGAGAGAGAGAAGAGAGAGGAGAGAGAGAGAGAGAGAGAAGGAGAGAGAAGGAGGAGGGAGAGAGAGAAGGAGAGAGAGAGAAGAGAGAGAGAGAGAAGGAGAGAGGAAGAGAGAGAAGGAGAGAGAGAAGGAGAGATGGAGAAGAGAGAGGAGAGAGAGAGAGAGAAGGAGAGAGAGAGAGAAGGAGAGAGGGAGAGAGAGAAGGAGAGAGGGAGAGAGAGGAGAGAGGGAGAGAGAGAAGGAGAGATGGAGAAAGAGAATGAGAGCGGGAGAGAGAGAAGGAGAGAGGGAGAGAGAGGAGAGAGGGAGAGAGAGAAGGAGAGATGGAGAAAGAGAATGGAGAGAGGGGAGAGAGAGAGGGAGAGAGAGAAGGGGAGAGAGGGAGAGAGAGAAGAAGGGAGAGGGGGAGAGAGAGAAGGAGAGAGGGAGAGAGAAGGAGAGAGGGAGAGAGAGAAGGAGAGAGGGAGAGAGGAGAAGAGGAGGGATAGAGAGAAGGAGAGATGGAGAGAGAGACGAAGAGAGGGAGCGAGAGAAGGAGAGAGGGAGAGAGAGAAAGAGAGAGAGAAGGAGAGAGGGAGAGAGAGAAGGAGAGATGGAGAGAGAGAAGGAGAGAGGGAGAGAGAGAAGGAGAGATGGAGAGAGAGAAGGAGAGAGGCAGAGAGAAGGAGAGAGGGAGAGAGAGAAGGAGAGATGGAGAGAGAGAAGGAGAGATGGAGAGAGAGAAGGAGAGAGGGAGAGAGAGAAGGAGAGAGAGAAGGAGAGAGAGAAGGGAGAGAGAGAAGGAGAGAGGGAGAGAGAGAAGGAGAGAGAGAGAAGGAGAGAGGGAGAGAGAGAAGGAGAGAGGGAGAGAGAGGAGAGAGAGAAGGAGAGATGGAGAGAGAGAAGGAGAGAGGGAGAGAGAGAAGGAGAGAGGGAGAGAGAGAAGGAGAGAGGGAGAGAGAGAAGGAGAGAGGGAGAGAGAGGAGAGAGAGAAGGAGAGATGGAGAAAGAGAATGAGAGTGGGAGAGAGAGAAGGAGAGAGGGAGAGAGAGGAGAGAGGGAGAGAGAGAAGGAGAGATGGAGAGAGAGGGAGAGAGAGAAGGAGAGAGGAAGAGAGAGAAGGAGAGAGGGAGAGAGAGAAGGAGAGAGGGAGCGAGAGAAGGAGAGAGGGAGAGAGAGAAGGAGAGAGGGAGAGAGAGAATGAGAGAGGGATAGAGAGAAGGAGAGATGGAGAGAGAGACGAAGAGAGGGAGCAAGAGAAGGAGAGAGGGAGCGAGAGAAGGAGAGAGGGAGAGAGAGAAGGAGAGAGGGAGAGAGAGAGGGAGAGAGAGAAGGAGAGAGGGAGAGAGAGAAGGAGAGAGGGAGAGAGAAGGAGAAAGGGAGAGAGCGAGAGAAGTACAGGATATTAGAAAGGAAGAGGCAATTACAGGGGGATCGAGATCAGGTCACACACAACATACATCTGTCCATTAATCAGTAATTTATGTCTGAACAATGCTATGTTCAATGTAATATGGACAGCTGCTGAGAGCATCCCAGAAAGTCCTGTAGGAATCCACAGAATGATGGGGAGGAAGTGTCACACTCATATACAGTGCCTTTCAGAAAGTATTCATACGCCTTGACTTATTCCATATTCTGTTGTGTTACAGCCTGAATTCAAAATGGATGAAATAGATGTTTGTCTCACCCATCTACACACAATACCTAACAATGACAAAGTGAAAACATGTTTTTATATTTTTTTGCAAATGAAATGTTAAAATATGATAGTTGCATAACTATTCACACCTCTGAGTCAATACTTTGTAGGATGAACTTTGGCAGTGATTACTGCTGTGAGTCTTTTGGGGTAAGTCTCTAAGAGCTTTTACACACCTGGATTGTACAATATTTGTCCATTTAATCTTTAGAAAAGGATTCAGGCTCTGTCAAGTTGGTTGTTGGTCATTGCTAGACAGCCATTTTCAAGTCTTGCCATAGATTTTCATGCCGATTTAAGTCAAAACTGTAACTCGGCCACTCATGAACATTCAATGTTGTCTTGGTAAGCAACTCCAGTGTAGATTTGTACTTTTTTTATGTTATTGTCCTGCAGAAAGGTGAATTCCTCTCCCAGTGTCTGTAGGAAAGCAAACTGAACTAGGTTTTCCTCTAGGATTTTACCTGTGCTTATAGCTGTATTCCGTTTATTTTTATCCTAAAAAACTCCCAAGTCCTTGCTGATGACAAGCATACCCATAACATGATGCAGCCACCACCATGCTTGAAAATATGAAGTGGTACTCCGTGATGTTTTGGATTGACCCAAACGTGACGCTTTGTATTTTGGAATATTAGTAAAACAAATTGCCACATTTTATGCAGTATTACTTTTTTGCAAACAGGATGCATGTTTTGGAATTATTTTATTTTGTACAGGCTTCCTTCTTTTCACTCTGTCATTTGGGTTAGTATTGTGGGATAACTACAATATTGTTGATCGATCCGCAGTTTTCTCATATCACATCCATTAAACTCTGTAACTGTTTTAAAATCTCCATCGGCCTCAAGGTGAAATCCCTGAGCAGTTAACTTCCTCTCTGGCGACTGAGTTTGGAAGGACACCTGTATCTTTGTAGTGACTCGGTGTATTGATATACCATCTAAAGTGTAATTAATAACTTCACCAAGCTCAAACGGATATTCAGAGTCTGCTTATTTTATTTTTACACATACCAATCGGTGCCCTACTTTGCGAGCCATTAAAAAACCTCACTGGTCTTTGTGGTTGAATCTGTGTTTGAAATTCACTACTTGATTGAGGGATACAGATAATTGTACACATGGGGTAAAGAGATGGAGTTGTCTTTCAAAAGTCCTGTTAACCACTTTTATTGAACAGGGAATGAGTCCATGCAACATGTGACTTGTTAAGCACATTTTTACTCCTGAACTTATTTAGGCTTGCCATAACAAAGGGGTTGAATACTTACTGACTCAAGACATTTCAGCTTTTAATTGTTTATTAATTTAAAAAAATGTTAAACAAATAAAATTCCAGTTTGATATTATGGGGTATTGTGTGTAGATCAGTGGCACAACATGTCTATTTAATCCATTTTAAATGCAGGCTGTAACACAACAACATGTGGAAAATGTAAAGGGGTGTGAACACTTTCTGAAGGCACTGTATATTACATTAGCTTGACTCTCTTCATGGGATTGCACACGCACACGCACACGCGCACACACACACACACACACACACACACACACACACACACACACACACACACACACACACACACACACACACACACACACACACACACACCAGACACACATACACACATACAACCCCCCTCATATGGTTTACCTCCCAGGGAATACCAAGGCATTGCTACGGCAACGGGTGCCTTGCTCCTCTAATGAACTGGTTGCCATGCCAATACTGTTGGCTACAGTATCAAATGTAGAGGCAGAGGGGGAGAGGAGGGTGACAAGGAACTATGCTGAACTGTACAATTTTATTTACAGATCATAAGCATGGGACAAAAGCTCTGTGTGTATCTCACTAACCCCCTTCTCCTATACACACATGAAGTTCCAAGACATTGCAAAGGAATTGTCGTTCCAAGAAAAAAAACGACATTGGGAGTAAATAATATAGAAGCGCTACCAGGCGCATATACAAACATCAAAGACATTGTCCATTGTGACCAGAAAGCCTCTAGTGTATCAAGCACAGACATGTGTGGGGGGGGGGAAAGCTCTTTATCCTCCAAAGAAGTTTAAAAAGAAAATCTCTATTTCTCATTGACTGCAATGCAGGTCTAGGCGTATGGCATAGGCAGATAATTGGTTTAGACGAGAGAGAGTTGAGTCTTTTGTGTCTTGAGTCTTGTTAACGACACTGAACAAAAATAGCAAATCAGTCAATTTAAATCAATTCATTAGGCCCTAATCTATGGATTTCACATGACTAGGAATACAGATATGCATCTGTTGGTCACAGATGGCACGACAATGGGCCTCAGGATCTCATCACAGTATCTCTGTGCAATCAAATGGTAAATCAATAAAATGCATGTGTGTTCATTGTCCGTAGCTTATGCCTGCCCATACCATAACCCCACCGGCACCATAGGGAACTCTGTTCATAATATTGACATCAGCAAACAACTCGCCCACATGACTTCATACACGCTGTCTGCCATCACCGAGATCCATCTCTAAAGAGAACACTTCTTCAACATCCATCGAAGGTGAGCATACGCCCACTGAAGTCGGTTTCGACGCCGAACTGCTGTCAGGTCGAGACCCAGGTGAGCACGACGAGCAGGCAGAAGAGCTTTCCTGAGATGCTTTCTGACAGTTTGTGCAGAAATACTTTGGTTGTGCAATCCCACAGTTCCACCAGCTCTCTGGGTGGCTGGTCTCAAATGATCCCACAAAAGAAGAATCCGGATATGGAGGTTCTGGGCTGGCGTGGTTACACGTGGTGTGCAGTTGTGAGACCGGTTGGACGTACTGCCAAATTCTCCAAAACAACGTTGGAGGCGGCTTATGGTAGAAAAATTAACTTTCAATTCTCTGGCAACAAGTCTGGTGGACATTCCTGCAGTCAGCATGCCAATTGCACGCTCCCTCAAAACTTGAGACGTCTGTGTCGCCTGACAAAACTGCACATTTTAGAGTGTCCTTTTATTGTTCCAGCACAAGGTGCACCTGTGTAATGATCATGCTGTTTAATCAGCTTCTTGATATGCCACACCTGTCAGGTGGATGGATTATCTTGGCAAAAGAGAAATGCTCACTAACAGCAATGGGAAAAAATGTATGCACAGCATTTGAGAGAAATAAGCTTTTTGTGTATTTGAAACATTTCTGGGTTTTCTTATTTCAGCTCAAGAAATGTTCAGTGTTCATAATTAATTCAATGTTTTCAAATGAGTCGGAACGGTGATAGCGAATCAGCAGCTTTACAGTTAATGAGCACAGTTTGATGTTTAATAGGTAGTAGGCCTATGCGAGCTCAGTTAGATTATACATTTATTTCAAGAAGCATATGCATGATTATTGTCCGCTTTAAATGAGACCAGTAAAGTGCCATCGATAGAAAGGTGAAACCAGTTTTCATAAAGTACTACATCTACTTTTAATACAAAAACTTGTCAATCATGAGCTGTAAATACAGCCTTGATGTCACCACATTTTAGTTAATTAACTGTAATTATGCGTTAGATTTGGATCACAAATTGTTTGCCAAGCTAATTATACACCTTTCAGTCAAATCAAATGGCATTTAAAATGTAGAACACACCTTTGACCCACTCCTTACTTCCATCCTACACACACACGCACACACGCACACACGCACGCCCCCCCACACACACGCACGCACACACGCATGCACGCACGCACGCACACACACACACACACACACACACACACACACACACACACACACACACACACACACACACACACACACACACACACACACACACACACACACACACAAACCACCTTGAAAACAATACATTCATGATCTCCCTCTTATCAACTGTTCACTGTGCTGTCTTGTCTCTCGTCTCCTCCTTCTGTCAGAGGTGTCTGCAGTTTGACCCTGACTTCACAGTTTGGAGCGCCAAGCAGGAGGTCATCTGTTCGCTGAGCGAGCCACTGTGGGACGTCTATAACTATGGCCTCTTTCAGCCCGCCGGAGACGGATGCGATGCCATGTTCCTGGAGGAGGAGCGCTGCCTCCGAAACTACCCACAGTCCTTTGAGAAAGGGGTGCCTTACCTGGAGGTATTTTGATGGAAGACACTGGGAAAACGTTGTTAGATAGTGATGCAGTAAAAATATGTTTATTCCATTTAGGCTTTTCAGGAAGATCATTTAAAAACGGACTTTGACTAATGGGCTGCCCACAACTCTGATATCCATTTTGTTTTAAATGCATGACCTCCACCATAACCACAACCACCTTGTAGGAGCAAACACATTTCTTATAGATATATTTAACATACGTTTTTAGTGGGTTTGCAGTGCATGGATGTGATTTAGATTTTTCACTGTGGAGCTTCGCATACTATTAAAGTCCTATAGAGTACAGTGATACCTATACACTGATATTATGATGCCCTCTTGTGGTGCATCTTTTGCAAGTGTTCAGGGTGGGGTTCCAAATATGCAACAGATCCGGGTTAGGGTTGATTCCAGAGGCACTACAGTGTTAAGATTAGACCAAGTTGGAGCCAGGAATATGAAAATAAATGTGGTTCTTATCCTTCAGATGGTTTTAAAGATTAAAATAAATGTTTTACCATAAATGTTTTCTGTTTTACAGTTTAGGTACAAGACCAGGGTATACAAACAGACAAACCTGGATGAAAAACTACTTACAAAATTACACACCAAGGTACTTCCTATTTTGTTATAATATTCTTATGTCACTTTTGTAGGTGAAACATATTTGTACAACTATGCTAATTAATGTTCCTAGCTAACAACAAATGTTACCACAACATTAGAGAACGATCCCTTAAGAGTCTCATTAGGCCATTAACTTACATTTTCATGGGAATCTTCCTGGGATGTGCAAGGAGTGTTTCCAAGGGACCATTCCCTTAATGTGAATTAGAAGGCAGAACGTGGTCACCATGTTCTCAGAACTTAAGAAATGAATGTTCTAGAAACGTTTCATTGGAACGTTGCAAGAACATTCATGTGTCCAGTTTTCTGTGGGTTAGGAGAATATTCCATCAACGTTGCCCCAAACACACACAGAACATGGTTGCCATGTTCTCAGAACACAAGATGTTCGTGTTCCAGACACGTTTTATGGGAATGTTGCAAATTCCATCAACGTCCTACCAAACAAGCACCAAAAATAAGCACATGGCCTAGAGATATCCCTTATTGGGACAGTATTTAGGGAATTTGTCATTGATGCTGGTGTCCTGGGTTTGAGACCTGCTAGGGGATTCACCCTACTCTCGCATTCTTCGCAATGCATATGTTAATGTCATTATTGCTGTTTTGAATTGCATTTATCAGACATTTTGATTGTTCGTATGGACATTTTGATTGTTCGTATGGACATTTTGTTACACTTGGACATATTATTTATGTATTTTTGTTGATTATCATGTGTATAGATTTCTCCTCTTTCACTAATTTCTGGAACTTTGGCTACCAGCTCTGTCAGGTTTGATGTGGTGTTTCTGGACGAAGAGATCAATCAACCTCGATTTAAATCAAAAATAATAGAGGAAAACGTTAAGCAGGGTAACAACACAGCTGCCATCATTCTTTGATAATCGGCATTACAATAGTCTATTGGAAACGAGTTAGCCCACAGCATTAATTCTATTAGCATGAGACAAGGCTTTACAGAATATAACACACCGACAAAGGGAAAGTGGGATACGTAGTCAGTTGTCCAACTGAATGTATCCAACTGAAATGTGTCTTCCGCATTATACCCAACCCCTCTGAATCAGAGAGGTGCAGGGGGCTGCCTTAATCGACATCCATGACTTCGGCGCCAGGGAACAACAGTGCCTTGCTCTGGGGCAGAACGACTGATTTTTACCTTGTCAACTCAGGGGTTCGATCCGGCAACCTTCCGGTTGAGCCCAACGCTCTAACCACTAGGCTACCAAAAGATATGCTTCTGAAAGTAATCTACGGGTTACTTGAAAACATAACTGTAATACTATTACAATATTTGAAACCAGTAACTAGTTATTTTACTCCGTTAATCATAAAAGTAAGTAAGTAATATATTACCCCAACACAGTTCCCAAGTGATTCTGTTGCAATTTGTCTATTTTTCCTGGATATAGAACTTTGTGTTTTGTATTGTTTTGGTACAACTGACATCACCATTGCTTAGCTGGCAAATATGAGAAAGTACAGACATGCTACTGTAAATATGCACAGTTCTCATATTCTGAGAATAGTATAAAAGACACCTGTCCACAACATCAAACAGTCACACTCCAAACTCCACTATGGACAGGACCAAGGAGCTGTCAAAGGACACCGGAAACAAAATTGTAGACCTGTAAGCAGCTTGGTTTGACATGAAATCAACTGTGGGAGCAATTATTAGGAAATGGAAGACATACAAGACCACTGATATTCTCCCTCGATCTGGGGCTCCACGCAAGATCTCACCCCGTGGGGTCAAAATGATCACAAGAACGGTGAGCAAAAATCCCAGAACCACACGGGGGGAACTAGTGAATGACCTGCAGAGAGCTGGGACCAAAGTAACAAAGCCTACCATCAGTAACACACTACGCCGCCAGGGACTCAAAACCTGCAGTGCCAGATGTGTCCCCCTGCTAAAGCCAGTACATGTCCAGGCCCGTCTGAAGTTTGCCAGAGAGCATTTGGATGATCCAGAAGAGGATTGGGAGAATGTCATATGGTCAGATGAAACCAAAATATAACTTTTTGGTAAAAACTCAACTCGTTGTGTTTGGAGGACAAAGAATGCTGAGTTGCATCCAAAGGACACCATACATACTGTGAAGCATGGGGGTGGAAACATCATGCTTCGGGGCTGTTTTTCTGCAAAGGGACCAGGACGACTGATCCGTGTAAAGGAAAGAATGAATGGGGCCATGTATCGTGAGATTTTGAGTGAAAACCTCCTTCCATCATCCAGGGCATTGAAGATGAAACGTGGCTGGGTCTTTCAGCATGACAATGATCCCAAACACACCGCCCGGGCAATGAAGGTGTGGCTTCGTCAGAAGCATTTCAAGGTCCTGGAGTGGCCTAGCCAGTCTCCAGATCTCAACCCCATAGAAAATCTTTGGAGGGAGTTGAAAGTCCGTGTTGCCCAGCAACAGCCCCAAAACATTACTGCTCTAGAGGAGATCTGCATGGAGGAATGGGCCAAGAAACCAGCAAGAGTGTGTGAAAACCTTGTGAAGACTTACAGAAAACGTTTGACCTCTGTCATTGCCAACAAAGGGTATATAACAAAGTATTGAGATAAACTTTTGTTATTGACCAAATAATTATTTTCCACCATAATTTGCAAATAAATTCATTGCAAATCCTACAATGTGATTTTCTGGATTTTCTTTCTCATTTTGTCTGTCACAGTTGAAGTGTACCTATGACGAAAATGACAGGCCTCTCTCATCTTTTTAAGTGGGAGAACTTGCACAATTGGTGGCTGACAATACTTTTTTGCCCCACTGTAAGTGGTGGGAGGTGGGAAACTGATAAGAAACCTCGGTTGGGAGCCATGCTTTTTCAGATGGGGGGCAGATAGAAATGTGGGGGGCAAGAGGATGGAGGGCAGGTGGGGGAACTGAAAACATGGTTTGGGGGGTACAACAAAAAACAATATTTGGAAATGAATATGTGATATTTTTTTAATTGAACCTTTATTGAACTCGGCAATTCAGTTAAGAACAAATTCTTATTTACAATAACAGCCTACCCCAGCCCAATTGTGCGTCACACTTTGGAACTCCCAATCACAGCCAGATGTGATGCAGCCTGTATTTAAACCAGGTAATGTCTTGGACCACTGCGCCACTCGCGAGCCCAAATTAAATGAATGAATCTTGAAAATATATGAATTTGAAGATTGTACCTGTAAAACCCACCAACAAAAAATATGAAAAAAATAAACATAAATTTGGTCACAAAAAAATAAACACCACTACCGCCTGGGCCATGTTTCGGCAACAAATAAGGAATGTTCCAGATACACACGTTTGTTCTACATGGTATATGTGGTGAGATTTCAAAACTGTCATAGCTCAGCATCTCAAAGAGAATCTAGAATTTTTAATGAGAAACACATTTGAATTAGATCCTTATAGGTGTGTTGTAACTGTTGCCTAATAATGACATTAACATATTGCTAAGAATGTGAGAGTAGGGTGACTCCCCTAGCGGGTTTCAAACATAGGCCACCAGCACCAATGACAAACACCCTAACCACTGTCCCAATAAGGGATTTTTATTGGGCATGTGCTTATTGATCCAGTATAGTTAGGCCCTGTCCAGAGGAAACCCTAAACCCTCCTCCTTCGGCATTTGTGTAGATCTAAAAGAACGTGATAGGTGTGAGCAATGCGGTGAATGCACTTTGAAGTAAATCGCAGCTCTATTAAAAGTACAAACAAGATACATTTATATTGATCATAGTGATTCAGGAGTGGAATTAAAACAGGTTAATATGCCCCACCAACAATATAGAACTATACAGAAAGCCCTTAAATTGTTCAAATAAGTAAATTAAATCGAACTAGAGAGAATAGGCAAATTAACTGACAACTTACACACACATGGTGGCATAGCAGTAAGAGCAGAGTGCTGTGAGCCAGGAGGTTGTGAGTTCAGATCCCAGGTGAGAAGATGTTATATAGGAAAGACTGTATAAATAAACATCCAAAATGTAATCATATGTGTTTAATATGTAACTTATATGCAGTGTGTGTGTATTCCTAACCTTGTCAATAGACAAACAGAGCTGTGAATGCATCAGGTGTTTACCATTCAGATCCTTGATGGGCTTGGCAACAGTAACAAAGCCATGTCTAATGAAACGTGTTTTTGGGAGAACATTTCTTTGGGACTATCAGGCGGTGTCCTGACAACTACACCTTCCTATGAAACGTGTCAGGTACATTAATATGTTATGCAATTTCTAAACGGATCTGCAGATACGGATGAAAATACCCTCAAATTAAATCTGACCGTCTACACTTTAATCCAGGGGTTAGAACTCGTTCAGGGAACAGAACTGAAAACCGTAAAATAACAACATGTTTCATGGAACAGAAACGGAACCTGTAACAAAAGTGATCCATACTGTTCTGGAACAGCACCATTCTTTAAAAAGCATGGGAACCAGTTAATAATGTTATTTGACATCCTTTCTAGTCAAACAACAAAACACAGTAAAGTGCCTATGCAAAGCCCTCACTCTTTCACTCAAACTTATTCCAGTGTCTGCCTGCCTGCAAGCTGAAAATCTTTGCCTGTGAATGTTTAGACTACATGCCCCCCCCCCCAAAAAAAAAAAGTATAGGCTACTGTACTGACATTAGAAGCTTGATTCAGAAGATAGGGAGTAAGATTTTTAATTAGCTAGAAAATAATATGCTTGTTATCACGTTTCACGTTGGATTTATTAACTTCAAAAAGGTAAGACGAATTCTGGTGCCGCTCTGCACACACAAGCTTGTTAGCTAGCTAGCTAGCTCAAAGGACATTCAATTTCTACATAGAAGCCGCTCCTCCTAGGTATAATTCTGGTGCCGATCTGCACACTCAAGCTTGTTAGCTACCTAGCTCAAAGGACATTCAATTTCTACATAGACGCCGCTCCTCCTAGGTATAATTCTGGTGCCGATCTGCACACTCAAGCTTGTTAGCTAACTAGCTCAAAGGACATTCAATTTCTACATAGACGCCGCTCCTCCTAGGTATAATTCTGGTGCCGCTCTGCACACTCAAGCTTGTTAGCTAACTAGCTCAAAGGACATTCAATTTCTACATAGAAGCCGCTCCTCCTAGGTATAATTCTGGTGCCGCTCTGCACACTCAAGCTTGTTAGCTAGCTAGCTCAAAGGACATTCAATTTCTACATAGAAGCCGCTCCTCCTAGGTATAATTCTGGTGCCGCTCTGCACACTCAAGCTTGTTAGCTAGCTAGCTCAAAGGACATTCAATTTCTACATAGAAACCACTCCTCCTAGGTATAATTCTGGTGCAGCTCTGCACACACAAGCTTGTTAGCTACCTAGCTCAAAGGACATTCAATTTCTACATAGAAACCACTCCTCCTAGGTATAATTCTGTGGACCTAATTCAGATAATGTATGTCATAACAAAATGCTTGAAGTTCAAACCGGTTCAGAACTTTATTTTGTTGGTCGGAAACAAAAAAATAATGGTTCTGTTCAGAACTAAATTATTGTAAAATAATTTTGGTTCCAACCCCTGCTTTAACCTCATCGTCATTGTATCATTTCAAATCCACAGTGTTGGAGTACAGAGCAAAAACAACAACAATTGTCACTGTCCCAAAACTTTTAGATCTCACTGTACTGTAGATATAATGTTCCCCTAACTAATAGACAATTTGACACTCAAACATTAGGGAAACATTACAGTTAACATTACAAAAACGTTCTCTCTCCCTAGATTTGTTAGTTGGGTTTATGACAGACAAATGTTGATATTGGCCAGTAAACCTCTTACCCTGCAGGTGAGTCTGAAAAAGTTCATGGACTACATTGCAAGTGGATCAATAGATAAGATGTCAAAAGCCCTGGAAAAAGGTCTCGACCCAAACTACCATGACCCTGACAACGGAGGTGAGTTGAACACTAGCTTGATAGGGTTGCCACTGCATGGCTTTAACACTGTTTTCAGTCAAATGTCAAATGATCATTTCAGATATTGACATCCCTCTTAATCTCAAATACTTTCTCTGCTCCCCCCTCTCCCCCCTCTCTCCCTGTTCCTCCATTTCCTGCCTCCTTCCTCTCTCTCTCCATCTTCTTCAGAATCCCCACTGTCTGTGGCGGTGCAGTCTGGCATGACAGTGGAGGGGATCAGGGTGCTCGTTCAGGGTGGGGCCCATGTGGACTTTAGAACCAGAGATGGACTGACAGCTGTACACAAGGCTGTCAGGGCACACAATCACGTTGCACTGCTGGTAACTAGGACTACACACACACACACACACACACACACACACACACACACACACACACACACACACACACACACACACACACACACACACACACACACACACACACACACACACACACACACACACAAAATAAACATGCATTTAATAAAGATGTCTTTTCCCCCTCCTTGCTAGGCTCTTCTGTCCCTGGGAGCATCTCCTAACTACAAAGACCGATGTAGCCTGACCCCACTGTACCACTCAGTGCTGACAGGTGGCGACACCTCCTGCTGCGAGACCCTACTCTACTACAGGGCCAGACTGGGAGTGAGGGATGAGAATGGCTGGGAGGAGTCTCACCAGGTATCCGGCTGCCTATCTCAAGGATGGGGGTTGATATTGTTTTGGACTATGTTTTGTAAATATGTCAGTATTTGACTTTGACTTTAATCGAATCTGAAGTATCATATTTTCATGTGTAGTATTTTTGGTGTGTTGATTTTTGTGTATGTTTGTCTTCTGTGTATTATCATACATTGGTACTGTATAGTGCATTAGGTTTTTAGCATACTTTCAATCTCCTGTCCTGTCCATGTCTTAAACTTTTCCCCCCTCGTTTTGCACTCTCCTTTCTCCTCCATTGAGAGACACCTTCTCGCTGGTCTCTTTCCGTTGTTTCCCTTTCCTCCCTCTCTTCCTTTCTCTCCATAGCTCAGGGATGAAGAGGAATTTGGAATGCAAGAGATACACAAGGTACTGATCATCTAATCCATGAATACTTCCATTCAAGTTGTGAAGTTGGGGGAAGAGTGACTCTTAGGATCATGACCTTGCATGACCTTCCATGGTCTCATAGGGGTAAAAAAGAAGAAGAAAGCAGAGCTGAGTTATTTGTTCCTGAAACGGAGATCCTTCACAATTCAGTACATTCATCTCATGTAACTGTTGACATGCGGATAAACATTAGACACCATTAGACACCATCTCGTGCTGACATCTGCTATCTCTGTGTCATTCACTCACTGTCTCAGTGCGCTGCTGTACACCAGTGTGGTGTCATTCTATTTTACTTTAGTTTATGTTAACTTATGTCGTGTCCTGTGTTTTGTTACTTCTCTAATTTTGTGTTGTGTTATTTTAATTGCAAATAACGAAAGCGGAAACCGTTAAGGGGAAGGTCAAAAGCTTGCTTATATTGTTTTCATTTATTAATTTGTTCTTTATTTTGCAATGGTTCAGACATTTATCAGTTCTATCTTTTATGCTGTTTGTCTTTTAATGTGTCACAAGTTTATGAATAAGCACGGTAATTGCATATTTTCAAGTGATTGTGAAGTGATGTAATCTTTCGATACTTTCTGTAATGTAATCTTTCGATACTTTCTGTGATGTAATCTTTCGATACTTTCTGTGATGTAATCTTTCGATACTTTCAGTGATGTAATCTTTCGATACTTTCTGTGATGTAATCTTTCGATACTTTCTTTACACCCCCTCCTCCCAAGGCCTGCCAGAATGGTTTTGCCCAGCACTTGGAGCACCTTCTGTTCTATGGGGCAGATACCACTTCTCAGAATGCCTCAGGGAACACCGCACTTCATATTTGTGCTCTGTATAATAAGGTAAGTATCATTTTTTAAATACAGGGACAACACAATAATCAGTGTTCGTGTCCATTCAAAGTTGAACTGTTTTTTGAGTTTCAAATGTCTGTGTGACATTTTAGTCCTGAATTAAGTTAAACAGTGGCTGTCTTTCTGGCCTATCAGGAAAGCTGTGTTCGTGTTCTGCTCTACAGAGGGGCCAGTAAGGAAATTAAGAACAAGCATGGACAAACCCCCTTTCAGGTATCAATAACAACTTAATGTTTTCAGTTTTCTTTAGTTATTTCTTCTGCCGACTAGCCCTAATGTAATCAGGTTTGCTATAATTCAATAAACCATTGAGTTGAAAATCAGTTAGTTGTTTTAAATGTATTATTTGCTAAGTGTTTATTAAATTGGGCGTTTGCTGTTTTGGAGGGACTTTACCCGATGCATGTGTTACAGTGTTGCATGTAATTGTATGTGTGCGTACATGTGTCTGTGTTTTGAAGGTAGCAGTAATGTCGGGCCATTTTGAACTTGGGGAAATCCTCAAAAACCACAGAGATGCAGATGTAGGTAAGTCTTGGTCCTCCACGTAGGACTTTTCAGATTAGGAAGTGATTTATAGTGAGTTTTGGTGCATGAGTGTCTGTTAGCGTTGAATGGCAGTAACCCGGTTACCGAGATTTACTACCCAAAACCACTCCCTTTTCCCGGGATAAATAACTGCGAGAAGCTGGTCAATTATAATAAATGATTTATATCAACGACATGATGTGAAATGGAACTGTTACATTATATGAAATAATTAAATATTTCCTCTCTGCTCTCTGCATGATCAGTCATCAACACTCATGTTGTGGACAGACAGCCCAAATCAGTATGGAGTGCAGTTCATATTGCATGTAGACCTATCATCTCATCATGGTAACTTTTTTGTCTTGTGACAGGTAGGCCTGCATTTACTGCAGCAATCCCTATGCTACGGTATAAGGACAAATGCATGTGTAATTTATCATCTCCATCACCTTGTTTTTTTAATTTTAAAGATTTGTGATTTTTTTTTTTGTAGCTGCAGAGTTTTAAATGGCCAATCACTTGAATATTGTTGCGTTAAATTAGAGCAGGCGCGAGCAGTCTTCAAATCAAATTGCATCCAAAATAGATAATCCTGTTCAAGATTGATATATACAGTATATATACAGTACAAGTTAAAAGTTTGGACACACCTACTCATTCAAGGGTTTTTCTTTATTTGTACTATTATTCTACATTGTAATAATACATTGTAGAATAATAGTGAAGACATCAAAGCTATGAAATAACAAATATGGAATCATGAAGTAACCAAACAAGTGTTAAACAATTCAAAATATATTTTAGATTTCTTAAAGTAGCCACCCTTTGCCTTGATGCCATTGCCATTGTCTCAATCAGCTTTACCTGGAAGGCTTTTCCAACATTCTTGAAGGAGTTCCCACATATGCTAAGCACTTGTTGGCTGCTTTTCCTTCACTCTGCGGTCCAACTCATCCCAAACCATCTCAATTGGGTTAGGGTCAGTGATTTTGGAGGCCAGGTCATCTGATGCAGCACTCCATCACTCGCCTTGTTGGTCAAATAGCCCTTACACAGCCTGGAGGTGTGTTGGGTCATTGTTCTGTTAAAAACAAATGATAGTCCCACTAAGCGCAAACCAGATACGATGGCGTATCACTGCAGAATGATGCGGTAGCCATGCTGGTTAAATGTGCCTTGAATTCTAAATAAATCACTGACAATTTCACCAGGAAAGCACCATCACACCAACTCCTCCATGCTTCAAGGTGGGAACCGCACATGCGGAGATCATCCGTTCACCTACTCTGTGTCTCACAAAGACATGGTGGTTGGAACGAAAAATCTTACATTTGGACCCATTCAGACCAAAGTACAGATTTCCACATGTCTAATGTCCATTGCTCGTGTTTTTTGGCCCAAGGAATTCACTTCTTATTATTGGTGTCCTTTAGTAGTTGTTTTTTTCTGCAATTCGACCATGAAGGCCTGATTCACACAGTCTCCTCTGTACTGTTGATGTTGAGACGTGTCTGCTACTTGAACTCTGTGAAGCATTTATTTGGGCTGCAATCTGAGGCTGGTAACTCTAATGAACTTATCCTCTGTAGCAGAGGTAACACGGGGTCTTCCTTTCCTGTTGACGGTCCTTACGAGAGCCAGTTTCATCATAGTGATTGATGGTTTTTGAGACTGCACTTGAAGAAACTTTCAAAGTACTTGAAAGGTTCCGGATTGACTGACCTTCACTTTGCTAATTTGAGCAGTTCTTGACATAATATGGACTTGGTCTTTTACCAAATAGGGCAATCTTCTGTATCAAATCAAATGTTATTGTTCACATACACATGGTTAGCAAATGTTATTGCGAGTGGAGCAAAAATGCTTGTGCTTCTAGTTCTGACAGTGCAGCAATATCTAACATGTAATCTAACAATTCCACAACAACTACCTAATAAACAGAAATCTATGTAAAGGAATGGAATAAGAATATATGCATATAAATATATGGATGAGTAATGACAGAGTGGCATAGGCAAGATGCAATATTTGGTATAAAATGCTGAATATACATGTGAGAGGAGTGATGCAAGATAAGTAAACATTATTAAAGTGGCATTATTAAAGTGACAAGTGATCCATTTATTAAAGTGGCCAATGATTTCAAGTCTGTATGTAGGCAGCAGCCTCTGTGTTAGTGATGGCTGTTTAACAGGATGGTAGTGGGGTGAACAGGCAGTGGCTTGGGTGGTTGTTGTCCTTAATGATCTTTTTGGCCTTCCTTGTTGTAGGTGTCCTGGAGGGCAGGTAGTTTGCCCCTGTATATCACAACTACCTTGTCACAACACAACTGATTGGCTCAAATTCATTAAGAAGACAATGCACACCTGTTAATTGAAATTAATTCCAGATGACTCCCTCATGAAGCTAGTTGAGAGAATGCCAAGAGTGTGCAAAGTTGTCATCAAGGCAAACGGTGGCTAATTTGAAGAATCTCAAATACAAAATATATTTTGATTTGTTTAACATTCCATATGTGTTATTTCATAGTTTTGATATCTTCACGATTATTCTACAATGTAGAAAATAGTACAAATGAAGAAAAACCCTTGAATGAGTAGTGTGTGTCCAAACTTTTGACTGGTACTGTATATCCTAGCCTACCTCTTTCAGGTAATGCATTCAATTTACTATTAGCCAAAACATTTATCTAATGAATGTTGGGTTATGCATAATAAGCTTCTAACTTAAAGCCTCGGTGTCTTGCACAATAAGCACGCACCTGTGTTCCGCTGGCCTCACCGTAAAAAACGTTCCTTAGATCTTGGAGTCTCATGCGGAAAAAGCTAGACTAGAATAGCTTGCCGGACATTTTTGTTGCTGTTGCGCTTCTTTTACCAACAGACTAATCAAAGAGGGATGCTTGCTTTTGTTTGCTTAAAAGTGAAATACAGCAGCCAATAGAACTCATGGGTAGTTTGAAAGAAGAGCGAGCGATGGCGGTAGACTATAGCAGTTCTTTATTCAGACCCATAACCATTCAATCTTCGAGAAGAGAAGGGAAACCCGTCTGCATCTAACTCTAGTCCTATATTATTCAAGCGTGTCATTGCAATGATGAAGACAACAAAGCTTATTTCATTTAACTGAAGAAGAAACAAACAATTGAAGCAACAATAGAGAGAGAAAGAGGTAGGCAGGCTAGCAACATTAGGGAACATATTATGAAGGTATATATGCGGCTGCTTATTACACTAATATAAGCCCTATTTCAAATTTAAAATGGCATTTTTAGAGTAACTTTTACAACTTTTTTAAAGTAATTGTTTGTGCTGCACCAGAATCACATGTTCTCTCAGTTTTATCATGGTTTTGAATAATGCGTGTAAATCCAGTCATATAATACAATACGGTACAGTAATACAGTCCAAACTCAAAAAGATCAGCCTACTGGAGCTTGTTTCAGTATCTTTACCCAAGAGAGCATATAGCTAGCCACATCTATAAGCTTTTCTGTTTTTATATATCATATATGTATTGGATAATGGCACAATCATTTGGGCTTTTTTGGGTTTGGGCTTATAAAAGTACATTTTGATGTAGGCCTCGTACAATGCATTTACTGTATGGCTCACCAGGCCCAGGTAGCATCAGCCTTGAATTTTAGATCAAAGCTCTAATCAAATCCAGACATAGGCCCATTTAAGTGACACTTCTGTTTTTTTGGGGAACACCGGGTTATCTGGGAGAAAAGTGATTTATTCTCTGGATGGAACATTGTAAAATAACGGGAAAATATTCTTCCTAAGTGTCTGTACTGTATGTCTGTCATGCTATCTGCTATAAATCACTTTGCAGTGCATTGTTTGGTATAAATGTTCTGCTTCATCAATCAACATGTGACTCAGAAGATCTGTTGTCTTTTGCCATCATATTACGTTGTTTTATCCCACTGGTAGATGGTGTTTGATGGGGTGCACTGGATCAGCATACAGAGGCTAATCCCTAGACATTTTACAAACTATTTTGTTTCTAAGAACACTATTGGTTCAGAGGTGGCCAGTTGACCTCAACTGATGTTTTGGATTATTGCTTGCCCAGTTTGAGGGTTGTGTGTGGTGTTCAAGTCCATCTGTGTTACTTGTCGATTGTCTTTGCATCCGAATCACTTGAGTCGGGTTGTTCATTGTTCACACTCTCACAGTATTCCCTCCCACTTTCTCTCAACTCTTGCACTAACCTCATTGTTTTTCCACCTACCTGTGACTCTCTTTTCTCAGTGCCCTTTCTGGAATCCCCAAAGTATGCTCCCAAAAGAGGAGAGAGTGCACGCACGCTCCCTCTCCTCATGGCTCACCCCTACCCCCTCCTGCGTACTAACAGTGATAACAGCATGACCCTGCCTGACCCCATGGCCCTATCCAACAAGGCTGCTGGAGCCAATCCCATCCCTGGAAAGGTACATAGAGGCACAGTACGCAGATGTAGCTGGAGATTGCAACTGTACGGTTTATTGGGGAGCTGTGCTCTTAGTTACTTTGGGATGTTAACCAATGAATTGTGAGGTTGGGTCTGTGTAAGTCTCAACACAATTCTATATTTCATCCTGCGTGTGTGTGTATTCCCTCTCTGTCTAGGGTCGCAGGGCCTCTGAGGGTGTGAGGAGCTCCAGCAGTCCCAGGGCCCGTACCCGCTCCCCGTCGCGAGGAGGAGGGCAGAGCGACACGGAGGAGAGGCATCAAAGCAAACCACAGCGCGGCAGACAGGGGTGCGAACATACTGGAGGGAGAGACTGTAGATATTTCAATCAATTTACAAATAATGTGCATATCCAAAGAGTGATGTTTTTACATGCATTTTGGTTGTCTACAGCCAATGGGGCTGTTACCAGCTTTAAAGTTTACAAAAAGGTTATTCTCATAGTGTAAACCACTGTCATGATCCATTTCTTGTCCCTCTATCTCTGCTACTGGTATCCCCAGGTGTTGTTCCATGATACACAAACTCTTCCTCTGTCTTTCCTCTTGCAGTGCGACCTCAGCGGGTAGTGGCGGGTGGTCAGCTGGGGGTCAGATGAGGCATATGTACAGTGCGGTCCCAGGGCGAGTGTACATGGCCACGAGGGCCTACACTGCCCACGGAGACAAAGAGCTCAGCATCAGCAAAGGAGACAAAGTCAAAGGTAAGAGAGATTCAGAGAGGAGCGGGTTTTTGGAGAGTCACTGTGTTGATTGTAAAGTTGGGATGACCCCTCTTCTCTTTGTTCTCTCTCTCTCTCTCTCTCTCTCTCTCTCTCTCTCTCTCTCTCTCTCTCCCCTCCCTTCTCTCAGTGTTGAGTGTC